>NC_086107.1:107507335-107839835 GCF_963921235.1 Mobula hypostoma
GAAGTGGTGTTCGTGGGTTCGTGGACTATTCAGACGTCTGATTGCAGAGGGGTAGCAGCCATGCCTAAATCATTGAGTATGGGTTTTCAGGCTCCTGTACCTCCTCAATGATGGTAGTAATGAGAAGAGGATATCTTCAACCTTTCACTGCTGCGTCAAATCATAAACACGAGAAACTCTGTAGATGCTGGAAATCCAGAGCAACACACATAAAATGCTGGAGGAACTTAGCAGGCCCGGCAGCATCTATGGAAATGAGTAAACAGTTGACATTTTGGGCCGAGACCCTACTTCAGGACTGAGAACATAGAACGTAGAAATCTACAGCACATTACAGGCCCTTCGGGCCCATAATTTTGTGCCAACCATGTAACCTACTCTTGAAGCTGCCTAGAATTTCCCTAGCGCTTAGCCCTCTATTTTTCTAAGGAAGGAAGGGGAAAGATGCCAGAATAAAAAGCTGGGGGGAGGGGAACAGGACTAGCTGGAAGGTGATAGGTGAAGCCAGGTAGGTGGGAAAGGTCAAGGGCTGAAGAAGAATCTGACAGGAGAGAAGAGAACCATGGGAGAAAGGGAAGTGATAGGCAGGTGAGAAGAGGTTAAAGGTCAGAGTAGGGACTGAAGGAAGAGGGAAGGAGGGGGGAGAATTGTCTTTACTGGAAGGAGAAATCAATATTCATGTCATCAGGTTGGAGGCTACCCAGGCGGAATATAAGATGCTGTTCCTCCACCATGAGGAGGCCACCCTCTTCTCAAACTTAAAGCACACGGTATTGGGGGTAAGGTATTGATGTGGATAGAGAATTGGTTAGCAGACAGGAAGCAAAGAGTGGGAATAAACGGGACCTTTTCAGAATGGCAGGCAGTGACTAGTGGGGTACTGCAAGGCTCAGTGATGGGACCCCAGTTGTTTACAATATATATTAATGACTTGGATGAGGGAATTAAATGCAGCATCTCCAAGGTTGCGGATGACACGAAGCTGGGCGGCAGTGTTAGCTGTGAGGAGGATGCTAAGAGGATGCAGGGTGACTTGGATAGGTTGGGTGAGTAGGCAAATTCATGGCAGATGCAATTTAATGTGGATAAATGTGAAGTTATCCACTTTGGTGGCAAAAATAGGAAAACAGATTATTATCTGAATGGTGGCCGATTAGGAAAAGGGGAGGTGCAACGAGACCTGGGTGTCATTATACACCAGTCATTGAAAGTGGGCATGCAGGTACAGCAGGCGGTGAAAAAGGCGAATGGTATGCTGGCATTTATAGCAAGAGGATTCGAGTACAGGAGCAGGGAGGTACTACTGCAGTTGTACAAGGCCTTGGTGAGACCACACCTGGAGTATTGTGTGCAGTTTTGGTCTCCTAATCTGAGGAAAGACATCCTTGCCATAGAGGGAGTACAAAGAAGGTTCACCAGATTGATTCCCGGGATGGCAGGACTTTGATATGAAGAAAGACTGGATGAACTAGGCTTGTACTCGTTGGAATTTAGAAGATTGAGGGGGGATCTGATTGAAACGTATAAAATCCTAAAGGGTTTGGACAGGCTAGATGCAGGAAGATTGTTCCCGATGTTGGGGAAGTCCAGAACAAGGGGTTACGGTTTGAGGATAAAGGCGAAGCCTTTTAGGACCGAGATCAGGAAAAACTTCTTCACACAGAGAGTGGTGAATCTGTGGAATTCTCTGCCACAGGAAACAGTTGAGGCCAGTTCATTGGCTATATTTAAGAGGGAGTTAGATATGGCCCTTGTGGCTAGGGGGATCAGAGGGTATGGAGGGAAGGCTGGTGCAGGGTTCTGAGTGGATGATCAGCCATGATCATAATAAATGGCAGTGCAGGCTTGAAGGGCCGAATGGCCTACTCCTGCAACTATTTTCTATGTTTCTATGTTTCTATGTTTCTCACAGCTGCTTTCTCAGGTTCCCACTGGCTTCAAAAGGGCAGCAAACAGTTTGGGGCACATAAAGAGCTGGATGTGTTGCTTCGGTGACTATCGCCCAAGAGCACTCACATCCGTTGTAATGAAGTGCTTCGAGAGCTTATTTATTTATTTAGAATTAACCCCTGTCTGAGGAAAGACCTGGACCCACTGCAATTTGCCCACCACCTCAACAGGTCTACAGTGGATGTCAATCTCACCGTTCCTCTGCTTTGGAGCACCACAAGTCATCGTTATTCATTGCAGCTCAGTGCTCAACACCATCACTCTCTCAGTACTAATAACCAAGTTTCATCAGCTGGGAATGCAAACATGTCTCCAGATCAATATTAAGGGCTTCAGGATAATTGTCCAATAATTCCACTACTATTGAAATCGACAGAGTAGTTGGTCTAGATTTCGCTTCTCTTTGTTTCCTTGATGTTAAAGCAGAATTGCAGGCAGCATGACCCTGATTCTGTGTGTGAAAGTTGCTTAAGGAACGAGAAAATCAATAACGAAGTTCAGAGGACAGTATTGCTGGGATTTACTGGGTAACACTGACATTAACATTTCAGCCTCACATTTCTTAACTATGTGTTAGGAAACCCTTGGCATGTAGCAGACAGAGGTGATCTTCACGGGCAGCTCTTAAATGGCAGACCAAAAGACATAGGAGCAGAAAATTAGGCTATTGTGGTTGGGCTTGAGTGCTATCATCTCTTATAAAGTGAATTCAGGCGACAACAGAGCTTCGTTTCCAGATAAGCTCAAAGCCTTCTATGCTCGCTTTGACAATCAAAACATGGAGGAACCATCACGAACGCTCGCAGCCTGTGTTGACCCTGTGACTTCAGTCCCTGATGCTGATGTGCGAGCAGCCTTCAGGAAGGTGAACCCATGAAAAGCATCTGGCTCAGACGGGGTACCTGGCTATGTACTAATGATCTGTGCTGATCAAGTGGCTGGAGTGTTCACTGAGATCTTGAACCTCTCACTTTGGCAATGTGTGGTAACCACCAGCTTCAAGCATGTTTCACCTATACCAGTGCCTCAGACGAACACGGTAACCTGCTTCAACGACTATTGTTTAGTAGCACTTACAACCACAGTGATGAAGTGTTTTGAGAGGTTGGTGATGAAAAATATCAACTTCTGCCTGAGAAGCACATTGGATCCACTCCAATTTGCCTACTGGAGCAAAAGTACCACAGTAGTTGCCACCTCATTGACTCCTCACCCAGCTCTGGAACATCTGGATAGCAAAGATACATACATCTGGATGATATTTATCGACTACCGCTCAGCATTTAATACCATCATCCACCCAAAACTAATCAATAAGTTTCAAGACCTTGGCCTCAATACCTCCTTGTGCAATTGGATCCCTGACTTCCTCAGTTGCAAACCCCAGTCAGTTCAGATTGAACAACACCTCCTCCACAATCTCCACCAGCACAGATGCACCACAAGGCTGTGTGCTGAGCCCCCTGCTCTACTCACTTTACACTTATGACTGTGTGCTCCAATGCCACATACTAGTTTGCTGACAACACCACTGTCATAGGCTGAATCAATCGTGGTGATGAATCAGCGTATAGGAAGGAGACTGAAAAACTGGCTGAGCAGTGCCACAACAACAAACTCTTAATCAATGTCAGCAAGACCAAGGAACTGGTTATTGACTTCAAGAGAAGGAAACCGGAGGTCCATGAGCCAGTCCTCGGTGGAGGATCAGAGGAGGAGCGGGTCAGCAACATTAAATTCCTTGGTGTTATTATTTCAGAGGATCTGTCCTGGGCCCAGCACATTAAGTGCAATTATGAAGAAAGCACAGCAATGCCTTTACTTCCTTAGGAACTTGTAAAGATCGGCGTGATACCTAAAACTCTGACAAACTTCTATGGATGAGTGGTGGAGAGTATGTTGACTGGTTGCATTACAAGCCTGGTATGGAAATACCAATGCCCTTGAACAGAAAATCCTACAAAAAGTGGTGAAGTTGGTCCAGTACATCATGGGTGAAGCCCTCCCCACCATTGAGCTAATCTGTACAGAAGATTGTAGCAGGAAAGCAGCATCTATCCTCAGGGACCCCACCCACCACCCAGCTCATGCTCTCTTCTCACTACTGCCATCAGGAGGAAGGCGCAGGAACTTCAGGTCTCACACCACCAGGTTCAGAAACAGCTATTGCCTCTCAACTATCAGGCTGTTGAGCCAAAGGAGACACCTTCACTCAACTTCACTTGCCTTATCATTGAAATGTTCCCACAACGTATTGGCTCTCTTTCAAGGACAGTTCATCTCATCTTCTTGATATTTATTGCTTATTTATTTATTATTAGTAGTATTTCTTTCTTTTTTTTATTTGCATAGTTTGTTGTCTTTTGTATCCTGGTTGAATGCTCAAGTTGGTGTGGTCTTTCATTGATTCTACTATGGTTATTACGGTATTATGGATTTATTAAGTATGCCCATAAGAAAATGAATCTTAGGGTTGTATATGGTGACATATATGTACTTAGATAATAAATTTACTTTGAACGTTGAATGTCCTTCTGAAGCGGAGGGAGGGAGGGAGGGAGAGAGAGGGAGGGGGAGAGAGAGGGAGAGGGAGAGGGAGAGGAAGAGGGAAGAAGAGGGAGGGGGAGAGAGGAAGAGGGAGAGGGAGAGGGAAAGAGGGAGGAAGAGGGAGAGGGAGAGAGAGAGAGAGGGAGAGAGAGAGGGGGAGAGAGGGGGGGAGAGAGAGGAGGAGAGAGAGGGAGAGAGAGAGAGAGAGAGAGAGAGGGAGAAAAGAAAAGGAAAAAAAAACAACACACACGTGGGGTGAAAAGGACCTGGTCCAACCAATAAAGAACAGTGCCCACAGGAGGAATCTTCTTGGGGGGGGCATGGAGAACCTTCAAGGCACTGGTACACGGTTCACTGTGACATCTCTGTAGCAACATGAATACCTGCAGCTTAGATTAGCCTGCGATGCAAGCAGATGCCCATGGGGTCTCTTCCTGCTTCTGTGAGTTGAAAGAAAAATCTGTTCTCAGACTGAGTGAGCACTCTAATACTGTGCTGAGCAGCAGACTGTAAAATATACTGTAGCGGAGGCTTTGATAGAGACCAGGGTTTGAGCCCGTCTCTCAGTCCTGTCAGTACTGAGTTTGCCCATTTTCCTTATGATGCATGGGTTTCCCGCTGGTACTCCAGTTTCCTCCCACATCCCAGAACATGCCAGTAGGTTAAGTGGCTGTAGTAGAAGGATCACCTGCAGGATAGAAGGATATCTGGGGAATCAGTGGGAAAGTAATGGGTGAGAGAGAATCAATGCAGGGAGTGGTTGGAATGGGACTGATGGGTATGATCTGAGAGCTAAGCATGGGCTTGAAGACTGAATGGCCCTTATGTATGCCATGGAGAAACATGAAGGGCAGCATCAGCTGGCAGGAGTAGTCCTGCAGAAACGAGAGGAGAAGGCAGCCCAAACGCACATCTGAGGCTCGGTTTGAGGCCTTAAGCCACACATCTCTGTGAGGCTAAAGGATGCAGTTCAAGTGTCAAGTAACATCTCACCAAGGGAACCAGTGCTAATAATTTTGTTAAGAGACACAGCACAATAACAGGCCCCTCCTGCACAATGAGCACTTATATATTTTGTTAAACTTTAGAGATGCAGCACTGTAGCAGTTTGTTGCCTTCTGCACTCTGATTGATTTTTCATTGATCCTGTTATAGTAACGATTCTATAACTTTGCTGAGTGTGCCCACAAGAAAATGAATTTCGGGGTTATGTATGATGACATAGATATACTTTGATAATAAATTTACTTTGAACTTTGGTATTCTTTTCCACAGATGCTGTCTGACCTGCTGAGTTCCTCCAGCATTTTGTGTGTGGCTTTGGTAACAAAGTAATGAACCCACACTGCCCAATTACACCCAGGTAACCAATTATCCTTCTGTCTTTGGAATGTAGGAGGAAACCAGAGCACCCAGAGAAAATCCGCACAGTCACAAGGAGGATGTACAAACTCCTGACAGACAGTGGTGGGAATTGAACCTAGATTGCTGGCACTGTAATAGTGTTACACTCACCATTTGATATCATGCAGCCCCATTAGTTATTATTATGTTTCCAGATCACATAAAAAAACATATAAACAAGGGAATACAGTATGCTCTTACAATGTTATATAAAGCGCCCAAAGGAAACCCACACGGTCATGGGGAGAACGTACAAACTCCTTACAGACAGCCACATCGCTGGTGCTGTAGTGGTGATATGCTTACTGCCACACTGCCATGCTGCTCAAAAAATCTGGCTATCCTGTGAGCAAATTAGAACAATAATTTTTCAGACTTGTTGGATTACGGGAGACTCACAATACACTGGAGGAACTCAGCAGGTCGGGCAGCATCCGTGAAAATGATCAGTCAACGTTTTGGGCCGCAACCTTTTGTCAGGACTGTAGGGGGAAGGGGCAGAGGCCGCTTCGTCGAGCACCTCTGCTCCGTCCGCCACAACAGACAAGATCTCCCGGTTGCCACCCACTTCAACTCTGCTTCCCATTCCCATTCAGATATGTCCATACATGGCCTCCTCTACTGCCATGATGAGGCTAAACTCAGGTTGGAGGAGCAACACCTCATATACCGTCTAGGTAGTCTCCAGCTCCTTGGTACGAACATAGAATTCTCCAACTTCCGGTAATTCCCTCCCCCTCCCTTCCCCTATCCCTATTTCACTCTGCCCCCTCCCCCAGCTGCCTATCACCTCCCTCATGGTTCTGCCTCCTTCTACTACCCATTGTGTTTTCCCTTATTCCTTCTTCACCTTTCCTGCCTAACACCTCCCTGCTTCCCCTCCCCCACCTTTTCATCTTTCTCCTTACTGGTTTTTCACCTGGAACCTACCAGCCTTCTCCTTGCCACCCTCCCCCCACCTTCTTTATAGGGCCACTGCCCCCTCCCTCTTCAGTCCTGACGAAGGGTTCCGGCCCGAAACATTGACTGGTCGTTTTCATGGATGCTGCCCAACCTGCTGAGTTCCTCCAGCGTGTTGTGAGTGTTGCTTTGAACCCAGCATCTACAGAGTATTTTGTCTTTGGATTACGGGAGAGTCTTACAGAAATGTGCTAGGATGAAGATTAGCTTTCGTCACATGTGCATCATATAGTGAAATGCGTCGTCTGCGTCAACAACCAACCCAGTCCGAGGATGTTCTGGAAGGACAGGCCGCAAGCTTCGCCATGCTTCTGGTGCCTACAACTTACTAACCATAACCCAGACATCTTTGGAATGTGAGAGGAAACCAGAGCACCTGGAGGAAATCCACGGAGACCCTGGGAGAACATACAAACTCCTTCCAGACACTGGTGCGTAATAACGTTTTGCTAACTGCTACCACCCTAAGAATTCAGTTTATCCTATGAACAATTTTACAGACTTGTTGAATTTTGTGATGTCATATGGGAGAGTCTTACATGGGAAAGAGATGTTCCAGGAGGAAGGAAAACTCTGGTAACAAACAAAGGGAGGGATTTTCAATAGACACCAAAGCAGCTAGAAAGCAAAACTGCTGTGCTCTGGTTTAACTCAGAATGTGTGTGAATGGTGAAATCAATGCTCCACATCACAGTGAAGCACTTAAGAGGAAGTGAGGTAACTCATGATGCAGAAAGGGTTGTCGTTAATATGTGGTTAAATAAGAAGGTGGGACATTTATATCGGATATGTACCCTTTTGGGGCAAATGGTCTGTATAATCAGTGGCTACTTTATTAGGTACATCTGTACAGCTACTCATTAATGCAAATATCTGATCAGCCAATCATATGGCAGTAATTCAATGCATGACAACATACAGACAAGGTCAAGAGGTTCATTTGTTGTCCAGACCAAACATCAGAATCAGGAAGAAATATGATCTAATGACTTTGACCATGGAATGATTGCTGGTGCCAGATGGGGTGGTTTGAGTATCTCAGAGACTGCTGATCTCCTGGGATTTTCACACCACAGTCTCTAGAGTTTACAGAGAATGGTGTGAAAAACAAAAAATGTCCAGTGAGCAGCAGTTCTGTGGGCAAAAAAGCTTTGTTAATAAGAGAGGTCAGAGGAGAATGGCCAGACTGGTTCATGCTGACAGGAAAGCAACATTAACTCAAATAACCAGGCATTGTAATAGTGGTTTGCAGAAGAAACTAGATGGGCTGAATGACCTAATTCTCCTTCTATATCTTATGGTCTTATAGGATGACCAGTGGTTCATATTTAAGGTTTTGGGCAAAAGATAGAAAAGGATTTGAGGAAGGACCTTCTCCTTTGAGCAGCAAGGGGTAATCTCCTGGAGAGTTGCCTACACACTGGAAGAAACAGAAATGATCAACGCTTTACAAAGAAAATCAGATACAAACTTAAGAGAACTTGTGGATTGAGCAGGAAAACGACACAGAGAGGATTTTCCTGCAGAGAGCTGGCATGGGTTCAGTGGGCAAACATTGTGTTCTCGTGTAAGAAAGCAAATCTATGAATGTCAGACAAACATTCTGTAGTGAGCACATGAAAATCATAGACATGAAGTAACAATCAGACCCATCTTAGTCATACATTGGGATCCCTTCAACTTCCTGTGATGCATTACTCACTCCTGTTAGGTACCTGGGAAGGTTGTGCACTGAGTCTGCTGTGGCAGAGTAGGCAGTCCTCTCCCCCGTGTCTCAGAAGATCAGGGGTTGGTCCCATCTCAGAGATTTCAATAGGTTTCAATAGGCATGTTTAATGTCAAAAAAATGTATACAATATACATCCTGAAATTCTTTTTTTTTTGCAAATATCCACGATTTGAGCATACACTCTCAGCAGCCACTTTATTAGGTACACCTGCACTCAAAGATTCAAAAAACATTTATTATCAAAGAATGTATAAATTATACAACCTTGAGATTTATCTGCTTACAGGCAGCCACTAAGCAAGAAACTCAAATAACACAATTATTAAAAAAAGAAAGACCAAAAACCACTGCACAGAGAAAGAGAGGGAAAATAAACACAAATCATGCAAACGAAAGAAGCAAGCCAATAGCATTCTGAACCAGATTGAGTCCCTAGATCCGCTCCTGGAGCAGCCAGAGTAGGCCCAAGCCTCAGTCCTAATTCATCACACCAGCGGGCAAATAACACACGGCTACCAGATCAGTTCACAGCCCTGGTGCCATGGAGAAAGAAAGAACATTCACGGGAGAGTGAGCAAAATCAGACCAACCCTCGCCTTCCAGTCTATTCATGCAGACATTTAAATTGTCCAAGCACCAGGTAGTGGCTCACGATCCAGCCTCACACCCAGGTTAGGTGGACCCTGCACGTTAATGCAAGTACAGTATATTCCGATTAATTGGGACGTATCGGGATGAGTACATTTTGGCCCAATTAAGAGGCTGCTCCAATTAGTCAGAGTTTCATGCAAATAATTAAAAAGGTCTAGAATGAACAACTTCCATTTAACTGAGTAACAAATTAGGTACGTATTTAATTGAAATACAGAACAAATTAGAACACTACCAATACTACTACAGTCCTATAAAACCGTGTATTAGCTCCTAATAGTTATCGATGGAGGAAATCATCTAGTGTACGTTGATGTGTTCTTTTGATTGACTGTAACGAACAAAAACTGCACAGACACCTAATGCAGATGATGGATTACCTTTATACAGTAAAGGCTTTTGGTGATTGCAAGATCCAAATCTTTCATTTTCAATTTAACATTCAAGATGATTGTCGACACATTCAAATTCTTCATAGTCCTAACTTGCTGAAGTAGTGAAATCATTTAATTTTCACTCCCTGGACGAGAAGGGTCTTGGCCCGAAACATCACCTGTTTACTATTTTCCATTGATGCTGTCTGGCCTGCTGAATTCCTCCAGCATTTTGTGCATGTTGCTTCATTTTCACTCCTGGCCATTTCTGGCATCTCCAAGCCTGAATGCTTGAAACTGCAGTGAGCAAAATAGTTCTGAATTGTCTTTCTGCTTCTTTCTCATCAACTATAAGTGACAAAAATCACTGTTTTTTAAACATAAATGCATGCAACTGATACTATTTAAAAGCTGTTTGCTTTGAGTATGGCGTAGTGCCTAAAGGCCACACAGGAGCATGCAACTGATGGTAGTTTGAAACTATTCAGCAACAGTTTCCTGTCCTAATTAAGTAGCATAGTGTCCCAAATAAATGAAGGGAATCCCAGCTCTTTACTTGATTAGTTTTTGTTCTTTAGGAGTTATCCCAAATAAGCGGCTGCCCCAATTAACTAGAATACACTGTATCTAATCAGCCAATCATGTGGCAGCTACACAACGCATAAAAGCATTCAGATATAGTCAAGAGGTTCAGTTGTTGTTCAGACCAAAGATCAGAATGGGAAAGAAATGTGATCTAAGTGATTTTGACTATGGAATGATTGTTGGTGCCAGATGGGGTGGTTTGAGTATCTTAGAAACTGCTGATCTCCTGGGATTTTCATGCACAACAATCTGTAGAATTTACACAGAAATCATCTGGTGAGTGGCAGCTCTGTTGAAAAAAATGATTTGTTCATGAGAGAGGTCAGAGAAGAATGGCCAGACAGGTTCAAGCTGACAGGAAGGCATCAGTAACTCAAATAACCAGATGTTACAACAGTGGTGTGCAGAAGAGCATCTCTGAACGCAAAACACATCAAATCTTAAAGTGGAAGGGCTACAGCAGCAGAAGATCACGACCATGAACTCAGTGTCCTCTTTATTAGGTACAGAAGATACCTAAAAAAGTGGCCACCGAGCGTATCTGTTTGGCACATTTTATGTAAGAGACTTGTTGGAACACTGTGACATTAGACATTTGCTTTGGCAGCTGACGTCCTCCGCGATTCCAAAGTAAGAATGGGAATCTTTGGTCTCATTTACGATAACAATTAATCACATTGAAACTGCTGCAAACAACCACTGTGAAAAATCGTTAAAGTGGTGTTATTTTCCCATTTCCTTTAAGCACTTCTGTTCACTATTTGTCAAGATATTGATATAGGGTATGGTATCTGTACTGGGTAGTTGGAGGAAGAATGTCAAACTTCCAGTAATACCCTGGACAAAATTAGCAACGCAAGTCGTACCATCAAGGTCAGAACGAGTGGAAATGATGATATAGTCATAGTCATAGTCATACTTTATTGATCCCGGGGGAAATTGTTTTTCGTTACAGTTGCACCATAAATAATAAATAGTAATAGAACCGTAAATAGTTAAATAGTAATATGTAAATTATGCCAGTAAATTATGAAATAAATCCAGGACCAGCCTATTGGCTCAGGGTGTCTGACCCTCCAATGGAGGAGTTGTAAAGTTTGATGGAATAGAACTCAAATCCCTAACTTTGAGTCTGTGGAACTATTAATGAGCTATTATGTGGGGTAAGCATAAATTAGAACTTTAAGAAAGGTTTTGTGTGGTTAACAGTAAAAGTTGTTTTACCCGCTTACAACTTTGTAAGACTGGGATATTGGAAACTCCTGCCGTTGTCTGTAAGGAGTTTGTACGTTCTCCCTGTGACTGCATGGGTTTCCTCCAGGTGCTCCTGTTTCCTCCCCCAGTCCAAAGACATACTAATTGGTAGGTTAATTGGTCATTGTAAATTGTCCTGTGATTAGGCTAGGATTAAATCGGGGGTTGCTGGACAGTGTGGCTCGAAGGCCCAGAAGTGCCTATTCCATGCTATATCTCAATAAGTAAATTTTTAAAATTTGTATACTGAGCCAGCTAGCACATAAAAGATACAGAACAAAGAAAAATAAAGATGTTGTTACATGACTGGTTGCAAAGGATGAGGAATATACTAACCTTCAAATGAGACCCTAGTGAAAGAAATTGATTCATTCTAAGCACATTGTGAACCACCTAGATATGAAACCAGTTTTGGTTCTTTACATGAACCAAGAGAGAATACTTCCAAAGTAGAGAGAATACTTTGAATTTTCTTTTAAAATGGAACAAAGGTTGTTGGCAGATCCAATATTCTTTGCTGGATCCAGTACCTGAGCTCATTACCTTTACTTTACTTTATTGTCGCCAAACAATTGATACTAGAGCATACAATCATCACAGCGATATTTGATTCTGCGCTTCGCGCTCCCTGGAGTACAAATCGATAGTAAATAGTAAAAATTTAAATTATAAATCATAAGTAGAAAATAGAAAAGGGAAAGTAAGGTAGTGCAAAAAAAAACCAAGAGGCAGGTCCGGATATTTGGAGGGTACAGCCCAGATCCGGGTCAGGATCCGTTCAGCAGTCTTATCACAGTTGGAAAGAATTTTATACAACAGAGAACAGTGCCATGCAGTGCAGGCTCTTCGGCCCATGATGTTGTGCTGACCCTTTAACCTACTCCAAGATAAACCTAACCATTCCTTCCCACATAGCCCTCCATTTTTCTTTCATCCATATGCCTATCTTAAATGACCTTCTACCACTACCCCAGAAAGAGTGTTCCATGCACCAACTGCTCCCTGTGTAAAAAAGATACCTCTCACATCCCCCTCTACTTTCCTCTAACACCTTAAACTGGTGCCCTCTTGTATTAGTCATTTCCACTGTGGAAATGACTCTTATCTTCATGTATAACTCTTTCAAGTCACCCCTCATCCTCTTTTACTCCAAAGAGAAAGTCCAAGTTTAACTAATTCGAAGCTGAGTTTAATATGGGAACTCCTGCATTAACCTCCATGTTGAACTCATGTATTAAGGTTGTGGCTTTGAACAATGCATCTACCTGCCATTTAACTCACAAACTTTGGTTAACATACGTGCTCAGGCTTTTATACAAATGCTATTGCCAGTTGCTGTTACAGACTTTGTAAGTAGAAAACGGCTTGTACTGTATATGAGAAATAGGGAACAGATAATCAGTAACGTTGATGTTGACTAGGAGAGAAATTTTGGCAAAGACATAGAGATGACCTCTTTGCTCCTCTTTGAAGTAGAGCCATGGGAGTTTTAATTGTTCAGGTCTCATTTTAACATTTCACCCAATTGTCATGGGCAGTTGGTGTATTGCTATTACCTGGTCCCTCATTATCACCTCCCTGAACAAGAAGGCACAGCAGTGCCTCTACTTCCTAAAGTCATTAAGGCAAGTGAGGCTCACCCCACCCACCCACCCACCAGCTTAACTACTTTTTATCATTGAGAGCATCCTGACAAGTTGCATCTCCATCTAGTAGGGGAGCAGCCAAGCATCAGACCGAAAGTCCCTTCAAAGGACTATGAGAACAGCTGAGAAGATCATAGGGGTCTCCCTACCATCCATCGGGGACATTTATCAGGGGCACTGCATATGCAGGGCCCTTAGTATTATTAAGGACCCTACACATCAATCCAGCATCCTATTTGACTTTCTACCATCAGGCAGGAGACTCTGATACATAAAGGCAAGAACGGTCAGGTTGGGAAATAGTTTCTTCCCCCAGACCATTAGGCTTCTGAACTCTCTGCCACATCACATTCGAAATGTCACCAGTACCTTACAATATTTAATATTAATGCACTTTAGTTTGTTACTTTTACGTGATTCATCTATAGATTTTATCTTAGCCTTCATAAGTTATCGTGTGTTATGTGCTTTACACCTTGGTTCTGAGAAACATTGTCTCGTTTCTCTATACATTATATGGTTATATACGTTATATACATGTATATAGTTAAATGACAATAAACTTGACGACTTGACTTACAGCGCCAGTGACCCGGGTTCAATTCCACCACTGTCTGTAAATAGCTTGTATGTTCTCCCTGTAGCCATGTGGATTTCCTCCAGGTGCTTTTCTTTACTCCCACATTCTGAAGTCACACGGGTTAGTAGGTTAATTAGTCACATGGATATAATTGAGTGGCGTGGGCTTGTTGGACTGGATGGACCTGTTCTGTATCTCTAAATAAATAAAACATATACAAATAAAAAATACTTATAATTCTGCAGATTATTGTAGGATGTGGCAAAAGTTAATCCCAGAAAAACGGATACAGATATGCAAAGCAGAGGAGACTAGAGATGTTGGATGGCCAATAACAGTACTATACGCATCAAAGTGCTCATCAAAATATAGAAGGTATTGGCCTTTCTAAGAGTTGAAAGTATTGTTTTCAGCAATATAGCTGTTTGAAAATGATATTCCTTGGTTGGATCTGTGCAATATGTATTTGAAAATGGAAATAGGGAGGACAATGAAGTCCATGCAGTAGATGAGATGCCTTTGTAGGTCAGATTTGGAACACCAATTGAAAGCAATGCATCTGGTACCAAATGAGGTCAATTGTGTGAAAGGAACACCCATTAGAAGGAACTATCCAAGATGTTGGTGCAAGGACAACTACTGCCATTTCCCTTTCCCCTCCCCACTTTCTTAATCTCTCTCTTCCCCCTTTCTTTCCAGTCCCGATATAGGATTTTAGCCTGAAACATCATTTGTTTATTCCTCTCCATGGATGCTGCATGACCTGTTGAGTTCCTCCAGCATTTGTGCGTGTGTTGCTCTGGATTTCCAGCACCTGCGGAACCTCTTGTGTCAGTAACATTTCAACTTGATTCCAAAGTGATATGTGATGTCCTCCCGAGGCAACCCATCTATTTCAAAGAAAAGTAGTTAAATCCATATAGTCAAGTGTACCAGATCAGCTGGGACAAGCCCTGTGAAGGTAGTGAACCCAAAGATTCATGAGAATCTTTGTAACAATGTAGTTTTATTAAAATTGTAATGATTGTAAAAATGTAGTAAACTGGAAAGATGTCCAAAGATTCTTGGGAGTAATTTCTGTATGGCTTTGTAGGCTAATGAAGATTGATTCAATCCTATCCATGATTTCAGCCTCACAGGTAACCATGCACATCCCTGTAGTGCAGCAGAGACACTGGAAAGCAAATGCCATCAAATCCTAAATGAGCACGGGCAGCACAGTAGTGTAGCGGTAAGTGTAACACTAATACAGTGCCAGCGATCCCGCCACTGTCTGTAAGGAGCCTGTATGTTCTCCCCATGACCCTTTGGGCTTCATCCCCCACTCCAAAGACTTAAAGGTGAGTAAGTTAATTGGTAACATGGATGTAATTGGGCGGCGGGGGTACATTGGTAGAGAAAGGCCGGTTACTGTGCTGTATCCATAAAGAAAATAGTAAGGAGAAGCAGTGGCAGTATGCTCTCACCTGTATCAGTGGCTATCAAGGATAAATTCAAAGTAGAGGCAGAGTCACTGACTAAAACAGTGACAGTGCCCCTAATACATAGACTTGCTCCCCATCTTCTCATTTGGTGTGTGTTACAATATAAAGCAGCAAGCTGAGAATTCGGTTGGGTTCAAGAGATCTTAAAAGGGCTCAGAATAGTAGCCATGAAACTATAAAAGATTTTCTGATAGAGCTGAGAAGAGGGAAAAATTTTCAATGCATTGGATGTGGAGAATGCAAGAGAAGTACATACTTAGCCTGGTGCCACATATCATTTTAGATCATTGGAGATGACTGCTATTTGGAACCAACATGGCACGAGAGGAATTCTAGCAAAGCTGGTTGGTGTATGGGAAGGTCTCAATGGAGTAAAAATCATGGGAGATGATGAATTGGTCTTTGTAGAAGGACAAACAGGACAAAAGGCAGAATGAGTCCATGACTAGAAGCAGATGAAGGGAAAATCTCTGGAATACTGAACAACTAAATTTTGAAGTTCTGAGTGAAGAACACCACTTTCATGAGTCACTTCATTGGCAGAAATGATCTGAAGTGAGATCCAGCAAAAGTGAACACCATGAAGCAGATACCAGACCCAACAGATTTTGCTGTGGTGCAGTTCTTTCTAGGGTTCGTCCGTCTTCTAAGCAATTTCTTGCCCTGGCCAAGTGAAATACTTGAAAAACTGTGACAGTTGATTGAGTGGAAGTGATTTAAGTATTAGAACAAAAATAACTGGAAGGACTGGAAATATGAAAACCAGGGGATTCTGGAAGTGTTCAGCTGATCATTCAGGATCAGTTGGGGAGAGAAGCAGAGACAATATTTTGGATCAAGGACTTTTCGTTGGTGTAGTGTTGGCTGGATCAGATGAAGCAAGGAAACATTCACACAGAAAAGACCGTTGTTCAATGATTTGCTGATAAGAAGGTGCCGTCTGTATATGCAGGCTTGTCTAGAAGATATTGGAGCAATGAACTATCTTGCTGCCATCAGGAAGAAGGTACGGGAGACTCAGAACCTACACCACCAGATTCAGGAACAGGTATTATCCCCTGACCATCAGGCTCCTGAACTATAGGGGATAATTTCACTCAGCTTCATTTGTCCCATCATTGAACTGTTTCCCCAACCAAAGGACTCACTTTCATGAACTCTTCATCTCATGTTCTCAATATTTATTGTTTATTTATTACTATTATTTCTTTCTTTTTGTATTTACACAGTTTGTTGTCTTCTCCATGCTGGTTGACTCCCCAAATTAGTGGTCTTTCATTGATTCTCCCATGGTTATTACTCTACATATTTATTGAGTAGGCCAAAAAAGAAAATGAATCTCAGGGTCGTACATGGTGACATTAATGTACTTTGATAATAAAATTACTTTGAATTTTGAAGTAAAGGCTGCTAATGGTATACACAGCAGAGCTCTGTCAGATGTGGAGACGTATTACAAACCGTAAAAGAGCTACTTGTTGGCATCGTTGGACTGAAGAAATGTTACCAGTAGCAATTATGGTAATGGTATGTGGGCACAGAGATCAGACATCATTTAAGAGGAGCAGATTGGGAGGCAGATTTTGGAAAGGTGCAAAAATAACAGGGTTGTTATCATGGGTGACTTTAACTTCCCTAATATTGATTGGCACCTGATTAGTTCCAAGGGTTTAGATGGGGCAGAATTTGTTAAGTGTGTCCATGATGGATTCCTGTCACAGTATGTGGACAGGCCGACTAGGGGGAATGCCATACTAGATCTAGTACGAGGTAATGAACCGGGTCAGGTCACAGATCTCTCAGTGGGTGAGCATCTGGGGGACAGTGACCACCGCTCCCTGGCCTTTATAATTATCATGGAAAAGGATAGAATCAAAGAGGACCAGAACATTTTTAATTGGGGAAAGGCAAATTATGAGGCTATAAGGCTAGAACTTGCGGGTGTGAATTGGGATGATGTTTTTGCAGGGAAATGTACTATGGACATGTGGTCGATGTTTAGAGATCTCTTGCGGGATAGAAAACATAGAAAATAGGTGCAGGAGTAGGCCATTCGGCCCTTCGAGTAAGGGATAAATTTGTCCCGGTGAGGAAGATAAAGAATGGTAGGGTGAAGGAACCATGGGTGACAAGTGAGGTGGAAAATCTAGTCAGGAGGAAGAAGGCAGCATACATGAGGTTTAGGAAGCAACAATCAGATGGGTCTATTGAGGAATATAGGGAAGCAAGAAAGGAGCTTAAGAAGGGGCTGAGAAGAGCAAGAAGGGGGCATGAGAAGGCCTTGGCGAGTAGGGTAAAGGAAAACCCCAAGGCATTCTTCAATTATGTGAAGAAAAAAAGGATGACAGGAGTGAAAGTAGGACCGATTAGGGATAAAGGTGGGAAGATGTGCCTGGAGGCTGTGGAAGTAAGCGAGGTCCTCAATGAATACTTCTCTTCGGTATTCACCAATGAGAGGGAACTTGATGATGGTGAGGACAATATGAGTGAGGTTGATGTTCTGGAGCATGCTGACATTAAGGGAGAGGAGGTGTTGGAGTTGTTAAAATACATTAGGACAGATAAGTCCCCGGGGCCTGACGGAATTTTCCCCAGGCTGCTCCATGAGGCGAGAGAAGAGATTGCTGAGCCTCTGGCTAGGATCTTTATGTCCTCGTTGTCCACGGGAATGGTACCGGAGGACTGGAGGGAGGCGAATGTTGTTCCCTTGTTCAAAAAAGGTAGTAGGGATAGTCCGGGTAATTATAGACCAGTGAGCCTTACGTCTGTGGTGGGAAAGCTGTTGGAAAAGATTCTTTGAGATAGGATCTATAGACATTTAGAGAATCATGGTCTGATCAGGGACAGTCAGCATGGCTTTGTGAAGGGCAGATCGTGTCTAACAAGCCTGATAGAGTTCTTTGAGGAGGTGACCAGGCATATAGATGAGGGTAGTGCAGTGGATGTGATCTGTATGGATTTTAGTAAGGCATTTGACAAGTTTCCACACGGTAGGCTTATTCAGAAAATTAGAAGGCATGGGATCCAGGGAAGTTTGGCCAGGCGGATTCAGAATTGGCTTGCCTGCAGAAGGCAGAGGGTGGTGGTGGAGGGAGTACATTCAGATTGGAGGATTGTGACTAGTGGTGTCCCACAAGGATCTGTTCTGGGACCTCTACTTTTCGTGATTTTTATTAACGACCTGGATGTGGGGGTAGAAGGGTGGGTTGGCAAGTTTGCAGACGACACAAAGGTTGGTGGTGTTGTAGATAGTGTAGAGGATTGTCAAAGATTTCAGAGGGACAGATGACAACGTATGATAGCCTTTTTGACCTTACTGGCTAGGAGAGCCATTTTATTGAAGTGGAAGGATTCTAATCCACCTACGGTCTTTTATTGGCTCTCCTCCATTATGTCCTGTTTAAGTTTAGAGAAAATAAGAAGTCGGACATTTGATACATCCTTTAAATTTGAGCAAATCTGGCGACCTTTTATCCAATATTTGCATTTAATTTGATTTACTACTCTTTCAATCTTTTTTTTCCCTTGATCAGAAAGTCTTTCTTTCTTTTTTTTGGTCCTATCCTCAAAATGGACTGCCCAGTCCCTTTTTTTTGTTTTTTTTTTCCCTATAGTGTAGTGGGGGGGGGGGGTTTCCTTTTCATTT
Organism: Mobula hypostoma; assembly: GCF_963921235.1. Lineage (NCBI taxonomy): Eukaryota > Metazoa > Chordata > Chondrichthyes > Myliobatiformes > Myliobatidae > Mobula > Mobula hypostoma. Next base: position 107,526,146 of record NC_086107.1, read on the forward strand.
AAAACCCAATGTTTTTTCTTTTCTCATCATAAACTGATAAGAGGAGAATTGTTATTTTCATTTTTTATTATATATTTTATACTAGTTTAACAATACCTATGATTTTGAAAATGTCTATCTTAATTTCGGTTTATATTGTTACTGATATATATGTTTGAGATAATTCTCCTCTTGATTGTATTTATGCTCCTTTTAAATCAATAAAAAGATTAATAAAGAAAGAAAGGACTTAGACAGATTAGGAGGATGGACAAAGAAATGGCAGATGGAACACAGTGTCGGGAAGAGAATGGTCATGCACTTTGGTAGAAGAAATGAAAGGGTTGACTATTCTCTAAATGGAGAGAAAATGCAAAAAAAACTAAGGCACAAAGGGATTTGGGAGTCCTTGTGCAGTATTCCCTAAAGGTTAATTTGCAGATCGAGTCTGTGGTGAGGAAGGCAAATGCAATGCAGCCATTCACTTCAAATAGAAATATAAAAGCAAAGATGTAATGTTGAGACTTTATAAATCACTGGTGACCCTCACTTGGGAGTATTGTGAGCAGGTTTGGGGTCCTTGTCTTAGAAAGGATATGCTGAAAATGAAGAAACTGGAGAGGGTTCCAAGGAGGTTTACGAAAATTATTCCAGGATTGAATGGCTTGTCATATGAAGAGCGTTTGATGGCTCTGGGTCTGTATTATCTAGAATTCAGAAGAATGAGAGGTGACCTCATTGAAACCTATCGAATGGTGAAAGGCCTTGATAGAGTGAATGTGGAGAGGATGTTTCCTGTGGTGGGAGAGTCTAAGACCAGAGGACACAGCCTCAGAATAGAGAGGCATCCTTTTAGAACAGAGATGAGGAAGAATTTCTGCAGCCAGAGAGTGGTGAATTAGTGGAATTCTTGCCACAGGCAGTTTTGAAGGCAAAGGTCTTTATGTATATTTAAGGCAGAGGTTGATAGATTCTTGAGTGGTCAGAGCATGAAGGGATACAGGGAATTGGCAGGATATTGGGACTGAGAGGAAAATTGGATCAGCCATGATGAAATGTCGGAGTAGAAGCAATGGTCTAAATGGCCTAATTCAGCTCCTATATCTTATGGTCTAAGGTGGTAGATGATAGGTGAAACCAGGAGAGGGTGAGGGGATGAAGTAAAGAGCTGGTAAGTTGATTGGTGGAAGAGATAAAGGGCTGGAGAAGGGGGAATCTGATGGGAGAGCACAAAAGACCATTGACGAAAGGGAAGGGGAAGGAGCACCAGAGGGAGGTGATGGGCAGGCAAGGAGATGTGAGAGGTAAACAAGAATGGCGAATGGTGAGGGGGCGGGCAGTAATTACCCGAAGTTCAAGAAATTGAAGTTCATGCCATCACATCAGCTTGGAGGCTACTCAGATGGAATATGAGGTGTTGCTCCTCCAGCCAGAGTGTGACCTCATTGAGGCAGTAGAGGAGGACATGTTGGAATGGGAATGGGAAGAAGAATTGGGTTGTCACTGGGAAATCCAGGCTTTTATGGCAGATGGATTGAAGGTGCTCGACGAAGCAATGCCCTAATCTACGTTGGATCTCACCGATGTACAGGAGGCCACTCTAGGAGAATCGGATACAGTAGATGACCCCAACAGACTTGCCGGTGAAGTGTCGCCTCAGCTGGAAGGACTGTTTGGGGCCCTGAATGGTAGTGAGGGAGGAGGTATAGCACTTATTCTCCCTTGCAAGGAAGTGCCCATAGCGAGATCAGTGGGGAGGGGTGAGTGGACAAGGGAGTTGCGTAGCCTACAATCCATGCGGAAAGTGGTAAGTCGGGGGGGGGTGGGATGTGCTTGATGGTGGGATCCTGTTGGAGATGATGGAAGTTACAGAGAATTATATGCTGGATGCAGAAGCTTGTGAAGTAGTAGGTCAGGACAAGAGGAAATGTCAACAGTTTCACTTTCTGCAGATCTGAGAAAGTGTCTTTAACCTGGAAGTTTGACTTTGTTTCTCTGTTCACAAATGCTGCCTGACTTGTTGAGTGATTCTGTGTCGACTTCAGAATACCAGCATCTGCAATTTTTAGATTTTCGAGATAATAAAGTAGTGGCTGAAGCAAAGGGTAGGGCAAAGATTGACTGTGAGGTTTAATCTATTTCAGACCATAGTTTAAATTGGGAGATAAACTCACCAGGCCAAATGACCCAATCTTTGTAGGCAAGGAGTAATTCCTAACAAGTCATAGTTGGGAGTGAAAGGATGCTTCTCTGGAGAGCAGAGGAACAATTACTGGGCAGGTATCTCAAGAATAGAATCAATAAAAGCAAATGTTTCATTCTTAACAAGTTCTAGACAGACCACAGGCGAACTGTTTTGCGTGAAGGCACACACTCAATATTCAGGAAGAGCCTCTTCCCCTCCTCCATCCAATTTCTGAATGGACATGAACACCACTTCACTACTTCTTTATTTCTACTTTTTTGCACTACTTATTTAAGTTAACTATTTTATATATATAATTCACAACTTTTTTCTCTATTATTATGTATTGTATTGTACTGCTGCCGCAAAGTTAACAAATCTTACAACACATGCCGATGATATTAAAACTGATTCTGATTCTGAGCTAGAGGGGAAGTTATGTGTGAAAGTTGTTACTTTGTGAATTCCTGTCAGATAGTAATCAAGCATTTATGTTATATGCCTGCATTCACACAGACATTTTCTACATCGTTGTGCACGTTTTATTTAATGGGAACTGGTATGTTGCTTCAGTCAAAAGACATCAATGATCACTCACAAGGTTTTAGTTTATTAGAGAAGCATCACTGAGATGCTGTTCATGATTGACAGGAAAAAAAATGTTGGAAATCTGAAATTAAGAAACAGAAAATTCTGGAAACACTCAGTGGATCAGGCATTATCTGCACAAAGAGTTATTGCGAATGCTTCCTATTCTGGTATCTTTTGTCCCCATTTGTTTAATCAATACTACTCGGTCCTCGAACGTTCAATAATGGAAGAAGTATTCCTTTTACTTTATCCGAACCCATTATTTTTTTCACCTCCATTGAATCTCCGCTGAACCTCCTATGCACCAAAGAGAACAATCCCTGTTTCTCTAATCTAATTGTAGCTAAAATATCCCATTCTTAGACCTACTCTACAAATCTCTTGTGCACTCACTTTAGGACCTCCATGTCCTTCCAAAAATTTGAAGACCAGAATTGGCCACAATAGGTTATAGTTGTGATCTAACCAATATCATCTATGAATAATTATGCCTTTTTTGGAAGATATGGGAAATTAGCTTTCAGTTTTTAAAAAAACTGCGGCATACCAAAATACTATTATTCCAGTGCTAATCATAAATTAATTTTAGCTTTTTAAATGGCTTGACTTTAAAATTGGCTTTAAATATGACCATTTAAAAAAAGTTTACCAATCCTTCCTAATTAATCCTCTACAATTTTGGAATCTTTCTGACAAGGGCACCAGATCAGAAAGGTTTTTTTTTCACGGCCACTGCCGCAGACCTTCCTGACTTGGAAATGTATCATCATTACGCTGGGGCAAAATGCTGGAACTCATCCTAAAAGCATAGTGGGTATGCCCACTCCTCAAGGACTGAAGCTCACCTTCTCAAAGGCACCTTTGGATAGGCAATTATATGCTGGCTCAGCCCATGAAACCCACATTCCTTGAACGAATATTAGACCGATGATGCCTGACCTGATGAATGTTTCTCGCATTTTTGATTTTTATTTCAGATTTTCAGTATCTGCTTTTTAATCATTTCATGTTCTTATTTTATACCGTGTGGGGAACCACACTCTGTACTTCACTTTCAATATATTCTACCACTTTCAAATGGCATCTACCGATCCAAGTACGTACTTTAGCATTATGTCACAACTATGGTGCTCTTCTTACCTCTGAATCATAAGTGTTCCCTCCCTCTTTGGAAACTTCATTTAGGCTGGTGTTGTGAACTATCAAGGAGCACTGCATTCAACTGATGGTTTCTAGCAGGTGGAACTAAGAGAAAGATCAGAGGACTTGGTCTAGGGCTGAAACCCATCCATAAACGAACGTTGCTAAAAAAGGTTGCCTGCTGTTTCTGGAATCTTCGACTGTTGAAATTCAATGTGGTGTACCTTACAGCAGTTTTACACCTCAAATAGCACTTTATTACCAGTGAATTGCTTTGGAATGGCATGAAAGGTACTGTAGACGAACAAGAATCTCTTTATTATTATTCAATAATATTCAATATTCCTAGATTTAAAGAGAAATTAGTAAACTGTATTATTTTATTTACATTTTATTATTTCTAAATCCTACCTTCCGCATTGCTTTTGCTGGTTCACTAAGCTGAGACACAATATATTTAACTTAAAGCCTTGGGTTTAAAGGGCATTAAAGAGATAGTTAAATTGGCGCGAAGCTCTCGCAAATCGGAGTTTTGCAGGTAAATTTTTATTAGCCACTGCCCTCTTCTGGTCTGCTGGGCAGAAATTTGAATTTAGACGTCGAAAAACAATCATTTAAGACCTAGTCTGCTGCCATTATAAGGCCCAGAAAGAAGGTAAACAGCAGCAAACAGCATGGAGGGCGGTACTCCTCGGATGGACGTTTCCTTCAACCAATCCTGTTCCACTGGCTTGGCCACGAGACACGTTTGGGGCGGGTTATTTTTGTTTTTGATGGACGGCACTGTGCATACCTTTTGGCTCGAGAGCTTCGAGTGAGGTAATGTTAGAGTCGGCCAATGAAAAGAAGAACACACGCAAAACATGGTAAAGAATGTTTGATTGCCATTAAAATTATCCAATTAAAATACAACAAGGCAGGTCGACCTTGCGTAGTGGTGTTTTGATTGTCAACCCAGTTAGCCAATTCCATGTCGAATTTTGGATGAAGTAATAGTGACGAGAGAGTAGGCGGGCAGGTTCTTTGAGTGACTTCTCTAATGTCCATTCATCTAAAAGAATAGGCGGAACTATTGATCGATGTGATGTTGAACCATTTACAGAAGCCTAACAGACTGATGGACATTTGTTCTATCCAATTACATTTTGAATCTGTACCGAAGGCTTTGGATCGGAAACCAATAGGATACACTGTCAGGGCAGAGGGCGTTGCTCTGTGGCGGAGTTGTGTTGTGTTGTGATGGTCGGCGAGAAAGTTTTTTGGCGAATTCTCTGGCCCGTTTCGCGTCGCGGAGCAAGGAGAGAAGATCCTTAAGAGAAATAGCGGGATCGGAACCCTCGGAAGTCAATGGGATAGCCAGCAGCGCGAGTAAGAGCGGAGATACTTCCAGAAGATTCTGCGGGAGCCCAGGTTTACGGTGAGTTTGGGCCAAATGGCTGTGAGGAGTTTAGGGAGGGAGGAGGGGGCACGAAGGGAACCTGTGGGTTGCTGGGTGGGAGGAGGCGAGGGGGTGGAGCGCTGCTGTGACGAGGTGGAGGTGTGAGGGATTGGGGGACTGGTAGGCGGGGAGGGGAGGAATGAGGGGGAGGGGGAGGGGCAGGGAATGCCGTGGAGGGGGAGGTCTGGGTTTAGGAGGTAGAAGTGGGATCTCGGAGGGCTACTGGCGAGATGAAAAGGGGTAGGTGAGGGACTATGAAGGCGTAGACGTGGAAAGGGTGTATCAACATAGCAGAGGTGGGAGTAAGGATAGATGTAGGCTCAAGAGACTGCAGGTGATGGAATCTGGATTAAAAATAGACCGTTGGAGGAACTCAGAGGGCCGGGCAGCATCTGTGGGGTGGGGAAATGGAGTGCTTGGATGCGATGTGTGGAGTGGCAAGTTTACCATCACGGGTGAAGCTCTCCCAACCATTGAACACATCTACATGAAACACTGTCGTAGGAAAGCGGCGTCCATCATCAGGGATCCCCACCACCCAGATAATGCTATTTTCTCGCTGCTGCCAAGAGTTAGAATGTTCAAGCCTCTGAACTCCCACCACCAGGATCAAGAACAGCTACTAGTCTTCAACCATCAGGCTCTTGAACGAAGGAGGATAACTACACTCACTTGTCCACTTATTGAGATGTTCCCACAGCCAATGATCTCACTTTAAGGACTTTACCTCGTTATCTCGTGTTCTGATTATTTATTGCTATTTATTTAGATTTGCATTGGCACAATTTGTTGTCTTCTGAACTCTGGTTAATTGTTCATTGATCCTGTTATAGTTACTATTTTATAGATTTGCTGAGCATGCCCGGAGGAAAATGAATCTTAGGGTTGTATTTGGTGACATATATGTACTTCGATAATAAACTTTAATTTGAATTTCAAACTTTGGGTGGTATGTGTGTGTTTGGATGTGAAAGAAAGATTGGTGGTTGTTGGGGGGGGGGTGGTAGGCAATGAAGATGGCAGAGGTAGGAATATAGAGGGATGGAGCCTGAGTAGTGAGTAGGGGTGGAAGAGGAAGATGGACTGTTTTGATATGGTGGTTGGGAGAAAAAAGGATAGTGGGAAAGGAATTGGAGAGGGAAAGTGATCTTTACAACCCTAAGGATCAAGGCATCTCCTTGATCCTACTTGTAGGAGACCCCAGTTAATGATCCACTACTTAAATGCCTTCCATTAAAAGACCATAAGGCTATTAAGACATGGGAGCAAAATTAGGCTATTCCACACATTGAGTCTGCTCTGGCATTCCCTCATGGCTGATTTATTATCCCTCTCAGTCCCATTCTCCTGCCTTCTCCCCGTAACCTTTGGTGCTCTGACTAATCAAAGGACTCGCCATCTCATGTTCTGTGATATTTATTGTTTATTTAGTTATTTTTATTATTTCTCTCTTTTTGCATTTGCACAGTTTGTTGTCTTCTGCTCGTTGTTTGAACGCCCAGGTTGGTGCGGTCTTCCATTGATTTTTATCATGGTTATTATTCTATAATGGATTTATTGAGTATGCCCACAAGGAAATGGTTCTAGATCGTGACATAAATGTACTTCAATAATAAATTTTGTTTTGAACTTAACAGCCTGCACTTCAATTGTTTTGGCCTCCAAGGTTATCTGTGCCAGTGAATTCCACAGATTCACTACTCTAGCTAAATAAATTCCTCCTCATCCTCTGCTCTAAATGAATGTCCCTCTATTCTGAGGCTGTGTTCTCTTGTCTTGGACTCACACGCTTATCGGAAACATCTGCCCGACATCCTCTGTATCCATTCTTTTCATTCCCAGAGTCATTCTCGTAAACTTCCTCTGGACCCTCTCCAATACCAGCACATCTTTTCTTAGATAAGGGGCCCAAAACTGCTCTCAGCACTCCAAGTATGGTCTGACCAATGCCTTACAAAACCTCAGCATTACATCTTAGCTTTTGTGTTCTAATCTTCTCAAAATGAATGCTAACATTTGCCTTCCTTATCACTGGCTCAACCTGCAAGTTAGTTTTTTGGGAATCCTGCACAAGAACTCCCAAGTCCCTTTGCACTTCTGATTTTTGGATTTTCTTCCCGTTTAGATAAGTGTCTATGTCTATTTCTTCTACCAAAGTGCATGACCACACTCTTCCCTACACTATATCGATCTGCTTTTTCTATTGTACATACTATTTATTATGCAACACACATAAAAGTTGCTGGTGAACGCAGCAGGCCAGGCAGCATTTCTAGGAAGAGGTGCAGTCGACGTTTCAGGTCGAAAACATACTATAATTTACATATTATAACATATTATAATTTACTATAAGTTGCACATTGCACATTAGGCAGAGACATAACGTAAAGATTTTTACTCATGTATATCAAGGATGTAATTAATAAAGTCAATTCAACTCAACTCAATTCTTTGCCCATTCTCCCAATCTGTCCAGGTTCTTCTGCGGACTCCCTGCTTCCTCAGTACTACCTGCCCCTCTACCTACCTTCACATTGTCTGCATACCTGGCCACAAAACCGTCAATTTTGTCATCCGTATCATTGAAATTCAACATGAAGAGAAGCGGTCCCAACACCAACCTTGTGGAATGCCGCTAATCACCAGCAGCCAAACAGTAAAGCCCTCTTTATTCCCATTCTTTGCCTGCTGACAGTCAGCCAATCTTATATCCATGTAGTGCCATGAGCTCTTATCTTGTTAATCAGCCTCGTGTGCGGCACCTTGTCAAAGGCATTCTGACTTTGACACCATCAAAGTCAGAATGCACCATCCACTGACTCTCCTTTGTCTATCTTGCATTTTATTTCCTCAAAGAATTCCAACAGATTTGTCAGGCATGGTTTTTTAAGGGAAACCATGCTGATTTTGGCCTTATTTTCTCGTGGGTGATACCAGGATCACCTCTTAGACCTATGCTGCTCATCCTAGACCTGCTGATTAGTGATTATGCCCCGTGTCAGTTATATGTGTACTAATAATAGCCATAAATCCACAGCACCCACCCTCCATGTCTAATGGCATTTTACCAGTTCAATAATTGGCTAATTAAAAGGGATAATAATTACTAATATTTTAGCACCTTTCTGGTAGTTATGGGATGGGGAGAAAACGCTGATGTGTGATTATTAATTCCGTAAGATAGGGCAATTAACTTCTGCTCCTCAGTCAAGTATCATTATTAAAGTCTCGTTGTACACATTAGTCTCAGTTGTAATAAAAGATAGCTTTTTAGTTGGAAATCTGTTCAAGGCTGCGAGTAGAATTGCAGTGGATTCAGACCCAATCGCAGAATCACCAGGAGTATATTGTTCTGCATGATTCAACTCTGTAGTGGCTAGTCAAAATTTGATTCTTATCTAAAATTACCTAGTAATAAAATGATGTTAAGAAGACTGAGTTTACTTAATTATCTAACTTGGAGAAATTCAAACCCAAAACATCGATAGAGCTTTGTAGGCAAATGTTTTCTAATTTATTTCTGGTATGCAGTGTTTTAAGTACTTTTATCTAAACAAGTTGATTTGAGGAAATCGGAATGTATTCAGTGTGGAAATTGGAACAGATTCACAGCAGAAATATTTCCAGTTGTATCCATGGATGCAAAGCCCTTTTGGCTAAAAGTGACTTTAGCAAGGAAAATTTATGAGTTCCTTGTTGCAGTCTTCCTGAATCAGAAACCCTGGATCAATGGTTCCGTGCGAGCAGCACTTACAGCGTGACATGGGGCGTACAACACTGGCGATCATCTGGAGCTCGAGAAAAGCAACTATGATCTGCACAAAGCTATCAAGGCTGCGAAAACAATATAGGGAGAAGATTGAGTCATGATTCACAAAGAATAGCACACGTGACTTGTGGCGAGGGCTGCATACCATTGCAGACATCAAAGCTAAACGTTGTGGTGCCGCCAACATCGCAGCCTCTTTCCCAGATGAGCTCAATTGCTTTTATGCTCGGTTCGATGTCAGTAACTCTGAGCCTCCGAGCAAAGCCACTGCTATAATCTGCAACCTGGTCATCTCTGAGGCTGAGGTGCGCAGATGTTTCCAATGAGTGGGTAGTCATAAGTCTGCGGGACCAGACAGCATCCCAGAGCGAGTACTCACGATGTGCGCAGCACAACCGGCAGATGTGTTTACTGACATTTTTAATCTCTCCCTCTCCCAGTGTAGCGTGCCTTCCTGCTTCAAATTATTCACCATTGTCCCTGTACCAAAAAAGACCAAGGTAACGTGCCTGAATGACTGGTGTCCTGTCGCACTCACCTCAGTAATAAGCAAATGCTTTGAGAGGCTGGTCAAGGGTTACATCTGCAGCTTGCAACCACCCAAACTGGACCCCCTACAATTCGCCTACCAACACAACCGATCGACAGATGATGCAATTGCTACTGCTCTACATACTGTCCTTGCACATCTGGAGAAGAAGGATGCTCCGACCCTCTGACTCTCAATACAGGAGCCCCTCAGGGCTGCGAACTGAGTCCCTTCCGTTACTCTCTGTATACCCATGACCATATCACCACCCACAGCTCCAATCTGCTACTTAAATTTGCCAATGACACTACATTTATTGGTCTTATCTCAAGCAATAACTGGGTGGCCTACGGGGAAGAAGTCATCTCTCTGACTCTGACACAGTGGTGTCAAGAAAACGACCTCTTTCTCAAAGTTGCAAAAACAAAGGAGCTGGTTCTGGATTACAGGAGGAATGGAGCCGGGCTAACCCCTATTGACATCAATGGATCTGGGGTTGAGAGGTTAAACAGCTTCAAGTTCCTCGGCATCCATATCACCGAGGACCTCACGTGGTCTGTTCGCACCAGCTGTGTGGTGAAAAAGGCACAACTGCGCCTCTTTCACCTCAGAGACTTGAGGAAGTTTGGTATGGACCCCCAAATCCTTAGAACTTTCTAAAGGGGCACAACTGAGAGCATCCTGACTGGCTGAATCACTGCCTGGTTTGGGAACTGTATTTCCCTTAACCGCAGGACTCTGCAGAGAGTGATGCGGACAGTGCAGCGCATCTGTAGGTGTGAACTTCCCATGATTCAGGACATTTACAAGGTCAGGTGTATAAAAAGGGCCTGTTGGATTATTGGGGACCCAAGTCATCCCAACCACAATCTGTTCCAGCTGCTACCATCCCGGAAGCGGTACCAACCATAAAAGCCAGGACCAGCAGGCTCCGGGACAGCTTCTTCCACCAAGCCATCAGGCTGATGAACTCATGTTGATTTGAGTGTACCCTATATTACATTGACTGTTCTATTTATTGTAAATTACTATGATTGCACATTTAGATAGAGACGTAACATAGAGATTTTTACTCTTCATGTATGTGAAAGATGTAAGAAATAAAGTCAATTCAATTCAATGTGTTTTTTTGAGGTTTATGTTTCGTGCTGTGCACCTTTGTCCGGAGTAACAAAACGTTTCATTTGGCGGTGTACATGTATGTGGTTGAATGACAATAAACTTGAGTTGAGAAGCAATGTTGATCTTTTGCTTCAGTTAAATCGAACCAACCTGAATCAGTTGTTGACAAAATCATTTGACGTGTAGTGATAAATCTGACTTCTGTACTCAATTGGGTGTGAGACCTTTGTCTGTTGGGGTCGACCAATGATGTTGCATCCTAGCTGTCTAGATATGCAGACCTGGGCAGTACAATATGGAGAGCAAACTGCTGCCAACGTAGCAAGCTCCCTCTCTCCATGCATCTGATGAACCCAAAGGAATAGCAGAGCCCGATACAGTTTGGCCCCAGTAGTATTGCAAGAATGTTTGGTCAGTGTTGAACTCAACATAGGGACTGCCTTAGGGACTCTGGCTCCGGAGTTTTCCCTCTGGGTTTATTACTCCATGAGTGGGTATAGTCGCAAGGCAGTGCAGAGTTTTCCTACTTTTAGATGAGCTCCCAACCGTGACTCATGAGCCCCATCTGCCTGAAGCGACTAGTTTTGAGGCGTCAGTAACCAGCCTTTGCCCTTTCTCCTGTCAGTAGAAACAGTTCTGCCAGGCTTAGTAGCTAAACCACACGTGAAGTGCCGGAGCTGGATTTGGTTGTCAGAGGCTATTTGAGTTGCACGGATTGGGAGCATTTAATAGGGAGCAGGAGCCTTACTGTCCTTGGCTATAAACATCTTAAGAAACCTTGTTGGGTGTGGTGAAATTTGTTGCCTGAGGGGAATAATTTTCAATTTAAAACTTTCTGAAAGTGTGTGTGCAAGTTAGGAATAGAGTGAGTATAAAAATGGGAGGGAGGAAGAAAGAAAGAAAGAGTGTACTAAAGGAGGGGGATGAGTTATAATGATCGATGAGCAATTGGAGAAAAAGCAGGTGATGCTAATAGAGGGTGCCTATTTAGAAGCTCCTTTCTGATGAGTACAGAACCTTTTTTTAGTCAGAAGAAATGTCATCCCCAGCTGTATGTTTCATCTTAGAACTGACTGTGGACAAGGCAACGGTGAACTGAAGAATGAAGTCTTTATGACATTGTGCTTTACCAAATCAGTAGCGATTATATATCTGGTAACTTAATATGTTAGTCTAAGCGAATTAAAAAATAATTCCATGAAAATTTCTGGAAACTTTTAGCTAGATTTTGAGAACAAACTTTCAGTCAATGGATTTAACCTGTCTGAATCAAATTTAGTGCTCTTTACCCAATCCAGAAATTTGATATAAATTGGAATCCAGATTGCTAGCTGAATTGTGTGCTGGAGTTTCTGAATTGGGGAATGGTTTACTGGATACTGCATCCACCCAAAGGAAGATGTCTGGGTATTATTACAGTGCCCTTTGTGGAAGCTTGAAGTATACAATTGGCTGTTAGGTTTTCTGTTAGACAAAATTGAAAAAGTGTACTAATTCTGTACAGTGGGTTGAGGTTTGTAAACTCTGGTAGTTGGATTGATACTATAAAATACATACGTTAATGGTACTTGGAAGCATATATTACAGCAATCTTCCAATTTAATATTGGGATGGCAGTCCTTGTACATACTGGTAAATGTACTGAGTAATTCTCTGAGCACGTTTCCACGGTTCCCAAAATACAAGAGCATGTTGTTACATGAAATCCATTATGATAAGTGATTGGTATTTAGAGGTTGTATTGTACAAGTTATGCTTTCTGTAATAAAATATTGTTAATATTATTCATAAACAAAGTACAATTTCTGGAAAGAACTGGTTTTAAGAACCTAATCTTGAATTACTCCAGAGAGCCTGATTGTACACTTAAAATTGAAATTGTAAGTTTTTATTTTGTACATTTTATGCAGTGATTTCATGCACTTTTTTGTTTAGAAATGTTCTTATTGTTTGTTAATTTCAACTTTGAGTAATAATTCCCTTCCTTCATATTGTAAAAATTTTCCAGTTCAGCTCCACGTTGCCAACCTTTACTTCTGAAACTTCAAAGGTAATAAACAGTGCTAAATATTATTCTCAATTAAGAGAAAAAGAAATGCGCATATGGGAGATGATTATATTTTTGATTGAATATCTTTCACTAAGATTTATTGTTAATTTAGTATAGAAAAGATCCCATGTTACATAGAAGAAATAAAAGCAGGTAGACTTTAAAATAGTTATATGGGAAGTTGCAGATAGTTGTACTAAAATCATTATGGTACCAAGTTAGTTTTGAGGAAAAAGTGAGCTGTGCTGTAAAAATTAATTCCTGAAAAATAATCCCTATGTTTCTATCTCTCATCTACGTATATTACAAAAGTGCCATTTCTTTGTCATTGCTAGTTACCTTTCCAGATATCCAACAAATCGTCCTCCATTTTCCGTATATTTAACAGATCATGGGATTAGTTTAACTGTCTAGGTCTCGCTTATTGTTATATTAAGCAATTGTAATTGTGGGAGTGTGCCTGTTCTGCAAAAACTTACTACTGCTAATAACTTCCACACTTGGAACCTTGTTGAATTATTTTACTTACAGCTTTTATTCAGTTTCCAACAGAGCCATTTTGACAACTTAATGCAAAAGTTGACCAGATAAAAATATTAATAGAATTAATGAGGAATTGTTGACCAATGTTGTTTCTGTGTATGAGTTCTTGCACATGCTCTTTGGGTTGTCTTTAAGGTTTTAATTTTATCTTCTGAAAAGGGATTTAAGTATGCCTGAGTTTAAAAAAAATCCATAGTCAAAGCTTTTAATTTCAACTTTTCGAGAGTCTGAAAAATGTTCTGTGCACAGAATTAATTTCTGAGTTAGATTAGAATAATCGTAGCCTATGGTTTCAGTTTTCAAATTAATCACTGATGGCGTTTTGGAACAGAAAGTGAAAGGAACTGAGCAATAGGGTGTGGCAAAATAAAAATACAACATGAAACTAAAGCTTTAAAATTGTAGCGAAAATGCAAATTGGCCTTAATCAAGGTTTCATTTCTGTGTTCAGATTTTGGTCATAATTTACCCTTCCAAGTGATTGGGGCATTAGTAAGAGTATCTTTGCTGCCTTCTGACTCTTCAACCATATACCCACCCAGACCCCCTACCGCAGCCATGTGTCCTTCCTGGGAGTTTGTCTATTAGATTCCTTCTTCTCCAGCCCTTGACCTTTCCCACCCATCTGGCTTCACCTGTCACTTTCCAGCTAGCCTCTTTTCCTTCCTCCACCTTTTTATTCTGGCATCTTGCCCCTTCTGAGTCCTGAAGAAGGGTCTCAACCCATAACGTCAATCATCTATTCATGCTGCTTGACCTGTTGAATTCCTCCAGCATTTTGAGTGCGTGTTGCAATAGTAAGAGTACTTGTTTCTATATTGTTTGAACCTTTGTAATGTTGCTGAAAGCCAGCATGATCTTAGGATTGTTCCAGTATGGATTGAACTTGTAACCTTGCTTCAACTGCAGTGTAATAAATCTTTAATACAATTTGAATTCTCTCACCAGCTATATTTATATGTCCCAAAGGACACTTTGCTCCCCAGATGCTGCAGTGCATTGCTGCTCCCATCTTTAATCTCCTTTTCTACAATCTCTGGAATTTCTAAAACTTCATTTCTCTCTTCGCCAGCTTCTACCTCTGTCTGAGAATTAAAGAACTGTAAAAGTGGACCTGACTGGTAAACCTATTCTAGTGCAGTTATCTGCAGCTAACAGCAGAAAACAAAAGTTTGATATCTATATGATCTGATTGATTTTCGCCACAGTAGAACAGTCCTTTTACAGCTCATGGTGTTGGAGCTCGGAGTTCAATTCCAGTGTCCTTTGTAAGGAGTCTGTATGGCCTCCCTGTTAATGTGTGGGTTTTTCTGGGTGCTCTCTTTTTCTCCCACAGTCCAAAGATGTACCGGTTAGTACTGCAAACTCATTGTCTTGCGTAATGACAATAAAGTTCGATTCTAGTAGGTTAACTAAAATTTTCTATGATTGGGCTGGGGTTAAATCAGTAGGTTGCTGGCAACACGGCTTGAAGGGCTAGAAGGGCCCATTCCACGTTGTATCTCTAAATAAATAAGTAAGTCTCCCTGTAACTCTCTTAAATTTATAGACATATCAACCTCTTACCTCCTTTTTGGGCGAGTCCTTTGAGTGTCCTACTCAGTGTGGATATTTCTATTTGTTCTGTTCATTCACATGCTGTCTCCTAAACTTCAGTGTGCTTTGTTGAGGTCAGTCAGGTTATGCTATACTGATACCTTTGATGACCTTGAATTATTTCTATTGGATCCCCTGTCATTCTGTAGAATAAATAGATAAATTAATAGAATACAACAAAATTGCAGTGTGATCACCATTCCTTAAGATTGGACAAATATAATATTTGCATATAAAAGTACCTATGTAGATAATGTTGATCTTTTGAAGGTCTAATTTGTGCCATTGGATTGTCGGCACATGGTGCATCATTTCAGGCTAAGAGTTCTGTTGTACTTTTTGTTAAGTTAGAAATGTTTTTAACGAAACTATTTAACTTTAGTGCTTTGCATATGCATTTAAGAGCTCAAAATTAGTAGCAGATTCAATGGGTTGAATGGCCTAATTCTGCTCCTACCTTATGGTCTAAAAGTGGAATCTCAACCTGAGAATTACTCTTTTCTGCTGGAAGCTACAAATTAGTTCTATAGCAGCCTACTTCAGAATTACAGTTTCAAATGCCCTCTACATAAACCATCTGAGTTTATAAGGCCATTGCCTTTTTGCCTCATCTTGTTAAGCTCAATGTTTTGGTTTTCTACCCATGCTTTTTTTTAACATTGATCAATGTTTTGGTAGCTAATCAAGAAGAAAACTTACAAGCTGAGGAAGTCACTGATATACAATTTAAATTGTAACAGTAATTCTCCAATGCAGTGTGTCTAGGGGCAATATCTGATGCAGAAAGTTGATGGTAAGCAAAGTATACTGGTTTCAAATTGTTTATTAAATGTGAAACTGTTAAGCTAGTTTCAACTTGGTGTTAATATTCCAATAGAATTTATCAACTTTAACTGTTATAATTTAATAATGATCTGCTTAGTAGTGTAATCTGTTGCAACTTCTCTGAGCAGCTGAAATTATGTGGGTATCAAACTGAAACTAAAACTTAAAAAATGTTTCCTTTTTAAATATAATTTTCCACCCCTGATCCCTCATCCCACTTCACCTATTGTCAGTGATATTTTTTCCCCCTGTAATTCCATTGTAACATTGTAAAATTTCTGGTACATTGAGAACTTTTGCTTTCAGAATTTCAATAATGACCTCTATGTATGTGTGTTTAGAATCTGTCCTTTGGTGTTGGCCCTGTCATTGTTTGAAGCTCTGCGGCAGATAAGGTCGATTCAGCTTAATCGGGGCAGCCACTTATTTGGGACAACTTTTAACAAAAACTAATCAAGAAAATTACTTTGATTTCCTTTGTTTATTTAGGACACCATGCTGCTTAATTGGGGCAAGAGACTTGCTGAACAGATTCTAACTAGCATCAGTCGCATGAACTTGTGTGGCCGTTAGACGCTACGGTGTACTTACAGCAAGCATTTTTTAGTAGCGTTGTTGTGTATGTTTCTGTTCTAAAGGCATTTATTTTTGTCACTGATAGTTGGTGAGAAATAAGCAGTAAGACAATTCAGAACTGCGTTGCTCACTAGTTTCAAGCATTCAGGTTTGCAGATGCTAGAAACACCCACGAGTGAAAATGAAACTATTTCACTACTTCAGCAAGGTGGGAACTACAAAGAATTTGAAGGTATTGACAATCATCTTGAATGTTTTAATGAAAATGAAGGGTTAGATGATGCCTGCACTGATTTTGTTCATTGCGTACACTGGATGAATTCCTCCATCGATAACTATTATGGAACTAATACAGTTTTATAGTACTGTAGTACTATTGCTAGTGTTCTAATTTCTTCTGTATTTCATTTAAATACATAATTTGTTACTCAGTTTGTCTTTTTTTTGGTACCTTTTAAATTATTTCCATGGAACTTGGACTAATTGGGGCAGCCGCTTAATTGGGCCAATATGTTCTGGTCCTGTGGATTACGGGAGGAATGGAGACAGGCTTGCCCCGATCAACATCAGTGGGACTGCAGTTGTGAGGGTAGGTAGTTTCAAGTTTCTCAGTATGCACATCACCAAAGATCTCACCTGGACTGTACACACCAGCTGTGTGGCAAAGAAAGCACAGCAGTGTCTCTTCCACCTCAGGTGGCTGAAGACGTTCAGCGTGAGCCCAAAATCCTCAAGACCTTCTACACGGGCACCATTGAGAACATCCTGAATGACTGTTTCACCATCTGGTATGGGAACTGTGCCAACCTTGATTGCTCGCTGGGCACTGCAGAGAATGGTACAGCAGCCCAGTGCATCTGTGGATGTGAACCGCTCCATTGAGGACATTTGTAGCAGCAGGTGTGTAAAGAAGGCCTGGAAGATCATTGGGGACACCAGTCACCCCAACCATAAACTGTTTCAGGTGCTTCCATCTGGCAAATGGTACTGCAGCATTAAAGCCAGGAACAACAGGCTACGGGACAGCTTCTTTCTACAAGCCATTAGACTTATAAATTCACATGTCTGTACGAGGGATGATTGATAAGTTCATGGCCTACGGTAGAAGGAGTCAATTTTAGAAAACCTAGCACATTTATTTTTCAACATCGTCCCCTCCTACATTTACACATTTAGTCCAGTGGTCGTGGAGCATACGGACCTCCAGAAAGTGTCCACATCAGGGGTGATTGATAAGTTTGTGGCCTAAGGTGGAAGGAGATGAGTTATACAACTCTCGTTGCATGCACATGCAGTTCAACTCTGAGTGATTATGCAGAAAGTTTGAAGTTAATAATGCATCGGGGTGATAGATAATTTCGTGGCCTAAGGTAGAAGGAGATGAGTTCAAACTTCAGACTTTCTGCATAATCACTCAAAAAGTTGACCCGCATGTGCATGTAATGGGAGCTGTATAGTTCATCTCCTTCTGCCTTAGGCCACAAACTTATCAATCACCCCTGCTGTGGACACTTTCTGGAGGTCCAAGATCCGTATGCTCCACGACCGCTGGATTAAGTGTGTAAATGTAAGAGGGGACTATGTTGAAAAATAAATGTGCTAGGTTTTCTAAAATTAACTCCTTCTACCTTAGGCCACAAACTTATCAATCACCCCTCATATATCATAATGGAGTCTTAATGCAAAGATTTTTACTCCCTCACATTGTGGGATGGATATCAGCTTTAAATAAATTCATTTCAATGTGTCCCAATTAACTAGTCCATTGTATTTTGGTTTTTTTTGGCATTCATTGGAACAATTATTATTATTGAAGTGGTTGTATTTTGGATTCCAATAATTCCTGGAAAAGAGAGACCTTGCATTTATATAGAGTTTCCTCTACTTTGGTATTATAATACTAGAGTAGTATTGCAGCCAATCAGATACTTTTTGAAATTCTAGTCATAATTTCACGTAGGAACTGGGAGAGCCGTTTAACAGATGTTAAGGCCCTGTCTCAGTGTTTCAACCTGAAACATTAACAGTTCCTTTCCTCCCATAGAATCTTCTCAACCCACTGAGTTCTTCCAGCAGGTTGTTTGTTGCAGCCAGTTGAGTCTTTCAGAAGCAGTTCTACAAACAACAGCGTGATAATGACTGGAAAATTCTGTTTAATTATGTTGTTTGAATGATACTTGCTTCACTTACTGTAATTCAGAATAGTGCTATAGAATCTTCAATGCTGGTTGGAGAAAGCAGAAGATATCTTTGTACACCAGTTCATTTCAGTGCTACACTGGCATGTCAGATCTCTGGAGTGAGAGTTAAACCCACAAATTGTGAACAAAGTTTAAGAACTTGTTGGTTTTGGCCAACAGTACAGAATTCTGTTATGAATCCCAAGGTGTGCATATATCCACATTTTATTCATGATAAACATAACAATATGCTTCTCATGAATACTTCTATGGCAGATTAACCTAAAATCTGCCTCTGTTTTGAGATGAATATGGATGCACTTTGTGTTCATTTTCTGTGCCGATATTTCTAGGACCTGATTGTTGTCTGATGATGTTGTGCTTTGTTCAGAATTTAGTGTTATCCATTGTTTTGTTTATGTTGAAGATCCAGACTCAATTAATGTTCTACTCAAAGGTCACACATATGATGCGCCATGTTGTTTTGCAGTGAATGTGCAGCTTTGTTAGTGAGTTCTGGATTGTAGTCACACCACTGAAGGCATGTACCAAATTGAAGTTGGCATACTTGTAAAGGAAGGGCAAAACTATGTTTGACAGCCTATTCTGCTTAATTTAGTTTTAATATTTCACACTGCATTGTGAATTTTTAATTAATGTTTCCTTCATTTAGTCTTTCTTCATCATTGGGCTAAAATGACGCACAATGTATTTCCATATCAGGATAGTGTGCAGCATGAGGAGAACCTAAAGATGGTGGTGCTACTTTTGTTTTTCTTGGTGGTCGAGGTCATGGATTTGGGAAGCACTGTCTGAGTAGTCTGGGTGAGTAACTATAATGCATTTTGTAAATGTTCACCTCAGCTACTTACTGCCAGAGGTGAATGGTATGAATGTTTATGCTGGTTAATGAGATGCGAGTCAGGTGGACTCCTTGGTTCTGGATGGTGTTGAGCTTCTTAGGTGTTGTTGGAGCAGCATTCATCTGAACAATTATTTCATTGAACTCCTAATTTGTACCTCACGTGGAAGATCTTTGTTTGTCGGAAGGGAAACACTTTCCACAAGAGCCTCTGATCTGCTCTGTAACTGTATTTAAGTGGTGGTCCAGGTAAGTTTCTGGTCAACGGTGACCTTTGGGTTGTCAGTGATGGGGGAACTCAGCAATGGTAGTGCTATTGAAAATCGAGGGTAGATAGCAATACTCTCTTGTTGGAGATAGCCGCTACTTGATGTTTTTGTGACACGTGTATTTTCTGCCATTTATCACGCCTGGATGAAGTGCACCACAGAAAGAGCAGTTGTTTCAGCTGGAGTATCAATTTATAGCCATTTGGGCTTTTAAAAGAGATTGGAATATGTTAAGCCACCATGAAGTGCAGAGGTACCAGGTGTCAAGGAACTGGGGCCATGAATGATGTGTGATTTGTATTGAATCTCTCTTTATCTGGTTTGTGAGATAATGGCTTTTCTAGGTGTGTTTGCCCTTGTAAAGGTGATGGGAACTATTGCAGGCCATAAGGTGAAGATACTCCCACTATTTTCCTAGATGGGGCTTCCAGGATTTGAGGCCCGTTAAAAGAATATTAATACTTTGAAATAAGAATGGTGTGTGACTTGGAAAGGAACCTACAAGCAGCCGTGTTATTTTTAATATATGGTTATGGAAGGTGGTTTTAACAAGTAGAATAATTATCCTTTATTAATTTAAGTGGCTATACAGTTTGATTATCAAACAAAATTTGACACTGAGCTGAAAAGAAGGGAAACAAGTTCAATTAACCAAATACTTGTAATTGGGGTAATTTTTAAGTCGAATTGTAAACGAGGAAAGGTAGACTGGGAGAAAATTCCAGAGTTGAGGACCTAGCAATTGAAGTTATGATTACTATTGGTGGAATGATTGAATTTGTAAATGCTTAAGGGCTGTAGTCATGAAAGCTCTTGGATAGTGAAAATTGAAGAGATGACAAATAACATTCAGGTAGCTAAGAATTCAGAAAACAAGAATAATTTTTAAAAATTCTTAATTAGATTATTTAGCAAAGTTCAGTTATGGATGAATGGGAATAGTGAAAGTTAAGATGGAGGCAGTGGAAGTTTGGATGGCTTTGTGTTATGGAGGTAGAAACTGGGAGACAGGTCAGGTGTGTGTCGGATGAATTAAGAGGAAATGAAGGTATGCATTGTATATCTGAAACAACTGTGCTGCTCTATTAATTACCTGTTGCTGGTTTGACCCAGGGATTGCACTTAACGCACAATATGTTAGTGGAAGGTACTTCTATTTTTATTCCATATATATAATATCTAAATTAAATAAGTAGTGCAAAAATAGAAATAAAAAAAAGTAGCGAGGTAGTGTTCACGGGTTCAGTGTCCATTCAGAAATAGGATGGCAGAGGAGAAAAAGTTGTTCTTGAATCATTGAGTGTGTGTCTTCAGGCTCCTGTACCTCCTTCCTGATGGTAACAGTAAGAAGATGGAATGTCCTGGGTGATGGTGGTCCTTAATGATGCCACCTTTTTTTGAGGCATCGCTCCTTGAAGATGACCCGGATGCTACGGAGGCAAGTGCCCATGATGGAGCTGACTGAGCTCGCAATTTTCTGCAGCTTCTTTTGATCCTATGCAGTAGCCCCTCTCCCCTCTACCAGATGGTGTTGCAGCCAGTTAGAATGCTCTCTGTGGTACATCTGTAGAAATTTGTGAGTGTCTTTGGTGACACACCAATTCTCTTCAACCTCCTTATGAAATATAGCCGCTGTCATGCCTCCATCGTAACTGAGTTGATATGTTGGGTTCAGGATTGATCCTCAGAGATGTTAACACCCAGAAACTTGAAATTGTTCACCCTTTCTACTTCTGATGCCTCTATGAGGACTGGTGTGTGTTCCCCTGTCTCATCCTTTCTGAAGCCCACAATCAGTTCTTTGGTCTCACTGATATTGAGTGCAAGGTCATTGCTGCAACACCACTCAACTTGCTCCTGTATCCAGTTAAAACTTCCAGCACATTGGAAAGTGATGCGTATATTATGCTTAATCATTAAAAATAATCAAGTTGAGGATCTAGTCTGAATGTTTTAAGACCTGTGAAGGAAGATGAGGAAAAACAACACTGATGCAGAAAGTCTATATGAATTTTTAAATCAATTATAAGTACTAGGTATTTATATAATTTATTTCACTATTTTGTTATTATAGATAATGTTAGTGTTGTTATGTGTGATCCCACACACAGCGGTATGACCAGAATATTTGGAGTAATGTTAATTGAATTAAGTATCAGCAGCACACAGGATATATCCCCTAGTCTTCAAAATAATGCCGCGGAATCTTTTGCCTTTATTTGAGGAGGATTATTATAAAATTTGAAAGGTTGTACCTTGGACAGCCCAATGCTCTGGTAGTGGTGCTCAGAGTGTCGGCCTAGATTTTGTGCTCTAGCCTCTTAAAGTTTAGAGTTCAAATCCTATTTATGGCTTGTGGATGAAAATAAACTGAAGGGTGTTTTGAAGGTGTTCAGATGAGTTTGAGGTAAAGAATTGTACCTTTAAGGGAATAATAATCCAGTCATCTATTTTTGTTGCATTTTCTCCCATATTTCATTAGTTCCCTTTTATACAGAGCTGCTTAGAGTTTGTGTGGGCACTAACCCAATTACTTAATGTTGTGACTGTAATAGCAGGTTCATATGCAAAATCCTCTCCTGTAAACAACATTCCAGTGATATTGTTGGAGTAATGAACTTCACTACCAGATCTCCAAGAGTCTGCTTTATATAAACACAAGGGATTCTGCAGATGCTGGAAATCCAGAGCAACAGGCGTTTTGATTGTGTGTTTTTATATGTTGTTGAAGTCTGTTTGTCACCCTTTTGACTTCCCTTTGTGTTTAGGTAGATAAACAATTTCAGATAAGTGTAATTCTGATCCCAGGGTGCAATGTTTTGTCTGCAGCTGATGTGTTATTGACATCCCTTTTTAACTATAATTTATCAGATTTTCACACTTTCCCTTTTAATGTTCTTTCCTTTTTTTTGAGAAGGGGTTGACTTTTTGAGTGCCTACTTCACATGCAGGTTGTTTTTGATCCTCCACCCAAGTGGCAATTTCTGTGAGAAGCATTCATTTTTATAAATAATCTTTCATGACTGCAGGGCATTGCAAACTATTTCATAGACAATTAAGTACTTTTGAAGTGTGGTCTTTGATGATAATGAGCAGATGCTGATGACAGTGGTTGAGGAATAAATATTTGGCAAGTGCACTGGGGAACTTCACATGGCCGCTTTTGATTTGTATTAGATGATCTTCCATGTCCTTGTGAAAGGGAAGGCGGCATCTTAGTTTTTCCTCATGAAGGACAGCAACTCTGAAAACAGTGCTGTCCAGGTACTGCATGGAATGTGTGTTACCAGCAACAAGACTAATCATGGGAGATTCCGTCAATGCTTTGGCCATTCCACAACCACTGTTATTGTTGTGGCTGAAAAAACAGCTGTGCTTGAACCAGTGTACATTCTTAAGTGGAAATACCGGCCATATTTCTCTGTCTGTGTGTCTCTGTCTGATATCTAACATTTAATCGCAGTCTTCCACTCCCAAGATTTCTTCTTGAAAGAACATAACCGTAGGCAGGAGTGGATAGAAATGGAAAGGGAAACTTGTTCAATCACTGCATTTACTTACGGAACATGTTTCAGTTTTACAGTGTACATTTTAAACAAAGATACCTCAGGGAATTGGTGTAGTTCCAGAATTTATATTGAAACTGGGTTATGTGATACAAATAACATACATCAAAGTTGCTGGTGAACGCAGCAGGCCAGGCAGCATCTATAGGAAGAGGCGCAGTCGACGTTTCAGGCCGAGACCCTTCGTCAGGACTAACTGAAGGAAGAGTGAGTAAGGGATTTGAAAGCTGGAGGGGGAGGGGGAGATGCAAAATGATAGGAGAAGACAGGAGGGGGAGGGATGGAGCCGAGAGCTGGACAGGTGATAGGCAGAAGGGGATACGAGAGGATCATGGGACAGGAGGTCCGGGAAGAAAGACGGGGGGGGGGGAGTGACCCAGAGGATGGGCAAGAGGTATATTCAGAGGGACAGAGGGAGAAAAAGGAGAGTGAGAGAAAGAATGTGTGCATAAAAAAGAGTAACAGATGGGGTACGAGGGGGAGGTGGGGCCTAGCGGAAGTTAGAGAAGTCAATGTTCATGCCATCAGGTTGGAGGCTACCCATACGGAATATAAGGTGTTGTTCCTCCAACCTGAGTGTGGCTTCATCTTTACAGTAGAGGAGGCCGTGGATAGACATGTCAGAATGGGAATGGGATGTGGAATTAAAATGTGTGGCCACTGGGAGATCCTGTTTTCTCTGGCGGACAGAGCGTAGATGTTCAGCAAAGCGGTCTCCCAGTCTGCGTCGGGTCTCACCAATATATAAAAGGCCACATCGGGAGCACCGGACGCAGTATATCACCCCAGTTGACTCACAGGTGAAGTGATGCCTCACCTGGAAGGACTGTTTGGGGCCCTGAATGGTGGTAAGGGAGGAAGTGTAAGGGCATGTGTAGCACTTGTTCCGCTTACACGGATAAGTGCCAGGAGGGAGATCAGTGGGGAGGGATGGGGGGGACGAATGGACAAGGGAGTTGTGTAGGGAGCGATCCCTGCGGAATGCAGAGAGGGGGGGGAGGGAAAGATATGCTTAGTGGTGGGATCCCGTTGGAGGTGGCGGAAGTTACGGAGAATAATATGTTGGACCCGGAGGCTGGTGGGGTGGTAGGTGAGGACCAGGGGAACCCTATTCCTAATGGGGTGGTGGGAGGATGGAGTGAGAGCAGATGTACGTGAAATGGGGGAGATGCGTTTAAGAGCAGAGTTGATAGTGGAGGAAGGGAAGCCCCTTTCTTTAAAAAATGAAGACATCTCCCTCGTCCTAGAATGAAAAGCCTCATCCTGAGAGCAGATGCGGCGGAGACGGAGGAATTGCGAGAAGGGGATGGCGTTTTTGCAAGAGACAGGGTGAGAAGAGGAATAGTCCAGATAGCTGTGAGAGTCAGTAGGCTTATAGTAGACATCAGTGGATAAACTGTCTCCAGAGACAGAGACAGAAAGATCTAGAAAGGGGAGGGAGGTGTCGGAAATGGACCAGGTAAACTTGAGGGCAGGGTGAAAGTTGGAGGCAAAGTTAATAAAGTCAACGAGTTCTGCATGCGTGCAGGAAGCAGCGCCAATGCAGTTGTCGATGTAGCGAAGGAAAAGTGGGGGACAGATACCAGAATAGGCACGGAACATAGATTGTTCCACAAACCCAACAAAAAGGCAGGCATAGCTAGGACCCATACGGGTGCCCATAGCTACACCTTTAGTTTGGAGGAAATGGGAGGAGCAAAAGGAGAAATTATTAAGAGTAAGGACTAATTCTGCTAAACGGAGCAGAGTGGTGGTAGAGGGGAACTGATTAGGTCTGGAATCCAAAAAGAAGCGTAGAGCTTTGAGACCTTCCTGATGGGGGATGGAAGTATATAGGGACTGGACATCCATGGTGAAAATAAAGCGGTGGGGGCCAGGGAACTTAAAATCATCGAAAAGTTTAAGAGCGTGAGAAGTGTCACGAACATAGGTCGGAAGGGATTGAACAAGGGGTGATAAAACAGTGTCGAGGTATGCAGAAACGAGTTCGGTGGGGCAGGAGCAAGCTGAGACAATAGGTCGGCCAGGACAGGCAGGTTTGTGGATCTTGGGTAGGAGGTAGAAACGGGAAGTGCGGGGTGTGGGAACTATAAGGTTGGTAGCAGTGGAAGGGAGATCCCCTGAGCGGATAAAGTCGTTGATAGTGTGGGAGACAATGGCTTTTCATTCTAGGACGAGGGAGATGTCTTCATTTTTTAAAGAAAGGGGCTTCCCTTCCTCCACTATCAACTCTGCTCTTAAACGCATCTCCCCCATTTCACGTACATCTGCTCTCACTCCATCCTCCCACCACCCCATTAGGAATAGGGTTCCCCTGGTCCTCACCTACCACCCCACCAGCCTCCGGGTCCAACATATTATTCTCCGTAACTTCCGCCACCTCCAACGGGATCCCACCACTAAGCATATCTTTCCCTCCCCCCCCTCTCTGCATTCCGCAGGGATCGCTCCCTACACAACTCCCTTGTCCATTCGTCCCCCCCATCCCTCCCCACTGATCTCCCTCCTGGCACTTATCCGTGTAAGCGGAACAAGTGCTACACATGCCCTTACACTTCCTCCCTTACCACCATTCAGGGCCCCAAACAGTCCTTCCAGGTGAGGCATCACTTCACCTGTGAGTCGACTGGGGTGATATACTGCGTCCGGTGCTCCCGATTTGGCCTTTTATATATTGGTGAGACCCGACGCAGACTGGGAGACCGCTTTGCTGAACATCTACGCTCTGTCCGCCAGAGAAAGCAGGATCTCCCAGTGGCCACACATTTTAATTCCACATCCCATTCCCGTTCTGACATGTCTATCCACGGCCTCCTCTACTGTAAAGATGAAGCCACACTCAGGTTGGAGGAACAACACCTTATATTCCGTATGGGTAGCCTCCAACCTGATGGCATGAACATTGACTTCTCTAACTTCCGCTAGGCCCCACCTCCCCCTCGTACCCCATCTGTTACTCTTTTTTATGCACACATTCTTTCTCTCACTCTCCTTTTTCTCCCTCTGTCCCTCTGAATATACCTCTTGCCCATCCTCTGGGTCACTCCCCCCCCCCGTCTTTCTTCCCGGACCTCCTGTCCCATGATCCTCTCGTATCCCCTTCTGCCTATCACCTGTCCAGCTCTCGGCTCCATCCCTCCCCCTCCTGTCTTCTCCTATCATTTTGCATCTCCCCCTCCCCCTCCAGCTTTCAAATCCCTTACTCACTCTTCCTTCAGTTAGTCCTGACGAAGGGTCTCGGCCTGAAACGTCGACTGTACCTCTTCCTACAGATGCTGCCTGGCCTGCTGCGTTCACCAGCAACTTTGATGTATGTTGCTTGAATTTCCAGCATCTGCAGAATTCCTGTTGTTATGTGATACAAATGTTATGAGGAACTTAAGCAATTAATTTTTCAGCCGAAGTGTTTATGGAATGGATAACTAAGTGAAATAAGCAAGCAGGCAGTTTGGTGCAGTTTGTTGAGTTTGAATACAATGTTCTGCTCAGTGATGTTGTTTTGAGTAAGGACAGTGCACAGGACCAAAGTGTTTTTTTCCTGAATTGCATGATTCTTTAAATTACTTTAAATTACTTTGGGGTAAGCCTGAATGCTTTGATGTTTCTAATTGTCCAAGTTTGCTGTCTGAAGAGACACTTCATCTGTGCAAAAACATTTACCAAACTTATGAAAGATTATAAATGGGGAAAACATCTTGGGAAAGTTTTTTTTACATAAAATGCACTTTCTCATTATGATGGAAGAGTTTTAAACAATAATCTAACAGGGTAGGATATATGGAAACAGATTGTTGCTAGTGGTAGAGGGATTTAACCTGATGTGAGATAATGAACAGAGCCAAAAAATAGCATTTGAAATTGGAATTCTCTTTCAAGATTAGTAGGGAAGGAAAAATAATATGAGAGTTTTAATTTAGATTAAATAGATAGATGTTAGAAAAGGAAACCAGTTGGTAAATATGATATGGGCCATAAAGATACTAAGTGTAAACATAAGCTTGAATGGGCTGAATTACTGGTCTCTGATTTCACATTTCTGTTCAGCCTTTTAAATCTGAATTTTTGAATCCTGAATCAGAATTTCAATCCTAGCCAACTAGCTATAAAGTGCAAGCTTGATGATTTTGGTTATTACGGTTAGAAATAATGGGGAGCAGTTTGTTTTTTTATGTACTATTAACTAATTGTAAAGCATTAACTTAACAGTAATTTGACATTTAGATGTTGAAGCCAAATAAATAAAAATGGGATTTTCAGAGTGACAGCTTTGTGACATCTGTCTTCTATGTGAGTTGCACATTGGATTGTTATGTTTTCTGTAGTCTCTTTCTGACAGAGAGGTACATTGGAAAATTGCAGTTTTTGCATTAGTTGTGCGTATCCGGCATAATTTGTGTGGATAAAATGTAGAGATAGTTATAATCTGGAGAATCAGACTGGAGGATCCTCTGTATCTGATCTTTCATGACGTGCCTATTTGTGATCTGGTTCCTGAGGAGGAGATACCTTCAAGCAACCATTCATCAGGACCTTAGTACCCAGCAAACACTGCTTTCCTACTGAGACTGAGACCAGAGTTCTCTTGTTGTTTTTCAAGTTCTGTGTGTCAGTTTTTTTAATTAGCGGTGAGTTCTATTTAGCATTCCCAGCTCTTAATCAGAGTTGAAGTTACCTGCCACACTTAAATTGATGTTATTCCGTTAAGATTGCCAATCCTGGATTGTCGGGAGTCTCCTGGAATTAATGTCTTCCAGAGACTGCTAAGTACAACTTGGGAAATGGATTGACCTGTCTGTACGCAGAGATTGTGCACGTTCGGACAATGAAATTGATCAACCCAGACAGCATGCTGAGGTCTAATTTTCCAGGTTGAATGGGGAGGGAGCACCAGCCCTCCCATCCAAGGCATTCACAGGTTTAGAAGTACAGTTGTGTCTGATAGGATAACTCACTTCCCCCTAACCCCATGAACTAGTATGTGTGTTGAGGAGGAGCAGTTGCTTGAACAGGAGCTCACAGCAGTTCAAATAGCACACATACGCATGGGCAGTATACAGTCCTTATTGTCAGTGAGGTCTGAAAGCATTGGATCTAAACATTTCATGATGTGATTGAGTGACAGCATTATACAAGATAAGGCTTATTTCAGTGTAAAAGAGAATAATGTTTGTACTTTGTTATTGTGCCTTCTCGCTACAAAATTGTGTGACTTACTGCTATTTGAAAAGTACAGAATTTGTGGATGTGCTAGCTCGTTTTTAGATCAAATTAAATCTTGGTTTTGTGTTCCTGGCTACTCAATTGAGAAACATTTAGCACTAATCCATGGTAAATTTAGGTTTCATTTCTGCTACAATAGGTCACACAAAGGTTTTGTTGGCACTTCTATTATGAAGGTAAAAACTGGTGTTTTTTGAGGACTTGTCTTGAACCCTTGATTTTTGTGTACATGAAGTGATTGAAATCTTTAGCGATTTTTGTTCTTCACAGATAAAATCCAAACTCTGGTGCAACCGAGAATCATTTTATAATTGAGCAGCATGCACAAAATGCTGGAGGAGCTCAGCAAGTCAGGCAGCATCTGTGGAGGGGAATAAACAGTCAATGTTTCTGCCTGAGCCCCTTTATCAGGCTGGAAAGGAAGGGACCAGATTACTGTATAATTGTTTTAGTCATTTCTTTTCCTGCTATTGTATAACACTGTATAACCAAATCTAGTAGAAGGTGAAAAAGGATCATTCAAAATAGTGTTTCTCACAAGTTTAACAAGTGGAATGATTTTTTAAAAATTGGTGAAAAAGCAAGAATGTGGGAGCATTGAGGCACATTGGTGTTCTCTGGTATTGCTGATATAAAAATGAATGGAAATGCTGAGTTAGTTTTGCAAAAATGTAGCAATTTTAAAGATAGTAAATATATTAATCAAGCTGATTATCATTTTTGGTTTAAGTCAATGCTACAGTTAAAGATCAGGAGAGCACGTAAATTCTTCACCCTAGTAATGAGTAGTATTTTGGAGAATGCACACGCAGTGAGTTTTCAATGTCTGATGAGATTGTAAATCTGTTTAAACAGATTGTGATGCAGACACTTGGCTAAGTTATTTGAGTTTATCCTAATGCAGTTTTTAGGAAGTAATTTTTAAAAATTCCTGGAAAAAAGATCTAATTTAAAAATGCATCAATACCTACACTTCACTAGGAAACTACCTATCATTGTACATAAATATGCTTAATGTGTTGCTCATTCATTTAATGCATTTTCTAAGATTTTAAATTTTGATGCTCATACAATTTCACAACATTTGTGAGAATCTTTAATATTATGTTCATTGAGCTGTGAAATGCACGTGAGATTGTTGCCCATCCATATTCTGGAAATGATCTGTGCCGATTAACAAATTCATTAATTGATGTAAATATTCATTTGTAATTTTGTCTATTTTTAAGGTGAAAGTGGTACCTTCTCAAGTAAAGCAAGGACTGAAAATCCAAAGATTATTGTTCACCTTGCCAAAAAATCTGTAGTTGTTAACCAGTGAAGTTTCAAGTGATTTTGAGCAAATTAATCTAAATGGAGATAAAGCAATGTGCATTTGAAGAACTGTTCATGCTGGAGAAAGTTACAGCCAGATGCTTTTTTTAAAAATTGGACCTGTGAAAAGCTGAAGGGGGCAAGGCCTTTTAATATGTCTATGTCAGCCAACAGTTGGAAGTCCATTTGGCCTGCTACTGATAACCTGATTTATTGAATTCTATCGGAGGATTGAAAAGTCTCCTTATAGAGTGAAAAGAAACCTCCCCTTTTCCCAAGAGCTTTGGCTTACGTAGGTGGATTCATGGTCATTGTACAGTCCCAAGCAGCTTGATGTATGATTGGTCAATAGGATGGCTGCTAGTCACCCATTTGAGGGTAGAATAATTGGCATAAGGCATCAAAACTCAGCCTGATGTGTCATGCTCTATGTATAAATACTCTTCCTTAGTAGTCGCAAATTCAAAAATCAATTGATAATTTCTTCGTAGAGCTCTGGAAAATTGTGGATTGTTTGCACCAGAACAGTTTCTTGATTAAAGTTTTATTTCCAGGAAAGAAAATTGTTGATTTTAGGTACCACAATATATGAGGAAAGAGTACTCTTTTTCTTCCAGGGGAAACAAATACTGTTGCAATATAATTTGGAAGTTGTGTTATAATTAGGACCACGAATCTGCTTGTGGCAGACAAGGGTTAATAAAGTTCTTTCTCTATTGCAATACTCGTGAAATTCCAGCCTCCATTTTCTCTACAGTCGCCTCGGCATAATTTTTTCAGTGCGATGTTGTGAAAACTACATGGGTTTCTGATTTCTTTCCTTCTACACCTCCTCCCACCTTTTCATTGACAGTCATCCGTTTAGTTATGAGGTGGGCAAACTGCCAAATATGTGTGACAGCAATTAAATGTATGCAAAGCAGCGTTGAATTTTGGGGAGGCGGTGCCTGCAAGCAACCATTCATCAGGACCTCTACCCAGCAAAAACTGCTTTACTACAGAGAGCGAGAACAGAATTTTGTTGCCATTTTTCAAGTTCCCACTGTGTGTGTCTACATCCATGTGTTTTTTTTGTATTTTTAAAATTTCCTGTCCCAGTATTTGGCTGGCTTTCAACCGTCGCAGAGATCTTTTGTCTTATTTTGTCGTTCTCTCATCGGTTGAGACGTGCTTGAGATTGGTGAGCGTTAAATGGGAATGAAAAATATGCAATTTTTTTCCAAAACACAAAATGTACCCTGCCTCACTAGGGGGGAAAATAAAGGTCATAGTTAGAAAGAATTTCAAATAGTCAATTCTTGCTTATACAATCTTTGCAAAAAAAGATGTTACATCTTTTAATTCCCTGAGAAAATAACGACTTACTTGAGATGTTGTTTGAATTGATAATTTGGTTCAAATTTCTTTCTTTTTAAGTGTTGGTTTGGTGTGCAGTGTTAATATTTGAATTTTATGTATCTTAGAGTTTAAAAAATTGTCTGATAATTTATTGCTAAATTTCAAAATGTTGCCCTTACAGTAATTTTACTGTTGCATATTTGTCATACTACATATTTCATAACATTACTTGATTTTTTTTTTGGGTCTCAAGCACATCTCTTCCTATGTGAAACCTTGCAATTTTTGTTTTGTTTTGCTGTGGATTTTGCCTCCTTTCCCTATTTCTCAACTCCACCCACTGGGCAAAGGACTGGTGGTGAACACAGGTGCCAGTTCATTGTTGGGCTTTTGCCCAAATGATCAATCTCTGAATGTGAATTTTGACTGTGAAGATGTCAAATTCTTTGAAGGACGTATCACAGCTGATTGATGCTATCTCATCCAGTAACCAGGCATATGACTTTCTCAGCAATCTAGTTACCAGTCAGGAGGCATGGTTATTTTGCTTTCTCTTCCTTCTCCTAGGTGTGATGTGATAGTTGTAATATAACAATAATCTCCCAATGAAGTGAGAATAAGCTATGGCATAAAATAGAAAGATTATTAGCTCGGAATGTCGGATCACAGTGGCTGGAACTAAGGCATGAAGAGCCAAAACATTGAGAAAAGTTTATGATGCCGCCTCTTCTTTTCCTCATTTCTCTCTCCACACCTGCTGTGTAGTTGTAATGCTAAGAAGGCTAAGCTCTGAAAATCAAAGGATAATGTCATCAGGTGCTATAGTCGATGGGAGCTTTGATGTTCGTGTAGATTGGACAGACCAACAGAAGATGGGTTTATTATTTGATTTCATAGTTT
The DNA here is from genome assembly GCF_963921235.1 of Mobula hypostoma. Taxonomy (NCBI): domain Eukaryota; kingdom Metazoa; phylum Chordata; class Chondrichthyes; order Myliobatiformes; family Myliobatidae; genus Mobula; species Mobula hypostoma. Next base: position 107,558,138 of record NC_086107.1, read on the forward strand.
CTTCTTCTGGCATATCCAGGGACCAACTAGGGAAAATGCATTTTGGACCAAGTTTTGTGCAAAGTTAGGCTAATCTCGTTGTAGAAGTATGTCAAGGGATGAGTTGACATAAAATAATTTTTATATTGAGTCTGAAAGTGAATTAGTTAAGTAACTAATTTGCTAGGTGTTGGCTATGTCGCATTGTGAAAGTAGATTTCAAAGTCAGTCGATTAGTTAAAGGTAAATACTCAATAAAAGGATTTGTATTGTAACTCCTAATTCAAAATTCCCTAATCAGGGGGAATAATTACCAACATCTACCCTTTCTTTAGGTCATTTAAGCTGGAGATTTGATGCATTTTAATTCTGTTAATTGTTCCGGTACTTGTTCTGTGCTAATACATTGAATGGATATTACTTTTATGGAATAAAATACTCAAATGCGATATAGTTGGTCCAAACATGAGCGCTGAGAAGTTGATCAAGAAGTTTATAAGCAACACACACAATACTGGAGGAAATTCTTGGTTTTCCACCATCTGCAGATTTTCTCTTGTTTGCAAGAAGTTTATAATATTGTTTTAAGACCATAAAATATAGGAGTAGAATTAGACCACTTGGCCTATTGTGTCTGCTTTGCCATTTCATCGTGGCTGAACCTTTATTGAGTAAAGAAACAAATGAAAGTTGGAAGTTTAATTGAGAAAATTTTTAGAATTTGACTAAGGATGCTGTGCGGAGAAAACGGTGTGTGATAAAATAGAAAATGTATAATTTTTATTTGTATGTAAACTGAGATGAGTAAAAGTAATTTGGATCCCAAACTAACACAGAAAGGAGAAATTATAAATTTAATTCTTAACAGGAAATGACAAAAAGATTACACATTTTCATAATGTAAGTTAAATGTGTTCCAGAAATAATTGGGAAACCAAATCTCTGGTGAGAATGAGGAACTTAAAAACTAGTATTAGTACAGAAAAGATTTGGGAGTAACTAATAGAAAAAAAGCTATCAAGCTCCCAGACATGAAAGCTGGAGATTATTCCTGCTGGTTAGAATTAGGAGTTGGTCTCAAAATTAGTTGGCCACTTAGACTGAGATTGTATGAAGAAAATTCTCCCAAAATGTTTTGTAATTCTCTATCTCTAGAGGACTGTGGATATTCAGATGTGTGTGTGTATATATATCAACATTTAATTGCTAGATTTTCAAATGCAAAAGAGATTAAGAGTTAATGACGATTGTTCTGACAATTAGAGTTGAGGGGGAATAACAGCCAATGATTAGAGTAGACATCGTTTGAATTGGCAGCTAGTCTACTTCTGCATAAATTGTTCCTTTCACATAATCATCTCAATGAGCCTTCCAGGGAATCAATGCTGTTGGTAAAATAGATGAATGTATTGCATTAGTGCTTCCTGATTACACCATTCAAGGTAATATTCTACACAAGCATGAGATTGCTTTAGAAACCAAGGAGAAAATTCACAAAATTAGGGGTTTTCACTTTGATAATTTGGTCCTTCAAATTTACTGAGTGATGTCTAAGGTGTCGTGTCTGAGAATAAACATGAGGAAAAGTAAGCTTAATGTATTTGCATTTAACCATGCTAGAACAACTGTGATGGAGTTAAATTGAGGACTTACCGTGCTGTGCAAAAGTATTAGGTACATATATACTACTAGGCTGCGTAAGACTTTTGCACAGAACTATAGTAATTTTATGCATTGTACTGTACTGTTGCCGCAAAAAAAAACAAATTTCATGAAATATGTGAGTGATGATAAACCTGATTCTGATATGGGTCTCTATTGTGGACTGAGAGTGGGAAGGGGGCAGGGAGAGGGAAATCATGATTGGGAAAAGGAGGAAGGGAGTGAGGTGGAAGCAGGAAGCATCATAGAGACATTCTGTAATGACCAATAAATCAATTTTTTGTCATCAAATTACCTTGATTGGTGTCTCAGGGCTGGATGGGTCTGCACCCGCACTACCTCCTCTGTCCCTGGCACTTCTCTGTCATTTGTCCCACACCCTTCCCAAGTTGCTCCACCCTCACCACTTCCAACATTCTTTACTCCTGCCAGATTTACAAATTTGCTGTCTGCTCTAAACTGACAAATACAGTACTGTGCAAAAGTTTCAGGCACTCCAGCTGTATAGAGAGGTGTTAGAAAGTTTGTGAACTCTGTAGAATTTTCTCTATTTTTGCATAAATGTGACCTAAAATGTGATCAGATCTTCACAAGTTTACAAATGGAGGAAACTCAGTACTTTTGCTACTCTCCCTAGGAGTGGGCTTCCTGCAAAGACTGCACCAAGAGCACAATGTGCAATGCTGAAGGAGATGAAAAAGAACCCAAGGGTAACAGCAAAAGACCTGCAGAAATCTTTAGAACTTGTTAAAGTCTCTGTTCATGTGTCCATTATAAGAAAAGCACCGAACAGGAATGGTGTTCATGGAAGGACACCACAGAGGAATCCACTGTTCTCCAATAAAAAAACATCGTTGCATGTCTCAAGTTTGCAAAAGACCACCTGGATATTCTACAGGGCTTCTGGAACAATGTTCTGTGGACAGATGAGATGAAAGTTGAACTTTTTGGCAGAAATGCACATTGCTATCTTTGGAGGAAAAAGGGCACTGCACACCAACACCAAAACCTCATCCCAGCTGTGAAGCATGGTGGAAGGAGCATCATGGTTTGGGGCTGCTTTGATGCCTCAGGGACTGGACAGCTTGCAATCGTTGAGAGAACAAAGAATTCAAAATTGTATCAAGACATTTTACTGGAGAATGTCAGGGTAGCTGTCTGTTACTTGAAGCTTAATAGAAGTTGGATAATGCAACAAGACAATGATCTGAAAGACAAGAGTAAATCAACAACAGAATGGTTTAAAAAGAAAATTCCTGTTTTGGAATGGCCAAGTCAAAGTCCTGACTTTATTCCTATAGCAATGTTGTGGAAGGACCTAAGGGAAGCAGTTCATGCAAGGAAGCTCATCAACATCCCAGAGTTGAAGCAGTTTTGTAAGGACGAATGGCCTAAAATTCTTCCAAGCTGATGTGCAGGACTGATCAACAGTTAACAGAAATGTTTGGTTGAAATTATTGCTATATAAGGGGATCACACCAGTTACTGAAAGCAAAGGTTCACATACTTTTTCCAACAAATACATATAGTATTAAATCACTTTTCTCAAAAAATAAACAAGTATAATATTTTTATGTTATTTATTGAATTGAGTTCTCTTAATCTAGTTTTAGGACTTGCATGAAGATCTGATTACATTTTAGGTCGTATTTATGCAGAAATAGAGAAAAATCTACAGAGTTAACTGACTTTCTAGCGCCACTGTATCGGTGCCTAAGACTTTTGCACAGTACTGTATGTTAAAGTTTCTTTTAATATATAAGGGGCAATCAACAACTGGAGCAAGCTGGCAAAGAATGTGTTAGGGTCAGAATGGAAGCTATAATGAGAAGAAGGTATGGATGGCTTTCTAGTAGGTTGAATAAAATATAATTAAAGGCCTTCTCCATCTAAATCGATTTGATTGCTGTTGTTTTTACTTTTAGTTTTCAGTCAATAAATCCAAACTTTACAATGAAGGGATGGAAATCAGCAGATAAAACAAATGGTGAAAAGATGGAACATGCAAATACAAATTCAGTAATGCAGTTACTTTTTGTGAAATAATTTGCAGCTAACTTAAATCGCTTTTATTCTTCCTCTTGTCTTATTAGACCATAAGACATTAAGAGCAGAATAGGGCCATTTGACCCATTGAGTCTGCTCTACCATTCCATCATTTATGTAATGTTTTGAGATAAAATTGGATTTGATGTTTATTTTTTGTGATTCTTGGGATGTGTATGACACTAGCAAGGTTGTTATTTATTGCCTGGCCTTGGCTGTATTTGTGGAAGTGGTGATGATGATGATACCTGTTAATTTTAAGGATTCAAATTCATTGTTATGGAAATAGGGTGATGGATGTTTAAATTGGTGGCGTGTGATTTGAAGGGCATCTTTACATTGATACCTTTTACCTAATGGCTTTGAGTTTCCAGGTGTTGTAGGTTGTGAGTTTGGAAGATGCTGTTATGGAAGATCTAGCAAATTATAGCAGTGTATTTTGTGAAAGTTACCGACTGCAACAGTGGTGTGCTGATAATAGAGGGAACGGGTTTTAAAGTCAGATGCAATTAATATTTACAATACTTTAGCAGCTTTTTCTGATGAATAGCTTCTATGCTGTGTCACCCAAAATTTGAAAAGAACAATTGGAATCTTACAGAACCACTGGTGTATCTATTGTGGATGGAATTTGTGTCGGGGAATTGTGAGTGACTTTTGTAATGCCCAAGATACAGTTTAATGTGTATTTGCTTATGCACTATTTTCTGGTACCATTCACATTCTTGAGATATTCCAAAATATTTTTCTCCCAGTATCTGTAATTGTTGTAATTTACTAGAAAGTTCTAAGATTGGTATCATCTCACAGAAATGTACTAAGAATGTTTATGGATGCAGAAGATCTTAGAATATGCAATAAACACATCTTTTGAAATAAATTGTATTTTTGTACAATTGAAAGATCAGCTTTTAATAATTAATATTGAATTCTTATGAAAAATTAAAGGTGGTAAAACATAATTAAAAACATAATTAATTGTTATTTATATTGCAGGATCTTTTCACCATATGTAGTTGGGAGAGAAGATCTGCTGGGCTATAAACGCCCTTGAAAACTGTCACAGGTAATATGTATTTTCTAATTAAGTGGCTGGTGAACTTTATTTTTATTATGAAGCCCATGTGTAAATTTCTATTAAAATCTGCTCCTGAGCATGGAGTAGCAAGCCATCTAGTTTGATGTCTAGAGTGATGTAGCAGTTTAAGTTGTAGGAATTGTAAAAGTACCTCTTAGAATGCATTAAAGGATCTGAGTAAATAAGAAATGTTTGAAAATGGGTTTTATGTTCTTGTAGATTACTTATAGTTCTTCCCATCTCCTCCCTTGTCTAAGAGCTAGATAGTGAAATAACCTTAAATAGTTTCAATATGTTTACCATTAGATACTCAATTCTATTCGCACCTGATTGCTTGATGAGTGGTGTTGGAAATGGAAGACTGTCACCCTGGGGTGCAGTTGGGACTAATGCAAATTGTTAGTGCAGAATAATATGAACTATTCGACATTATTTTTAATTTTGATAAGCAGAAAATACTCCATTTCCCAACTCTAGAGCCTGGTTTCAGGTTATAATAATGATTATATAGTGATACAGTAAAAGTCCTGCTGGTGGGGGAGGTGGGTCTCAGATTTAATTTAAGCACTTATAATGAAGCCTAATTATTATTTGAAATAAATATTGCATTTGCCATGCCTGAGTTTTAATCTGTAAAAACATTTCTCTTTTCAAACAGTGTTTGTACAAAAGTGTTTGCGGATATTTGCACAGAAACCCTTCTCATGCAGGTTAATGACGGGTCAAGGCACCAGGAAGCAAATCCCAAGACCTTTAAGGTAAGGATGTCAGGTTTGGAGTTTTTGGATTATGTTTGTAATATAATTTGATGGCCTTTGATTGCGATTGTTTTGACTGTTCTATGAAGGGGATTCATGGCCTGCTGGCAACACATAAGGTGCTGGGGGAACTCAGTAGGTCAAACAGCACCTGGAGGCAAATGGACAGTTGACGTTTTTAGTCGAGACTTTACCTGGACTATCCAGTGCCTAGGTGAAATGTTGATTGTTCAGGGTTTACTGGAGATTCAGTGTCACTCCACCCCGACACTTTGAATTTAATGGTGACTTGTTTTCTGCTATCCCGGATTGAGCTTAACCTTCTTGTTCCTTTTCGCGTTCTTGGTATCTTGGCTTTTTTAAAAAATCAGCACTTCAAGGACTGGGAAAATGAAAGGCGTGTCACTCTTTGGTTAGGTTGTGATTATGTGGGCAGTGGGAAAATCATCTCTCTTGTGCTTCTTGATCTCATCACTCAAGATTCGGTGTCATGCAACTCTGCCACTTTGATCTGCTAAGTTCCTCCAGGGTGTTGTTCCCGATTCCAGCACACAGTCTCTTGTGTTTCAGTCTGATTTAGATGCCTTAAGCCTGATTCAATCTGGAAGTGCTATTATGGACCTCTGCACTCTGAGACTATAAGAGAGGAAATTATCCAAATTCCAAAAGTGGTAATTGTCCTCCAACTGTTGATTGAAGCTATTGTGTCTGCAGATGTTATGATGTGCAAGAAACAGAATAGTCTGTCAGTGCAGTGTCCAGGCTTGTTTTTTTAAACCAAGAACTGCAATAGCTTATAAACAATTAACCAAGTGTAGAGTGAGCAACACACATCAAAGTTGCTGGTGAACGCAGCAGGCCAGGCAGCATCTGTAGGAAGAGGTGCAGTCGACGTTTCAGGCCGAGACCCTTCGATCCAGTTTTAGTTGCTCAGTTTGAATATAGGATTCCCAAATGAAAGTTGTACCAAGCATTTGTGTTTTTTAATCCATCAAACATTAATGGAAAATGTTGAAGTCCTCTTGGTTACACTGAATATCTGACATACCATATAAATTGGTGCATAAGACTTCAACCTCACTTTCTGTGGTTCTTCAGCTTGGGACTTCTGCTCAATCTTTTCACTGCACTTCGTTAAGAACCAATCTGGTATAGGTTGGAAGCCCTTTATGCAGCTTTAAAAGCTCATCTATTGCAGGTGTGGAAAAAATAGAGACTAAATAATGATCATGTTACCATTTAAAACATAGTTTTAGTAGATAGTCAGCATGCTTGAACTATTTTTATGTCCAGGAAGTGATGCACGGCATTAATGTCGAAACTACTTTTAGAAACCTGCTCTTCTATACAAAGAATAACCACTCTGGGTATTTTACTTTGAGTAACTTTTAAGTAAGTTGAAATCTCTTAAGTCAATTGTCTTCTATCTGTTACAATATCATAGTAGGGGTGAGTTAGATAATAAAGTTACAATTGGGTTTGCATACTGAGATTTTTTAGTGCATTTCCTTCTTCTTGGTTCAATTCTGTAAATTAATCTCATACAATCTACCACTCAGTCAGAATGTTTTCATTTAGCTATTACCACAGGACAAGAACATAAAATGTTCCAATGCAACATCTGAGGATTAATTATAATAGCCAAATGCTGATCTTTATCAGGATGTGTGATTGAGGCTCAGTATCTGTTCAAGTGGTCAGGTAAGTATTCAGAATGTTGCAAAGGAAGGAAAGTAAGGTGTTTTCCAGGCAACACACACAAAATGCTGGGTCAGGCAGCATCTGTGGAGGGAACACCAAAAGGCTGAATGGCATACCTCAGCTTCTATTTCTTTTTATATTCTCAACAAAACTAGTATCTGCCTTACTGCAAAGTAGAGCAGTGTATAAAATATAAACATGAGGAAGTCTGCAGATGCTAGAAATCCAAAGCAACACACACAAAATGCTAGAGGAAATCAGCAGATCAAGCAACATCTATGGAAATGAATAAACAGTTGCCGTTTCGGGCTGAGACCCTTCTTCAACACGAGAAGGAAGGGGGAAGATGCAGGAATAAAAAGGTGGGGGAAGGGGAAGGAGGCTAGCTAGAAGGTGATAGTGAAGTCAGATGGTTCGGAAAGGTTAAGGGCTGGAGAGGAAGGAATCTGATAGGAGAGGAGAGTGGACCATAGGAGTAAGGGAAGGAGGAGGTGGCCTGGGGGAAGTGATAGGCAGATGGAAAGAGATGAAAGGTCAGAGTGGGGAATGGGTAGGGGAGATTTTTTTTTTACCTGAAGGAGAAATCAATATACATGCCATCAGATTGGAAGCTACCAGATGGAATATAAGATATTGCTCCTCTACCCTGAGGATGGCTTCATCTTGGCACAAAAGGAAGGCATGGACCAATATATTGGAATGGGCATCGGAATTAAAATTTTTGCCAACAGGAAGTTCCGCTTGTAGCGATGGCGCAAAGGTGCATAAAATGTTAGCCAAGGTTGCCTAGGTAATAGCCATCTTGTACTTAAAATAAAATATGTAAGTAAGTTAGTGATGTACCTGAGTGATGTAATTCTTTGTTATCTGCTCACCACTTTATTAAGATAATGATTTTTGTGTTTGTGATTGAGGTTTGCTCTATTGAGTTGCTTGACTTGCTACTTTAAAAGTCTGTAAAATTATGTAAGCATAAATGGATTTGCACCAGTGGAGGTTGCACGAGACATTTCATGTCATAAATTTCCTAGTACAACCATAATAAAAACTATCTCAATTGTCTCAATAAGGTTCTATGTTCTTTATTTTCCCTATTTAAAATAGGATAGCCCGTCTGATTGCTCTAAAATTTGACAAAGTAGTGGAATATTTATGACTCCTCAATTGATTAGATTTGTCAAATATTCCAAGAAATCATTGTTGTCAACTTGATTGCTTCTTGGAGAAGCCATTTGAAACATTCATGGCTATCAATTTAAAAATAATTGTGTAATCAGTCTTACTTTGACCACACTTCTGAATTTATTATGGTGAACTGGGTCTATCAGAAAGCATTTCTTGAGGCAAACCTTGAAAGCTGAAAGGATTCTAGCCTGTGAGCCTTTTGTCTATTCTACATAAACTCAAGATTCTGCTGTTTCTCGCTGAAGCTGAAGTATCTGATTCTAAGCTGAACAGTTTGTCTTTTCTAGCTATTTTCTGGCACTATCAGTGCTCTAGCTATAAGTATTACTGCAAAGACTTATTTTTATTATTCCTTATTCTTAATTGCCCTGAGTTTGAATTGAGTTTGACAGGCCACTTCGGGGCACCTGAGAATAAATCATATTGGTGTGAACGTGTGCACTACACTGAATTCACTGTTTTGTTTACAAAGCACTGCATGACCCAAGAGACAATTTGAGTTATTTACTATTGAATGTACAGTTTCAATGGCAAGTACAGTGATATCTCAACTGTTTTCTATGTGGTAATATTTTTCTAGATTTTCCCCAGTTCCATCATCTCTTCAGTAAGTTATCTATATGTCCTTTGTTGCCCTCCATTTGGGTTGTGCTGTCTTTTTTTAAATCACTAGTAGTGGATTTATTTAAGTACCATTTTGGAGGCCTGTGCACATTAAAAATCTCAACAGTCCATTTTGTTTTGGATGAGACATTAACCTGACACCTTGCCTGCCTGCCTTTCCAATTTGATAGGCTTGAAGGATCTTGTGGATCTCCCTCAGTTATTCTGGTTGATATTGCTCAGTTAAAGCTACAAATAACAGTATCTAGTCATTTTCATTATACGTTTTATGCACAAATGAGTTCCTTTGTTTTCTGCAAGTCATTCCAGTCAATTGAAGTGAAAGATGGAATGTAAATGCAGACCTGTCTTTACCTGATTCTTAATGATGAATATCAGTAAACTGTTTGTTTATGAAGCCAGCTGGTGGTGTAGTGGCATCCTCACTAGATTTCAAGGTGAGCGGTTTCGGGTTCGAATCAGCTAGCTCCCTGCCTGCTTTCCATCCGTGCTATGTTGAGTGTCGAGCTAGTAACTCAGCCTTGTTAAAAAAACGAACAAAAATGCTAAAGAAATGGCAACACGGGGAAATCTGCAGATGCTGGAATTTCAAGCAACACACTTAAAAGTTGCTGGTGAATGCAGCAGACCAGGCAGCATCTCTAGGAAGAGGTACAGTCGACGTTTCGGGCCGAGACCCTTCGTCAGGACTAACTGAAAGAAGAGATAGTAAGAGATTTGAAAGTTGGAGGGGGAGGGGGAGATCCAAAATGATAGGAGAAGACAGGAGGCCGCCCACTTTAATTCCATGTCCCATTCCCATTCTGATATGTCTATCCACGGCCTCCTCTACTGCCAAGATGAAGCCACACTCAGGTTGGAGGAACAACACCTTATATTCCATCTGGGTAGCCTCCAACCTGATGGCATGAACATAACTTTCATTAATGCCCCACCTCCCCTTCGTACCCCATCCGTTATTTATTTATATTATTATATATATAATTATTATTTTTTTCTCTCTTTTTCTCCCTCTGTCCCTCTCACTATACTCCTTGCCCATCCTCCGGGATTCCCCCCTCCCCTTTCTTTCTCCCTAGGCCTCCCGTCCCATGATCCTTTCATATCCCTTTTACCAATCAACTTCCCAGCTCTTGGCTTCATCCCTCCCCCTCCTGTCTTCTCCTATCATTTTGGATCTCCCCTCCCCCTCCCACTTTCAAATCTCTTACTATCTCTTCTTTCAGTTAGTCCTGACGAATGGTCTTGGTCCAAAACGTCGACTGTACCTCTTCCTATAGATGTTGCCTGGCCTGCTGCGTTCACCAGCAACTTTAAAGAAATGGCAAGGTTGCTGCCCGATGCGCCACAAAGCACGGAAAGGAACAACAATTTGTCTGTAGGAGCAACTGAGCTTTAGCAAAACCTGTGCTGTCATTTGAATTTTCTCATTGATACCATGTAGTCAAGCACTTGGTATAATTTCTGCCACTGTTTTAACTAGAAGAAGCTAAATTAACTCTGGGATGTTTCTTGTCTGGAAACTGAGCTTTTTGCTGGATAAATATTAGACCATGGGGAAAACTTAAGGAACATTTCAACATTTTAGTACACAAACAAGAGAAAATATGCAGATGCTGGAAATCTGAGCAACACACAAAACGCTGGAGGAACTCAGTGGGCCTGGCCTCAGTGGCCTCCAGCATTTTGTGTGTGTTTCTCAACATTTTAGCAATTTATTTTGGAATTTTGTTATGGTAAAGTTCCTACCTTAGGCTTAGACCTGCTTTTATTTTTTGTCTCTCCTTTCAAGCATGTTTGTAATTAATCAGAGCACCATGTACATTGTGGGGACTTTTAATTGCTTCCTGCTGTAACAGTAAGGAGATATGAGACTGTGACACCAGTGTGTAGGACGTGAACTGGATGCAGCTGACTGAAAGAAGTCATTGAGCCTGCGTTGAATTAATATTAGTGGAAATGAATTATCGATGTAAAACATGCTTCACTGACCCTGTCCTTTCAGCTGTCTCTGTTATTCCAATGCTTTTGTATCATCTGAATTTTTTTGTGAATAAATTGTATGAGGCTAAAAGGGAAGTTAGGAGTATGTAAATACTGAATTTCTGTTTATCCAATATTCTCCAGAAATCAGTGGCTATCCTATATTTTGGTGAAGTGATTCTTGTTTATTAGTGAGCTTTGACAGTGACTGTTGCTGTGTGTCTGGCTTGGCTCAGTAAGTGCACTGTTGTGGATTCAAGTTACGAAATTTGAGCACTTAGTCTATGCTGATACTTCAGTTAATTCCTGAGGGAATCCTGTACTATGGTGATCCCCTTTATTTAAAGGGACATTAAAATTGGATTCTATCTACCCTCTCAAATGGATACAAATAATGCTCTGGTGCTATTGAGAGAACTGCAGAGAGTTATTTAAGTTACTTCTGTGCAGTTTACCCTTGAACAAACACTTCATGTATAATGCCTATTCATTTTCCAACTACAACGGTCTGCAGATCTTGCAAGCCTATTTCTCTTTCACCAGGACTTCTGAGTTTATGCTTTCTTTTTTTTAATTATCTTGTCACTTTTTTTGTTGGGTTAGGGTTCTTGTTCACAAAATGTCTAACTGTCTGTAGATTCCCTTCATTTTAACCATGATGTCACTTCAGAAGTGTTCCATGAGATGTAAATTGCTTTAGGTTACTCTGAGATTTTGAAAACTTACTATAGAGATTGTTCTGTATTCCCATTCATCCTTGCGAGAAATTGAGGCCAACTGGATTCTGGTGTTCATTTTCAGTAATGCATCACTGACTTGTGTTAAGGAATGTGGAGCCCTTAACATTTTATTTGTTCACTAGTCCAGGCATGTAGGTGGTTTTCATAGCACTCGGCTTTTACTTAAAACCTTTAGCTTCTTCATCTGTTGCTTTTATTTGTTTCCTTGATCTTTGCACTCTTTTCAGAATTGAAAATAACAATGTATTAGCTGCTATAATGTAATACCATGCACTGGATTGTGTATTTTCTTCATTAATCGTGCAGTTTTTAAGCAGATGTGCTGTAAATGAGAATGCTGACTTCTGGAGCTGATCACTATCCTTCAAGATCCAAAGAAAGCGTGAATAGATATTGGGTGGGGATGTGTTCAGATACTTCTGCTACCCTCTCTGTGATTCTGAATGTTGTTAGGAAGGAGCCAACGTCAAAGTTATTTAACTTCAGATAACTGGTGTGCATGGGACCAAATCAAATCACTACATAATGAGAAAAGTGGGAAAAATGTGCAGGTTCATTGATTTTAAGTTTTAATCTAGGACTAAGGTATGCTTAGAAATGTCATGGTTCCTATTATGAAGTGATGTCCCATGAAGTCAGAGGCTAAATGCTGTTATTTTCTTGCTTGCCTACCATCCAAAATAATTTATGCAAGTATGGAGCATATTTATTATTTGTTCTCTTGTTTATTATTTATCAGAGACAAACTAATCAGAATCATTAAAAATAATTGACGTTCATTCCATTTCTACACTGGTTGAAAAGAGTTATCCAATTTAATTTCACCTCTCAACCGTAGACATATAGCCCTATCAGTTAATTGTACACATACATGTATTTTTTAAAGGTGATTATCAGAGTCAGTTTTATTATCACTAGTGTGAAATGTGTTGTTTTATGGCAATACATAATAAGATATAAAAACAAATAGTGCAGCAAGAGAGCGAAAGAATACGGTAGTGTTCATGGGTTAACGGACCTTTCAGAAATCTGAGGGCAGAGGGGAAGAAGCTGCTCCTAAAGTGTTGTGTGTACCTCCTCCCTAATAGCAGTAATGATAAAAGGCCATGTCCTGGATATTGAGGATCCGTAATGATGGATGCCATTTTCTTGAGGCATCTTCTTTTGAAGGTATCCTCGACGGTGAGAAGGACTTTCTAGTGCCTGTGTTGGAGCTTGCCGAGTTTACAACATTCTGCAGTTTTTTTCACCTTCTGTGAATTGGTGCCTCCATACTAGGTGGTGATGCAAACAGTCAGAAGGCTCTCTGTGGTACATCTGTAAAAAAAAATATTGTTTGTCTTGGGTGGCATACCAGATCTCCTCAAAATTGTAATGAAATATAGCTGCTGGCATGCCTCATTCATAATTGCATAAGGATGAAGAGTATACATTTTTTCTAAAACACCGCATTAGAGGTTCTCCATAGCCCAGTGGGGCCTGATTTAATTTTTCCTATTGAAGACTGATGAGTTTTTTTTCATATCTATTTTTGAGGCGCACTTCTGAGATTTTCTTTTGAATTAGTTGTTTCAAATTTGAGCTTATTCATCTCAATTGAAAATTATACCTATCATTACCTTGCCACGAAAGAATGAGTGATTGCAGAGCGTCATTAGAAAGATGTGTGTGACCTGCATTTAGCTCAGTAGCAAAACAACATAGAAATCTGTGTTTTGGCAAGTTAGGTTGAGCATAGAATGTGCACTGCATCTTTAATTTTTCTAAAATCTCTATAGGGCCCCTCCAAAGCCTTAAGGGGGTCTAATTATAATTCTTCTCATTGAAATTTGATGAGATTCTTTCAGATCTATTTCTGAGGTACTTAGTATTTGGGTGGACCTGACTTCAGTACTTTTGACTGATACCAGTACCTGAACCACAAAGGGAAACTGAAAATTTGTGCATCAGGTGGGAAACCAGCTACAATTAAATCATAGACAAGTATATCTGAGAGAAAGAGCCACATTTAGTGAGATACGGAATGAATGCCTTTTATTTACAATGACCGAAAAATCTTTCTTTTTGGATCCCAGTGGTGGAATGGATAAAACTTGCCATATTAATCTATTTCTAACTAAAGTTTGAAAGCAGAGCTTGATTGCCCTGGCTGTGCCATCATTAATACTTTTGACTTGGGGGGCGGCGGGGGGGGGAAATTGCACACTTAACCCTTAAATGGCAAATGTGGGGATTCCCTAAGTGGTTAGGGAACTGCAAAAGAAAAATATGTAAAAGATTGTAAACTGATTGACTGAGATGAATATACAATGGTTTATAAAGCAGCTGTTGAAGCCTTAGTTCAAATGGTATATGATCATAGACAAGAAAAAATTGGAGATGTTACTTTAGGCGTAGCTAGATATTTTTATCATGTGTTACATTTATTTGACATTGTATGAAAGCAGATGAATTGAAAGCTTGTACTAAAACATCATTTATTTGGGAAAATGTTAAATAGTTTGACCTGATAAACAATATGGAAATATATTTGACATTGGTAAGAAAGCTTGCTTCAAATTTACTCAGATTAGAAAATGGTGAAGTTTAACAGCAAGGGGCAAGGATTTGTTTATAATGTATTGGCCTTAATCTTAAAACTCAGTGCTTTTTTCAAAGTCATTTATATATTATTTGTCCAGAGTTGGAAGTAAAACAAAATCTAAATATTCTTAAAAATACAAAGTCAATTTATCATCAAAGTACATATATGTACCTATACAACCTTGAGATTTGTTTTTCGCTGGCATTCACAGTAAGTACAAAGAAACACAATAGAATCAATGAAAGATGGACAAACACCCAATGTGCAAAAGACAACAAACTGCAAATACAAAAAGAAAAAAGATAATAAAGTGATATGTAGTGTATTCTGAATACTACAACATTGATATCAAGTAAATTTACACATTGTTCATGGATACAAAAATACTTGTAGAGAAACATGTTAAATGTAGTTTTTGATACATAATTTCAGTGTGTATGTTTTTATTATCTTTAACCCTCTATTTATAACAATGGTATTCAAATTGTGTTTAATTCACAAGGAGTGTTATAAAATCTGATTGCATTGAAATAAAAGCATATGTCATTATTGCCAACATGATAATCTAAGCATGGCAGGGTAAATCTACACAATACTCAACTTTTGGACTAAGTAGTGTTTTGTGAAGATCTGTCATAGCTCCCTACTCTGATATTCTACATCTTGCCTTTTTACCACCCTAATAAAAACTGCTTTAGGATCAGTGGACATACTTTTATAGTATTTGTATCTGGGGTGTATATTTGTAAATATGCTGCAGGCTGAGGCAATGAAGCTGTGTATAAGGAAAGAAGGAAAAACAATCATAAATCTTAATCTAACATCTTCTTACTCTGATACTGTGATCAGTTTTGCATTTCAAATTCAGGAAGTGTGCTGGGCAGGTCCATAAATGTCACATGGCCAACTTAAAGTTATTTACCTTTGTGCAAATACAGTTCACATACTAAGGGCTTTGAACTATAGACCTTATGATTTGGATGAGGTCGGTACCAGATTTAGTAAAGTGGAGGCATTAGAGACTGCAGATGCTGGAATCTGGAGTGGAAAAAACACAACCTGCTAGAGAGTCTTGGTAGGTCAGGTAGCATCTGTAGAGTGTAAGTGGACAATTGACAATAGAGGGGAATGGACGGTTGATGTTTCTGGTCAGTCCAGATGAAGGGTTTCGATCCAAATATTAACTATTATTTTTCTTTCTGCAGATGCGCCCTGACCTATTGTGTTCCCCAGCAGTTTTTTTTTCCTGGCTTTGTGCCAGATTATCTACCCAAAGCTATAAGATATGATTCTCATTTGCCTTTCTCCAGTGTATTACATAGGCTCTTGCCATTAAACAGTGAACCAGATTATTGTTCATTCTGGATCTCAAGGATAGCATCCTCTGGAATGTTTTATTGTCTGTTTGTGAGGCATTTGCAAGTACATGTTTTCTGTTTTCTACCCTCACTTTCTCTTGCTCTCACTTTCATTTTATTTTTCCTCACTTAATTGTGTTTTCTTGCATGTGTGTTTCTTTGGTCTCTCCCTCTATTCCCTTTCTCTATCTTTTAACAACTACTCTGTGATGAATTACCTGCTGTACTGTGTCATGGCTTTGAATTTTTCACCTCATTGACGATCTAATCTATGGTCCAGGACTTGATATTGTAGAATTTACAGATTGCTCAGAATCTGATGTTGTTCTGTTTCTAGGAGATGGAGAAGATGACAGAGGAACTGCACATACAGGCAAAGGAACATAATGCTAACACGGAGGTTCAGGTAAAAATGATTGTCATTTCAGATCACAATAAGTTACCTGGTTCTGTTGCATGTGCCACTGCTGCTGTTCATGGCCAATGGCACAGTCAGCAAAATTACACAAAGTAAAATTCCTCAGATTTGCAAGATGAGTTCACTATTTACTTTAAAAGTACAGATAGTTTATTTAGGCTAACTGCCAGAATGACCACCATTAGGGAAAAGCAGATGTTCTCTTTAGAAATACTATTATAATCTATATACTACTAAAACTCTCATGCTCTGTCTGTTTGTGACCTCCAATTAGTGCAAGCGGTGCATTACAGCAGCACTTTTTTTGGCTCAATTGAATTAAAATGCGCTAACTTACAGAATGCAGGCAAAGTTCAGGGTTATATATTCGTATAAAATCGCTCATTCGCCAAAAATCAACACGCTGGCTTTCACCCAAGACCCGATCGGCCATCATGGAAATCGGGACGCAACAACCCGACGCATGCACACGGCCAGCCTCAGCAGCGACACCTACCGGAGCAAAAGGGCAGGGCAGCTCTATTTCGAGGGGACATTCTGCTCATCACCATCAGCATGTGCAGGATTGGGACACATCTAACTGCCACCCATCAATAAGAGATAATTAAATCTTATTGTAATGACATACTCCGAGACACCCATAAAACCCTTTGCTGCAGTTGAAGGAGAGCGGTGACTATATCACATCCATTTAAGAGAGTGCCAACCACATCATCAAGAATAATCAGCATCCTTTGGTGTTAGTGCTTTGTATCTTCTATCCAGCAGTAGAGTAAAAAAAATGGTCAACCTAATTATGCCGCGTGGAAAGGGAAGGGGGACGTTATGGTCGAGATGACGCCATACGTCATCGGGAAGCGGCACGGAGAGGGAGAGAACAAGAATTGGATGAAGCCAGGGCCGTACAACTCCAGGATCAGAGTCAAGACAAAAAAAGATGAGAGAAGAAGAGATAGAGGAGGAGAGGCATGCACGTCTCCAGGATCAGGGACAAACAACAAACAGCAGAAGAGATGAAGAGATGGGGGATGAAAAGGCTGCACGTCTCCAGAATGACAACGAGAAGCACAAGTGTGGCAGATAAACCAGAAATGATGCCATCAAAAGTGTCTTTCGTTAAATGAGGAGCAGTTATATTTGCTTTGCTACGTGTCGTTCTTCTTTAATAAACTGAGGTTTTCTACTTCAGTTTCCAAAGCAAAGCGATACCAATAGCATTCAGGAAAATTTAATGTTCATTCTGGTCACATCAGACTGCACTACCCTTCTCTCCAAGGGTGCCCCAACAGGTTACCCTGTTGTCTAGTTGTTCTTTAAGCACTTGAAGTACAGTGTAATAGCACTTTACACACAATGCATGGATTGGATTATACCATGAGCTTTCTGATTTTTTAGCACACTTTATTTAAAGGAAGCTTTTTCTAACAACTTCTGTGTATGACCCAACTGTAATTTTGTGGCTCCTTTCACATACACTGCCCCACAAAGTTTATCTCCTAACAAGTCTGTAGATCTTCAATCAACTTTTTATTTAATCTTTTATGTTTCAATATGTCATGTCCCTTACAGTCATGGTAAATGAACAAAGAAGTTCTACTGAATACAATGCTATAACGATTAGTTAATGAGGTGACTTTGGTTGTTGCGAGCATTTATTTTCGCATTGGATGCTTAGGAGTGTGAAGTAACCAAGAATCACTGTGTGCTTTATGGTTAGCCATAATGGCCTGTGGAAATTGTATTTAACAAGTTCAGAATAATACGACTAAGAAGCAGAGTGATTACTAAAGCTAGAAAAAAAAGCTAGAAATGGTTATTTTACATTGAATTTCCCAAGTCAAAAGGGAAATAAAAAGAAAGTTGTAAATGGTAAAAATCTGAAATGACTGCAAGTGCTTGGGGGATGCAGCAGCTAAATCAACAAATACATGAAAATGGATATCGGTGTTTGAAGTGGAACTCTTTGATCTTAGCTCAGTAATGAGTGTCTCCACCTAAAAGAAAGAGCGACCTTCCCTTTCATCTTTTCAGATACTGATTAACCTCCTGCACAGTTCAGTAATGTTGTACTTAACTGAATTGTGATAAAATTTGTATGTAGACCCCCAAACAGTAGTGAAGGTGTGGTCTACAAATTACAACGGGAGATAGAAAAACATGCAAAAAGGCCAATGTTACAATAGTAATGGGAGACCTCAGGATGTAGGTAGATGGGGAAAATCAGGTTGGTGCTGGATCTTAAGAGGGGGAATTTCTAGAACGCCTACGAGAGCAGCTTGTGGTTGAGCCCATGAGGGTATTAGCTGTTCTGGATTGGGTGTTGTGTAAAGAACTGGAATTGATTAGCGAGCTTAAGGTAGAGGAACCCTTAGGGACCAGTGATCATAATATGATAGAATTCACTCCGCAAATTGAGAAGGAGGAGCTAAAGTAAGATGTATCAGTATTACAGTAGAGTAAATGGAATTACAGAGGCATCTGAGAGGAGGTGGCCAAAATTGATTGAAAAAGAACACTGGCAGGGATGATGGCAGAGCAGCAATGGCTGGAATTTTCTGAGAGCAATTTGGATGGCGCAGCTTATGCACATCCCAAAGAGGAAGAAGTATTCTAAAGGCAAGATGACGCAACCATGGCTAACAAGAGAAGTCAAAGCCAACGTAAAAGCCAAAGAGGGGGCATATAATAGAGCAAAAATTAGTGAGGATTGGGAAGCTTTTAAAAACCAACAAGGTAACTAAAAAAAGTTATAAAGAAAGAAAAGACAGAATACAAAGGTAAACTAGCCAATAATATTAAAGAGGATACCAAAAGTTTCTTCAGCAATACGGAGTGTGAAAGAGAGGCGAGAGTAGATATTGGACCACCGGAAAATGATGCTGGTGAGGTAGTAGTGGCGGACAAAGAAATGACAGACAAACTGAATAAGTATTTTGCATCAGTTTTCACTGTGGAAGACAATAGCTGTATGCTGGAAGTTCAAGAGTGTTGGGGCATGAGGTGTGTGAAGTTGCCATTATTACGGAGAAGGTGCTTGGAAAGCTGAAAAGTTCCCTGTACCAGATGGTATACACACCAGCGTTCTGAATGAGGTGGCTAAAGAGATTGTGGAGGCGCTAGTAATGATTTTTCAAGAATCAATTGATTCTGGCATGGTTCTAGAAGACTGGAAAATTGCAAATGTCACTCCACTCTTCAAGAAGGGTAGGAGGCAGAAGAAAGGAAATTATAGGCCAGTTAGTGTAACCTCAGCGGGTGGGAACTTGTTGGAGTCGATTGTTAAGGATGTGGTTTCAGGGTACTTAGATGTATTAGGGAAAGTATTGCCTGATAAATCTGTTGGAATTCTTTAAAGAAATAACAAGGTGGATAGACAAAAGAGAATTAGTGGATGCTGTGTACTTGAATTTTCAGATGGTCTTTGACATGGTGCCATACAGGGGGCTACTTAGGTTAAGATTCCATGGTATTACAGAAAAGATGCTAGCATGTTCCAGTTTTTTCAATCAACCATTGGCTGATTGGCAGGAGGCAAAGAGTGGGGATGCAGGGAGACTTTTCTGGTTGGCTGCTGTGTTCCACCGTGGTCTGTACTGGGACTGCTTTTTTACGTTATACATCAGTGATTTGGATGATGGAGTTGATGGCTTTGTGGCCAAATTTGTGGATAATACCAAGATAGGTGGAGAGGCAGGTTGTTTTGAGGAAGTAGAGAAGCTACAGAAGGACTTAGACAGATTAAGAGAATAGGCAAAAAGGTGGTAGGTGGAATACATTGTTGGGAAGTGTTTGGTCATGCACTTTGGCAGAAGAAATAAAAGTATTTTCTAAATGGAGGGAAAATTAAAAATTCAGTGAGTTCCTGTGCAGGATTCCATAAGACATGGGAGCAAAATTAGGCTATTCAGCCCATCGAGACTGCTCCGCCACTCCATCGTGGCTGATCCCAGATCCCATTCAACCCCGTACACCAGCCTTTTCGCCATATCCTTTGGTGCCCTGACTGCTCAAGGAATGATAGACTTATGCCTTAAATATACCCAGGGACTTGGCCTCCACAGCAGTCTGTGGCCGAGCATTCCACAGATTCACTACTCTCTTGCAAAAAAAAGTCCTCCTTACCTCTGTTCTAAAAGGTCACCCCTCAATTTTGAGGCTGTGCCATCTGGTTCTGGAAACCCCCACCATAGGAAACACCCTCTCCATATCCATCCTATCTAGTCCTTTCAACATTCAATACATTTCAATGATATCCCTCCCCACCCCCTGCAAAGCTGCCAAATGCTCCTCATATGATAACCCCTTCATTCCTGGAATCAACCTTGTGAACCTCCTCTGGACTCTCTCCAATGACAACACATCCTTTCTGAGAAATGGGTCCAAAACTGTTGACAATACTCCATCCTGACTAGCGCTCAGCATTATCTCCTAGCCTTTATATTCTATTCCCCTTGAAATAAATGCCAACATTGCATATGCTTTCTTTACCACAGACTCGACCTGGAAATTAACCTTTTGGGAGTCTTGCACGAGGACTCCTAAGTCCTCCTTCACTTTTGATGTTTGAACCTTCTCCCCATTTAGATAGTAGCCTGCACTGTTGTTCCTTTTACCAAAATGCATCATCATACATTTTCCGACACTGTATTCCATCTCTCACTTTTTTTGCCCGTTCTTCCAATTTGTCTAAGTCCTGCTACAATCGCATTGCTTCCTCAGCACCACCTACCCCTCCACCTAAATTGGTATTATCTGCAAATTTTGCCACAAAGCCATCTATTCCATTACCCAAATCATTGACAAACAATGTGAAAAATAGTGGTCCCAATACTGACCCTGAGGAACACCACTAGTCACTGACAGCCAACCAGAAAAGGCCCCTCTTATTCCCACTCGCTGCATCCTGCCTGTCAGCCATTCCTGTATCTATGCTAGTATCTTTGCTGTAATGCCATAGGATTTTATCTTATTAAGCATCATGTGTAGCACTTTATCAGATGCCTTCTGAAAATCCAAGTAAATGACAACCACTGCCTCTCCTTTGTCCGCCTTGCTTAAACTTCCCTTTACAGAACCATACTGACTTTGTTTTATTTTATCATTAGTCTCCAAGTACCCCGACACCTCATCCTTAATAATAGACTCCAACACTTTCCCAACCAATGAGGTTAGGCTAACTGGTCTATAATTTCCTTTCTTTTGCCTTCCTCGCTTCCTAAAGAGTGGGGTGACATTTGCACACTTCCAGTCCTCCGGGACCATGCCAGAATCAAGTGATTCTTGAAAGATTATGAAAAATGCATCCATTATCTCTTCAGCAATCTCTCTCAGGACTCTGGGATGTAGTCCATCTGGTCCAGGTAATTTATCCACTGTAAGACCTTTGTGTTTGCCTAGCACTTTTTCCTGTGTAATAGCAATGACAAACACTTATGCTCCCTGGCACTTATGGACCTCTGGCACACTGCTAGTGTCTTCCAAGATGCAAAGTCCCATTAAATTCATCTGCCATTTCTTTGTCCCCTATTACTACCTCACCAGCATCATTTTCCAGTGGTCCAATATCAACTCTCACTTCCCATTTACTCTTTGTATAACTGAAAAAAACTTGTTTTTTTGATTCCCTAAAGTTACTTTGCAGGTTGAGTTGGTGGTGAGGAAGGCAAATGCAACGTTATGCTTCATTTCAAGAGGACTAGAATATAAAGGCAAAGATGAAATGTTGAGGCTTTATAAAGCACTGGTGAGACCTCACTTGGGGTATTGTGAGCAGTTTTGGGCCCCTCATCTGAGAAAGGGTGGCTCTGGGGATGCCTAGAGGATGGTTCCTATGGTGGGGAGTCTAAGACCAGAGGACATGGTCTCAGAATAGAGGGACATCCTTTTAGAATGGATATGAGGAAGAATTTCTTCTGTCAGAGATCAGATTAGATTATTAGATTATGAGGACACTCAGTCCTTGTTTATTATCATTTAGAAATGCATGCATTTGCATTAAGAAATGATACAATGTTCCTCCAGTATGATATCACAGAAACACAGGACAGACCAAGACTAAAACTGACAAAAACCACATAATTATAACATATAGTTACAACAGTGCAAAGCAATACTGTAATTTGATAAAGAGCAGGCCATGGGCACGGTAAAAAAATGTTTCAAAGTCCCGATAGCCCATCATCTCACGCAGACGGTAGAAGGGGGAAACCCTCCCTGCCACGAACCTCCAGCGCCGCAAACTTGCCGATGCAGCACCCTGGAAGCACCCGACCACAGCCAACTCTGAGCCTGTCTGAGCCTCCGACCAGCCCTCCGACACCTCTGCCAAGTGCTTTGACCCCGCCCCGGCTGCCGAGCAACAAGCAAAGCCGAGGACTTGGTGCCTTCCCCTCCAGAGATTCTAGACCACTCAGCAGCAGCGGCAGTGAAACAGGCATTTCAGAAGTTTCACCAGATGTTCCTCCGTGCTCTCACATCTGCCTCCATCAAATCAGGATTGTGCTCGGCACCCTACTTGACAGATAACAGATATTCATCACCAGAGTGGCCGCTGCACACTGCGTCGTGCTGCCATCTTCTCCTCTCCTAGAGAGTGGTAAATCTGTGGAATTCGTTGCCACAGGCGGCTGTGGAGGGCAAGTCATTTGGTACATTTAAGGCAAAGGTTGATCAATTCTTGTTTATTCAGGGCATGAGGGGTTACGGGGAGAATGCAGGAAATTAGGGCTGAGAGGGAAAATGGATCAGCCATGATAAAATGGCAGAGCAGACTTGATAGCCCAAATGGCCTAATTCTGCTTCTATATTTTATGGTCTCAGAAGTTACTCAGGCCTTTATGCGTATGAGAGAATATTCAAAGGGACATACATCATGGAAGGTGGTTATTGGGTCCATTATAGCTTGTTGAGAAAGAACTACCCTGTCTAATCCCACCTTCTGGTTTAGGCCTGTGGGTCACAGCTATGAATACATCTGTAGTTCCAATTACTTTTTAAATGTGATGATGGTGTTGCATTCTACCACATTTTCAGATGGTGAGTTCATTACTCCTTACCCTCTGAATCAAAGGATCATCCCCTCTCTAATATTTCCAACAATTACTTAAAATCTATGCCCTGGCTTTAATCCATTCTGGTTTTGGAAGTAGGTCCTTTTTACATAATATATCTAGGTTTTTCATCTGAAAAGTCTTCCTTTAGCACTCAGCTTTCAAGAAAAACAACTCGTCCTATCCAATCTTTCCTAATAATAGCTAATATATTTCCACTCTTAGCAACATCCTGGTAAATATGCTGTACACCCTATTCAGTGCAATCATATCTAACCTGTAATGTGGTGACCAGAATTCTGTAGTACTCAAGCTGCACACAAGTTCTCATGTAACCTCCCAGCTTTTACTCTGTATATCAGCAAATATCCCAAGAGATTCCACTTGTTTTAACCATCTTATTCACCTGACTCACTACCATCAAGGATCTATGGCCATGCACTTGAAGCTCCGGTTGATCCTTCACACTTCTCACTTGTTTTATATAGATCCCTGGTATGTTACACATCCCTAATGCACAGCCTTGCGCTTCGCTGGATTAAATGTCATTTGTCACTTTTCTGTCTAATTAACCAGACCATCTGTTTTACACTTTAGCAGTTTTCTCTGCACTGACAACAACATGGCTATTTTTTTAAAAATCTGCAAACTTTCATGGTCCCTATATTTCACTAAACTATCATTATGTTCTCCAACAGAGCAAGAGACTAAGTAATGAAAGCAGCCTGTTAAAATGTCTGTGAGCAATTACTTATTTCTTCATGACACTGACCATTTCTGGATCCAATTTGCTGTCCTATCATGGATTTAATATATTTTCATTGACCCAATTACCCTGTCAACCACCTTTGTAATTCATGCTCTTACCCTCTTCAAAAGTAAAAAACTCTGATCAAGTTAGACAAGACCTTCCTTCATGGATCCATTCTCAATGTCCTTGATTAATTTGTGCCTTTTGAACGATGGTGTCTCTCAAAATTGATTCCAGTGATTTTCCCGCTGTTGAAGTTAAACTAGCTGGTCTGTAAGTGCTCAGGTTATTCCTTCCTTTCTTTATGAACATTGTCAGTTCTCCAGTCCTCTACATCACTTTTAAAGTCATGAAGGATTTAACTATTATTTCCTCCCTTGCTGTTTTTAACAACCTGAAATATATTTCTTCTGGTTTTAGCAATTTATCCACTTTTAATGATGTTAACACTAGATTTGGCACCTTTTTTCTTTGTGAATAATGAACCCTTTGCATCTCACTCTTGAATTTACATTCCATGACTATAAGACTGATTTACTTTCGTGCAGCTGGTTCTGATTCACTTTTCCTAAAACTTCATAATCCAATAAAATTTGTATTTTCCCAATTTGGATGCTTTTTCTTAATTTAGCTTTGTCTTTTCTTCCATAACTATGCTGTCTAATGGAGTAATGATTACCACTGTAAAAATGTTCTTCCAACTCTGCACTCTTATGTCCTAAAGCTAGATCCAGAATTGCCCCACTCTTGTTGAAACTATACTGGCTAAAAAAAATGTTCTTCCAACTCTGCACTCTTATGTCCTAAAGCTAGATCCAGAATTGCCCCACTCTTGTTGAAACCATACTGGCTAAAAAAAAAGAAGCAGGGATTCTGTGATTTTTATACCCCAGCATGGAATTCATCACTATAATTGTTTTAGTGTTTTTACAGTTGTAAGAACTTTACTTAATAGATTTGTTTCTTTGGGCCTTTGTGCTATGTGGTATAGCCCCAAAGGTGTGATTATGGTGTATGAGACTGTCCTGCTGGTTATATCCATATAGCCTAATTTGATGATCTTTCATACTGTACATATTATCCCTTCTCACCTCTTTGACTTGTCCTAACCAATTTTGGCATTCCCTATATTTCTTTTAATCCATCTCTATCTTGTACATTGAATCTTTGCTGCAAATCTTTAACCAACGTGATATCATTAATTAAAAGAACATTCTTTCATGCCTCTTTGGTTCTTCGGCATATGTATACACTTCTGTACACATTGGACTGTTGCACTGGAATTAATTTGGAGATAACTAACTTCAGTGGTCCTGCTTCTGAATATCTTTCCTAATTCTTTTAACACTCACCTGCATAACCTTGTTCCCCTTTCTGCCAGTATTATTGGATATATATTGACTCTGGTCTCTGGCTACTCACCTTTTCCCTCCAGAATGTTCTGCAAACACTCAGTGATATCTTTAGCATTATTAATGCAATATTTCATCCCCAAATCAATCAGCAAACTTAGAAATGCCTATCCATTATCTAGTTGTAGAATTCCTACCACTACTGTTTACTTTTCTTGACTTTTCTCCTCCCTCCTTGTATCATTGTATTATTCTTTTGTAAAGGCCTTGGTTTGCTCCTTTAAAAAAACTCCTATCGTATTTATATTCAGACTCTTATTGATTGGAGAGCAAGATCCTCCCCTTACAGAAGGGTATACTTTTAAATCAACACACTGCTTTTTTTCTTAGTTGTCTGTGTACAATGTCTTAGTTCACAAGAAGACTATGATGTGAAGCACACTATTGATGACACATACCTTGTAAGTGACCCCAGAGATGCCAGCAGCTCATCAGATTCCGAGACCGAGGGTTTAACCTTCTCCAACTGACTAGACTTCTTGGACCTGTGGTTATCTAGGAGTTGAGGATTGAGATGCTTTGCCAACAAAAGTAAAACGCACACATACACACTCACTCACAGCACAGTAACCAGTTCTTTCATTTGTTCTGACCTTAATCAGCAAGCCAGCACCATGCTGTTTCCCACTCCCTCTTGTGTCATTTCTGTTTTCAAAAGAATGTACTTGTGAAGTGCTTCACCTAATTTTCCCACTTCTCAGTATCCTGAGTTTTGTACCCTGTATGAGTGAAGGGCTCTGGGGAATTGGCACTAGAGAAAAGTTAGGCCAACGAGGAGCAGCCGAAGTAATAGTGAATGGCAGAACAGGCTTGAGGATTCAAGTGGCCTTCTCCTGTTTTCGTATGTTTTTGTGCACTCTATGAAATTCGACATGTAGAAATTTCAAGTTCAAAGTAAATTTATTATCACAGTACTTATATGTCACCATATACACAGGGTTGCTTCTCCCTGTAAAATTAGTATCATTGATTATGTAGCTGAATAGTTTCTCAGTTGGTCACTTGCTTTTTTCCCTTCTGTGTTAGTTATGCCCACTTCCTCACCTTTGAGTTGGATGTTACGGGCTTGAGACTCAAAGTTCAAAATAAATTTATTATCAAAGCACATACATATATGTCACTCTTTATAACCCTGAGATTCATTTTCTTGTGAGCATACTAGATAAATCCATAATAGAACCAACGAAAAACCCTGCCAACTTGGGCTTTCAACCAGTATGCAAAAGACAACAATCTGTGAAAGTACTAAAAGAAATAAATAATAATGAATAAATGAGCAATAAGTATTGAGAATGTGAGATGAAGAGTTCTTGAAAGTGAGTCCATAGGTTGTGGGACCATTTCAATGATGGGGCAAGTGAAGTTGAGTGAAGTTATCCCCTTTGATTCAAGAGTACGTTGACTGATAACTGTTCCTGAGCCTGATGATGTGAGTCCTGAGGCTCCTGTACCACCTTCCTGATGGCAGCAGCGAGGAGAGTGCATGTGTTGGGTGATGGGGATCCCTGATGATGGATGCTGCTTAGTGTAGAAATGCTCAATGGTTGGGAGGGCTTTACCCATGATGGACTGCACCATATACACTACTTTTTGTTGGATTTTCCATTCAAGGACATTGGTGCCTGCGTACAATGCTCCTTTGGTCAACATCTTCTGGATTGATCATGAAACCATCTTTTTCACTTCTTATGTCTTTTACATTTGTATCTCATCTTGAATGTGACTCTGGAACTGTCGGAGCCTGTTTTTGCTGTATGGAGATCTTTTGGGTGCGTCAGCATTCTGTAGTCTCTGGGAAGCAGAGGCTCTGTGAGTGAACCTCGTGGCGAGAAGGCTGCAGGATGGTGCGCAAGCTGATGTTTAACACCATTTTGCCGGTTATAGCTTCCATTGTTTGCAGATTAAAGTGCCAAGGGCAATTGAAACATCAAGGCAAGTGCCGAAGTTTGGAGCTAGTTTGCGTGTTCAAGCGCTCTGACAGGATTCGGGAGGCAGAGACAGCATGCACGAACGTCTGGGCAGGCGGCAGGACAGGACGCAAGACTATGTTTGGCTCCGCTTCGCCAATTAAAATGACAAGGGGGATTGAAGCATCGAAGTGAGTGCAGAGGGTGAGCACTGGCTGCTTGCCTTTTGATTGGTTGCTCTGTACCGGAGAGGGGAGGGCCTGTCGCTGCATGTTGGCCAGGTTTTTCCTGCATTTTTGATGTGGACTTGGACTATAGATTCTTACTTTCCAGTCTTATAGTTGTTATGTTGTGTTTTTTCACCAGACCTTCTCATTTTTTGTGTGCGAGGAGGTGAGATTTGGGAGTTGATGATTGTGGTGCTTTTCTTTTCTTTCTTGGTTTCATGGCAACCTGGAGAAATGAAGAATTTCAGAGTTGTATACTTTGATAATAAATGAACATCTGAACTGTTGGTGTTTCCATAACAGGCTATGAAGCAGCCAGTCAATGTAGTCCCTGCTGGCAGTCAGTTCTACTGTGCCACTACCACCAGACAGCGTCTTATTTAACACAGTGAAAGAAATTAGTCTGGTCAGAGTTAAGTTAAAATTTTGATTGTAGCACCTAACAAAATTTTTACACAGATTCTGAATTTTGTGTTTTGTTGAAGCTGTACTACTTGCTAGTTATATTGTGTAAGTTTGGCTTTGTAAGATTAGTCTTTAAATAAAGGAAGAAAAGATTTGTGATATATATATATATATATATATATATATATATATATATATATATATATATATAGATAATTCCAGAAATATTCATTGTCAGATTATTTAAAAAGGTTAGTCAGCATTGATTTACAGGCAAACTTATTAGTCACTTGGTGCACAAAATGGATCCTTTGTATGACCTTGAGGTAAATAAAGAGTTGACTTCTTTTGACAGGTCCTGACTATCATTTTTAATTTATTAAACGTGGAGTAGTTGCTCAACATATGAAAATTGTGACCAATGCAGTTTGCAGCACTGACTCTGCTGGGAATTGAAGACATACTGGAGAATTGTTTGAATGGGGTCGTCTGTTTTTTTAAATTTCCTCTGCTTTCCATTAACTAACAGCATTTAGCAAAGAAGTGCCCCATGGGGTATGATCTTGTAACAAATCAAACCATAAAAATTCATATCTCCTGGAAAAAATGCAAAACTAATCCCTTGAGAAATAAGAATGTCCTGTGAAGGAAAATTAATAGTGTTAAGATTTGGAACAAAGGTAGCTTAAGAGAGACTTCATAGAGAATAGAAGATATTAAATGGTGTAACATTTGGAGAAGTTTTTCTGCTTATGATCTTTGTCAGTCCTTGCCATTCTTGTTACAGACTGAACGAGAAGATTTTTCATCAGATGAGCACCGTGACACATCAGAATCTCCAAGTGAAGAGAGCAAGCAGTAAGTAATGAAGAATGTTCAAGGAGATTGTATTTGCAGTTGGTTTATGATGCTTTGTTTGCCAAAGGACTGCCTCTGAAGTGAGATGTTGTTTCCTTTTGATGTAGTTATGTTCCCTCCCCTTGAGGATTTGATATAAAGTATATATTTATATATTAAATAATTAAATAAGTGGTGCAAAAAAGCAGAAATTAATCAAAAAGTAGTGAGGTAGTGTTCATGGGTTCAACGTCCACTTAGAAATTGAATGACGGGAAGAAGCTGTTCCTAAATTGCTGAACGTGTGTCTTCAGGCATCTCTACCTCCTTCCTGATGGTAACAATGAAAAGGGGGTGTATCACTGAACAATTAGTAGTCTGTGCTCCCCTCTTGCCTCATCTGTTATTCAAGAGATAACTTGCCTACTTTAAGTAGATCCTCTTACTTTGGCCCATGTTATTGGATATATATTACTAGAAACTAAGCACATAATGCAATGATATGCTATTGGAGTAATACAGGAAGAGGAGTGAAGGGCCTTTGTTTCATTTGTGATATAGTCACAAAGGTTATGTGTGCAAATCCCACCCTGAGAGAGAAAAATATTGTCTGATACTCCTTACAGTTAATTAAATGCTGCACAGTTTCAGATGCATTTTTCCCAGATAAAACATTGAATTGAGAGCCAGGTGGACATGGCCTTTTGGATGAATTCAAGAAGGGGAATTCCCTCTGTGGTTCTATCTAGTAATTATCCTTCATCCAACATCGTTACAGCAGATTATTTATGCATATTGCCGTCTGTGGGAGCTTGCTCTGTGCAAATTGGCTGCATAATTCCTGTGTTGCAGCATTGACTGCAGTTCCGAAATATCTAATTGACTAGAAAGTGTTTCTAAAGTCTGCTAGGTCACAAACAAGGTGGTGTATGAATCTAAATCCTTGCACTCTTTGTGATAGTTGAGTATACTCGTGTATCTTGCAGTCTGTGAAGAGAAGTATGTTATTACTTCTGTTGTGCTTTGCCAGTGCACAATGTTTTAACACATTTGTCCCTCAGGTGGCTTTAGTTCATGGGTTTTTTTTTTGTAATTTATATTTTATTGAATTTCATCATCAAAGAAACATTTCCATAAGATGTTTTTCAGATACTGTACATAAATATCATATAATCATATTTGTCACAAATCTCCACGTAATATTTATCTGAGGTATATGCTTATAGAAAGGAGAGGAAAGAAAGAACAATCGAAAGAAGAAAACTATGTACAGAGTAGGAAGTGATCTTTTTTTGCAACATATTCATTGACTTGTGAGAATAAAATCAGGCCTATGAGGTGTTACGTAGTTAAACCATTTTTTCCAGTATAAATAAAATTGTTCCAACTTAATGATTAACAGATGCTGTTATCTTCTCCATTTTGTAAATGTCCATTGCAATTTCCATCCATACATTTAAAGTTGGGTTCTCCTGTGATAACCATTTCCTGGTAAGGGTCTTTTTACCAGCTACCAGCAGTATATTCATTAAATATTTATCTCTTTTCAACCATTCATGAGGTATATACCCAAATTAATGGTCTTACTCTCTAAGGGTATTTCACATTTAAAGATGTCTTGTAGGGCATTATGTATCCCACTCCAATAGTCTTTGATAACGGGGCATTCCCAGAAAATATGATAATGGTTTGCATTTTGTTTTCCACAATTTCTCCAGCAAACAGGGGGGTTACTATCGTAATGGGATTTCTCAGAGGGTGTAATAAAATATCTTATCAAGTTTTTCCACCTGAACTCCCTCCATTTCTGTGAACTGGTACACTTCCATTGATACCTCCATATTATTGTCCTGTCTTCCTCCGATATTATTATCCCTCCTTCCTTCTCCCATTTTGTTTTAATGTATGAAGTCGAATGTGTTTTAAGATTTGACAAACCCTTATACACGCTTGAAATGATTTTACTACCATTGTCTGAATTAAATGCTTTTCTAAATAGCTCTATCAGACATGTACTTGCCTTGGTTACATTTTTAACTGTCCTATTAACATACTGTCGCATCTGTAAATACCGGTAAAAGTCTTGTTTTTCTAATAAGTGTTTCTCTTTGAGCATTTCAAAACTGAACAGTGTTCCTTCTTTCATTATATTGCAAATAGCTGTTATTCCTTTAGCTATCCAGTCCTTAAATCTAGCATCCAGTTTATTCGGCGTAAAATCCGCGTCATATGCACACCATTTAAGAATTGCAATGTCTCTCTCTAGTTTATATTCTTTTATAATAGTTTTCCATATTTTAAGAGTCCATTTCACCCACGGGTTGTCACTTTTATTTGTGTAACTCTGTAGGTTGTTCTCAGCCATAATTGCCTGTATGGGGATGGAAAGTATCCTCTCCTCAATGTTTTTCCATTGAGCGTCATATGATGGGTTGCACCAGCATATCATAGCTCTCAACTGTGCTGCAAAATAATAATCTCTAAGAGAAGGTAGGCCCCATCCCCCCTTTTCCTTGGCTAATTGCAAAGTTTTGAGACAAACCCTAGGCCTTTTACCTTGCCATATATATACCTTGATAGTATCTTATTCCATTCATTGAATTGATTTTGGTTAATCTCTATTGAAAGAGATAAAAACTGCAATTAGGGTCTGGGCAGTATATTCATTTTAATAGATTCAATCCTTGAACTGAGACCAAGAAAAGGAATTAGGTTCCATCTTGTTATATCTTCCTTAATTTTTTTTACATATAGACTGATAATTGCATTCTGATAATTTTGCCAAATCTTTTGGCATAATGGTGCCCAAATATTTGATGGACTCTGTTTGCCATGCCCAGGAATATCTACTTTCAATTTCTCTTGGTGGGCTATAGTTATATGAAAGTAGTTGGGTTTTATCTATGTTGATCTTTGTATCCTGATAATTGGCCATATTGTTCAAAGGATTGCATCAATTTGGGTAAAGAGTCTGTTGGTTGCCCTAGATAGATCTAAATGTCATCCGTGTAACAGGCCAATTTATGCTCTGCCCCTTTAATAGTAATTCCCCTGATATCTTCATTTTGTCTGATGTACTGAGCTAATGGTTTCAGATATAATGCGAAGAGTAGTGGTGACCATGCACAACCCTGTCTCGTGCCCCATTCTAGGAAAAACTATTAGATAAATATCCATTGATTTTAATCCTGGCAGTAGTGTCGTATAGTGCCTGTATAGTTTTAATAATTGTGTCATGTAGACCAAATCTATGTAAAACTCTATAAAGAAAATTCTAATTAGCCGAATCAAATGCCTTTTCAGCATCCACTCTTATCACTATTGCTTCAATTTCATTTTTTTTATATGATCAATAATGTGAAGTGTCCTTCGTATATTGTCTTGAGTTTGGCGTTGTTGTATGAAACCTGTCTGATCATTATGTATCAGTGTGGGTAGAAACTCTTCTAATCGTTTGGCAATGATGGAGGTAAATATTCTATAATCCACATTAAGAACAGATATTGGTCTAAATCAGCGGTCCCCAACCACCGGACCGCGGACCGGTACCGGGCCGTAAAGCATGTGCTACCAGGCCACGAGGAAACGATATGAGTCAGCTGCACCTTTCCTCATTCCCTGTCATGCACTGTTGAACTTGAACACAGGGTTGCCAACTGTTCCGTATTTGCTGGGACATCCCTTATATTGGGCTAAATTGGATTTGTTCCATATGGGACCGCCCTTGTTCCGTTTTTCCCCTGCTAAGGTAGAGCGTTCCTATGAAACCTTTCGTGATGAAATGGTGTAAAGCGAAGAAGCAATTACCAGTAATTTATATGGGAAAAATTTTTGAGCGTTCCCAGACCCGAAAAATAACCTAACAAATCATACCAAATAACACATAAAACCGAAAATAAATAACACTAACATATAGTAAAAGCAGGAATGATATGATACACAGCCTATATAAAGTAGAAATAATGTATGTACAGTATAGTCGGGAAGATGAAGGCAAAACCGATTTGTGGGAAAAAAAAATCGACACGTACGCGCATGTGCACATCACATGCGCTTATGGTGCCCGCGCAAGGCTTCATGGTCATGGTAGTCTTCCTTGGTGTAAAGTGTCCCGGGATTTGACTTCTACTTTTGTCCCTTATTTGGGAGTGAGAAAGTTGGCAACCCTAACTGTAAAAGACATGTTAAGGTGAGTTTAACCCTACTTGAACACACCCCTCCCCCCCGTCAGCCGGTCCACAAGAATATTGTCAATATTAAACTGGTCCGCAGTGCAAAAAAGGTTGTGGACCCTTGGTCTAAGTGACCCAAATTCCATTTTATCCTTGCCTTCTTTCTCTGTAGCTGAGATTATCGCCTCCTTCTAGCTGGGTGGCATTTACGCCTTTCTCAGGGCCCAGTTCAGTGTGGGGAGTAAAATAGGAATTAACTCACTTCTAAACTCTTTATACCACTCTGCCGTATATCCATCTGATCCTGGTGACTTGCTTAATTTAAGCCTACTAATTGCAGTTTTTAGTTCAGCTTCAGTTATGTCAGCAGTCATCTTTCTATTTTGTTCTTTGCTTAAAGTGGGTAACTCTAAAGAATTCAGGAAGGTGTCAATTTGGGTTAAGCTTCCCCCTGGAACTTTGGAATTATAGAGTTTTGTAAAACAGTTCAAAAGCTTCATGAATTTCACTTAGCTTTTTTTAAATCACTTTTGTTCTTGGATCTCTAATTCTATGAATTGTATTTTCTGCTATCTTTTTTTCAGTTTCCATGCCAGTATTTTCATAGATTTAGATCCACTTTCATAGTGTCTCTGTTTCAGGAACATT
Source organism: Mobula hypostoma (assembly GCF_963921235.1). Classification (NCBI taxonomy): domain Eukaryota; kingdom Metazoa; phylum Chordata; class Chondrichthyes; order Myliobatiformes; family Myliobatidae; genus Mobula; species Mobula hypostoma. The sequence goes on from NC_086107.1 coordinate 107,591,662, forward strand.
AATTTTTTTCTAATTTCTTGTGTAGCCAAACTATTAATTTCATTCCTAATTTTTTTAGTTTCCTCTAGTATATCCTGTGCCAAACTCAAGTTATGTTTTTTTTCTAGTTCCTTCAGCTTATTTTGTAATTCCGCTAATGTTTTATTCCTTATTTTTTTCTTCTATGACGATATCACTATAATTTTCCCTCTTAAGACAGCCTTCAGAGTATCCCATAGAATGGGAGGTGAAACCTCTCCATTATCATTGAATTCTAAGTAAAGACCAATTTTTAAAATTTGTTCCTTAAAATAGGGATCATTGAGTAGACTTGCATTTAGTTTCCAAATAGTAGTCTTTGGTTGTAGGTCAAAATCAACAGATAAATATATAGGTGCATGGTCACTTACATCTATTGTCCCAATTCCACGGGTGATTATTTTGTGTCTATCTTTTCCAAATGTTATGAAATAGTCCATTCTTGTATATACGGAATTGGGGTCAGAATAATGAGTGTAATCCCTTCTGTCGGGGAAAAGGTCCCTCTATATATCAATTAGACCAACATTCTCAAAAAGAGTGTTAACTTTCTTATGTAAGGACTTTGTTTCATAAGTTTTTCTATTGGAAGAGTCTAACTTTGGTTGTAATTTTAAATTTAAGTCTTCCCCCACATATCAAAAGACCTTCTGTTTCCGTTACCATAATATTAGTAATTTTCTGGAAGAAACTAATATCACTTCCTGGGAGTGCGTATATATTCAATAAAGTAACTGGATTTCCATCTATATTCCCCCTTACCAGACTATATCTGCCCTCCTTATCTCCCATTTCGAATACTTTTTCAAAATTTAGCTTACTTGAGATGAGAATAGCAACTACTCTTCTATGTCCTGATTTATATGAGGAGAAAAACAAATTAGTGAAGCCCATTCTCTTTAATTCCATTCCATGCTCATTATCACTTAAGTGAGTTTCCTGTAAATATACTACATGGGCTTGTACTTTTTTCATTTTTGGTAGAATTTTACTGCGCTTGACTAGATTCAACAGCCCATTGACATTAAAAGAAATAAATTTTACTTTGTCCTTAGCCATGTGTATTTATCTGTTAGTATATCATTGAAATTTGCAGAATATAATTTAATCGATCTACTCCCTGAACAGATAAGAGCCAAGAAACATGAATAATTTTAAAAAAAGGTAACGAAGGTGTGATTCCAAGGCTGGGGTCTCTAGATGACCTGGGTTGAGCTAAAAGAGACGTCTAGCCGTGGGGGATAGCCCCTCCTACCTGTGAGTTGAGGGCCCCCGCTGCAGTACCTATGAAAGTAAGTAGAAAAAAATCTATGTCCATTACACAGAAATGATTTCCTTGTGTATTCCTCCCATGTATATATTCTCATTTAGGTGGGGAAAAAGGAATAAATGAATGAATTTTAAAAAAATTGAGTAATATAAAGTCCACATTATAATACGTATTTCTTGATATAGGTATATCATCATCTATTTTACAACCAGAGAGTGGTGGATATATGGAATGCTCTGCCCCAGAAGGCTGAGGAGGCCAAGTCTCTGGATGCTTTCAAGAAAGGGATGGATAGAGCTCTTAAAGATAGCGGAATCAAAGGTTATGGGGATAAGGCGGGAACTAGATACTGATTGTGGATGATCAGCCATGATCACAGTGAATGGCGGTGCTGGCTCGAAGGGCCGAATGTCCTACTCCTGCACCTATTGTCTATTTTTGCTTCCGTTTAGTTTCTCAGCACTTTTAAAGTTAGCCAAACCGTATGGCTCTTCTGGAGGAGGTGAGGGCTGCCCTCGGAGAACTCACAGTCTCTTCCTAATATCCTTCTCTCGTACTGTTCCGGTCCCTTGGTTTCTTGGTTCTCTTACTATTTCCTAAGCAGATCGGGATAACTGCTCAGCCAGACTTTCCCTTGGTTTGACCACGCTAATGGGCAGTCCTCTGTTATTCATGTCTGTAGTCGCCTCTTCCACCGTCTGATATAGCTGTATCCCTTGGTAAAATACCCTCAGTTTAGCAGGGTATGGGGTTTGGAATTTAATCTTTTCTTGCTTTAATATTCGTTTTGCTTCGGAATATTCCTTCCATTTCTGTAGGACTGCCGGGCGGTAATCATGATCGAAGTATATTAACTTCCGGTTCCAAGACACCCTCTTCATACCCCAGGCCCTTTGTAGAATCTCCGCCTTGCTCTTGAATTGAAGGAATTTAAGTACTACTGAGCGCGGTTTACTTTGTCTGTCTCTGGGAGGCCGTGGGACAACTGAACGATGCACCCTCTCAGTTTCAATCTCCATAGTCTGGGGAATCTCCAGCGCTTCTCGCAGCAGCTTGTCTACAAAGTCTATCATGGGCAATCCCTTCCCTTTGGGAACATTATAAGTCCTGATATTTTTCCGTCACGATCTTCCCTCCTGGTCAAGCAATTTACTTTCCTGTTGATTTAATGTTTTTATAGTCCTACTTAGTATCTGTTCCACTTTTTGCACGCGATCTTCCACCTTCTCAATTCGAGTCTCTGCCACCACTATTTTCTGATTGATGTTGGCGAGCTCTGACTTTATATCATTGAGTTGCTGTTTTATATCTTTTTGGACTTTCCTTATCTCTTCCAGAATTTTTATCATATTTGCCGCTTCGCCTGAACGAGGCCCCGCGTCAGCCTAGCCGCCATGCGCACGTGCGGGAGAGCCGCTCATTGTACCTCTCTCTTCCATAGGCTCTGGAGTGGTGCTTTTTTAATCTCCATTCTTTTTCCCCATTCTTGTCCCCCCTTATCAATTCAGATATTTTCGAAAGATCTTGTATATGATGGACTAACGGGGCAAAATGTGCGTTTTTCCGGAGGAGCTGTTGATTTAAGCTGCCATTCTGGATGATAACGTCACCGGAACTCCCAGTTCATGGGTGTTTCAAATGGAATTACAACTTGGAAACTTCAGATTAAGTTGTTGCCAACTTTATGCTTTTCAGCAATAACCTTTAATGTTTTGTATTATTTTATAACTTTCATATACTTAATTCTAAATTACTGATTTTGTAGAAATGATTTACAGTAATTGATAATCTCTTAACTGTAAATTCAGAAATCGCTTGGGTCCAAGAATTAGCTCACCATCTAATTTCTTCTGTGCTCCCATCTAATTTACTAGCGCCATTATTCCTGAGCCCCCTTTAAGCATACTGAGTTCACTGGGAAATTTATTATTTAAAAAATAGTGAGAAAGTGTTGTGGTAGATGGCCCAAAAATCCTGAGTGTACCAGATTGTTAGAGTTTTACTATACACAGAATTTCCATTCTAGGATTTTGTTTGTTCTCTTCTTGTCCTAAATTTCCTAAACTTGATGCTGTTCCTGGACAGGTTAATTTTTTTTTTGTATAATGATAAATACTTCAGTTTCATGGTAGATAGCTAGAAAATATAGCATAAGTCGCAAGTACACAAATAGCCAATTATGTATAAATATGTTGAAGATCGTGTACGGTTTGAGTAATTTAGTTTAATTTTGTACTGTGTGGATGTTCTCTCTGCAAAGCTTTTATAAGAGGGCACATTACGTTTTGTACTTTATATGGAATACAGTGCTCAGCCTAGGTATGGACAACTGTTTTTTAAAAAAAAAACTTGCAGTCGATTTTAGATGATTAAAACTGGTTCAAAGCAGAACTTGTTCTCTTCTTCCTTACTTGTGTTGGAATTGGAATATGATTTCTCATCTTTAATTTTATTTGAAGATTCAGCATTCCAGTTTAATGTCACCAAAACCATCACTATTCTTGTGATGGTGCCCATATGCAAAGACCATTACCTTAGGATAGCTCTATACAGAGCAGAATTTCTGCGTTTCTGCATAATGCTTTCTCATTTTCATGGGGCATCTCTGGGGAGTATTTACTTTTTCCTCTGATTTACCTCTGAGCAACTGCCTTCTGGATGAACTACAAATCTTCAAGTTGAAGACAGAAAGGTAATTGACAGTTCCCTTTTGCTCAATGTGCCTATAACCTTGCCATTATTCATTAAGCAGACCTTTATCTTGGAGCCTGTCAAGTAATTGCTCACCTGAGACCTGCAGCTATTGCTGAGTTTTTTTTTGCTGACACCAACCCTGTCAGTAAGTGTGGGCATCCCCTATACTTGGACAGGCAGGATGCTGTTCGTACAATCTTTTAGTGGATATTGAGGCAACAGGGACCTGACCTATCCACTCTTGATGATGGCTCACAATTGCCCATTATATTGAGTTCTTTTGAATAAAATACTTTCTGGACCTTGTTATTGGTTAATTTCTCAAGTCACATTAATTGTGTGCTTTCCTGTAAACTTTTATCTTCCCTCCAGCAGAATTTCTGACTAGATTTCTGAATGCCAAAGTAAGATTAAATCAAATTTATAAGGTGAATTTATGCAAAATTAAAGTAGCAATCTTGTAAATTTTAGCAGTGCTTTTTCCATTATAGTGCAGGGCGCATTAGAGTGTAGTTGGAATCAAACTGCCTGCCTGTGTACAATTTGATCCAGAGCAGCTGTTTGTCTAAACCAGTTATACCAAGTGTAAGTGTGCTGTGTAGCAACTCCGACCATATGAAAAAGAAATAGCTTGCATCAACAACGCAAGGGCCCAGTTTGGGGAAAGCTTGTACTTTTTCTCTGGAAAGAAATTCTGTGTGAACATAGTTAAAGTTCTTTAAGAGGTACATTTATATTGGGCACTTCCTTTCAGGCTGTTGCTTTGTTTTACAGTTGAATCATAATTCTGTTGAAATATGGCAGCCATTTCCCAGATAGCTGGTGTTCTCAAACAATAAATTAGTAATAGGAATAGCTTAACTGCTGTTCTATGAAGTAGTGATAAAGGATCTTTATATAAACTGGAGAGAATAGATGGGACCTCAGTTTAAATATTCATCTGAAAAATGCCTGCCATCTTTCTGCCATGTACAGCAGTCTTTCAATACTTTCCTTGGGCTGCTGCCTAGTTTTGTGTGTGGAGTTTCTGGAGCAAGATTTAAACCTGCTTGTCTGAAGGATGCCAGAATTTGCATTAGTAATTGGACTTGGAAAATGTCAAATAAATGTTATAGAATTAGATAGAACATAGAATAGTACAGCACATTACTGGCCCTTTGGCCCACAATGTTGTGCTGTACTATTGAAGGTGACAAATAAAATGAACCTGTTATTTCCAACAAAGTCTATGTATTCTCAACCTTAAATGAAATCAAAATGCTGGAGATACTCATCAGGTCTAACAAGAAACAGTATAAAACAGTTAAAGCTTTAGATTTATACCCTTTCATCAGAACTTCCATTGATCAGTTGTTGACCTCAAACATAAAACACTATTTCTGTCAGCATAGATGGCACCTGATTTCTAGACTATCTCCCGCATGTTCTGCTTTTATTTCTGATTTTCATTAAATGCAGCATTTTAGCTTTTGTTTATATCAGGGGTTCCCAACCTGGAGTCCATGGACCCCTTGCTTAATAATACAAATTACAACGGGAGATAGAAAAGGCATGTAAAAAGGCCAATGTTACAATATTCATGGGGGAATTTCAATACGCAGGTAGATTGGGGAGAATCAGGTTGGTGCTGGATCCCAGGAGGGAATTTGTAGAATGCCATCAAATTGGCTGCTGGTGACTAGTGGTCGTGTTGTGACCGCTTCATTTCACGTTATATATCAATGATTTGGATGATTGAGTTGGTGGCTTTGTGGCCAAGTTTGTGGATGATACAAAGATCGGTGGAGGGGCAGGTAGTGTTGAGGAAGCAGGAAGTCTGCAGAAGGATTTAAACAGATTAGAAGACTGGGCAAAGAAGTGGGGGATAGAATATAGTGTAGGAAATTTTATGGTCATACACTTTGATAGAAGGAAGGTGTAGACTATTTTCTAAATAGGGAGAAAATTCAGTAATTAGAGATACAAAGGGACTTGGGAGGCCCTGTGCAGGATTCCCTAAAGGTTAGCTGGCAGGTTGAGTTGGTAGTGAGGAAGGCAAATGCAATGTTAGGATTCATTTCAAGAGGAATTGGATATAAAAGCAAGGATGTGATGCTGAGGGTTTACAAGGTACTGGTCAGACCACAGTTTGAGTGTTGTGCGCAGTTTTGGGCCCCTTATCTAAGAAAAATATTATTGGCATTGGAGAGGGTCCAGAATGGCATTGGAGACGGCCCAGAGGAAGTTCAGAGAATGATCCCGGGAATAAAAGGATTAATGTATGAGGAGCGTTTGATGGCTCTGGGCCTGTATTTGATGTGGTTTGGAAGACTGATGAGGGATCTTATTGAAACCAATCGAATATTGAAAAGCTTAGACAGAGTGGATGTGGAGAGGATGTTTCTGATAGTGGGGGAGTTGAGGACCAGAGGGCACAGCCTCAGACTTGAGGGGCATCCATTTAGAACAGAGGTGAGGAGGAACTTCTTTAGCCAGTTTGTGGTGAATCTGTGGAATTCATTGCCACAGGCACTGTGGAGGCTGAGTCATCGAGTATATTTAAAGCAGAAGTTGATAGGTTCTTGATTGACCAGGTTTAAAAGTAATGTGGAGAAGGCAGTAAAGTGGGGTTGAGAGGATAATATGTCAGTCATGATGAAATGGTGGAGTAGATGTGATGGGTCAAATAGTCTAATTCTGCTCCTTATGGTTTCAGTCAATAATTTCACTATTTACTTAGAATGACAATTTATGTTTTTTCTTTCTTTTGTCTTAACAGTAGTTGTGTGCCTTTTTTTTGTAACATTCATTCTTGCTTTTATCTCGTGCCTTGACCCAGAGAGTCAATCTGCCTCTACAATTGCTGCTTTACCTACTGAGTTCATCTAGCAGTTTTGCTCCAGATTCCAGCATCTGAAGACTCTTGGGTCTTCATATCATGCTTTCTTCCAATTGCCCTTAACATTTTCCCTTTGTATTTATCAAATTCTTTTATGACAATTTGTATTGAATCTACTTCCACAGCACTTTTTTTTTTGGAAAACATTTTGTCAACTCTGCTCTGCATACATATTGTCGGTGCATAATTGCCAGCCTAATCTAGTTTGGCTAAATGTCATGTTTCAGCTTAAAGATATGCGTTTCAACACTCTATCCTGTGTTTACTGACCCATCTGCCACTGCTCTAAATGTGAAAGATTGTATTGCACCTCAGTATTTGCTGACACAACCTGGTGATCCAACGGATAAGACCACTTTAGGGTACTTCCCTATGATTGGTATAAATATTCAAAACCTTAACTTACTACAGTCTCCACCTTTTGAGCATCCATATTTACTTTAGATCTGTCAGCTTTATTTTTGTATATGTGCTGCCTTACATACAGTTCACACAATGTATTGTGTGTGTTCAGTATATTCTTTAAGAGTTTTTTGTCCTTTGTTGACAGGGAAAACTATTCAGTGGAATCCCCTCAAATATTTATCAAAACAGTTAATTGAAGGTGAAGAAATCTGATGGATTTGATAGTTAACAAGGATAAAACTGAGGAGATATGTAGGAGCGAGATAGATCAGCTGGTTGAGTGGTGTCAAAGCAACAACCTTGCACTTAACATCACTAAGATCAAGGAATTGATTGTGGACTTCAGGAAGGGGAAGTCAAGGGAACACACACCATTTCCTCTTTGAGGGATCAGAAATGGAAAGGGTGAGTAGCTTCAAGTTCCTGAGCGTCAGCATCTTTGAGGATCTATCCTGGGCCAATATATTGATGTAATTGCAAAGAAGGCATGACAGTGGCTACATTTCATTAGGTGTTTCAGGAGAATTGATACATCACCAAAGACACTCACAAATTTCTGCATATTTACCATGAAGAGCATTCTAGCTGGTTGCACCACCATCTGGTATGGAGGGTCTATTGCACACAATCAGAAAAAAACTGCTGAGAGTTGTAAACTTAGTCAGCTTCATCATGGGCACTAGCCTCCATACTGTCCAGTACACCTTCAAAAGGTGTTGCCTCAAAAAGGCGGTGTCCATCATTACGGATCCCCATCACCCAGGACATGCCCTCTTCTCATTGCTGCCATCAAGGAAGAGATGTATGAGTCTGAAAACACACACTCAACGTTTTAGGAACAGCTTCTTCCCCTCCACCATCAGATTTCTGAATGGACAATGAACCCATGAACACTATTTTTTCCCTTTATTTTGCATTACTTAATTTTCTTTATTGTAATTTATAATTTTTATTATTATTTATTACAATGTACTGCTGCTGCAAAACAACACACTTCATGACATTTGCCGGTGATGTTCTGAACTTCCTAATCAGTATCTGAGGGAGATTGTTCGTTTATACTTCCAGGTAGACGAAAAAGGAGCAGAAAATAACCAAAGTACTTGTATTAACAATGATATAATTGACAAGAAGGTGATTCAGCTGATTAAACTTGTTTTATTAAAGGCTTTAATTTGGGCTGTATTTAAGAAATCTCTTCCTCAGTTCTTCCCAAATACTCGCAATATGGATGAATTACTATAGAAATATTTATGGCATTGCACAGTGGGGTTCTCCTGTTACTCGTGAGGATCAAAATTTGGTGGTCTTGAGCATGGGCTCCCATCTCTTGATGTGGAACAACAGGTTCCAATTTATTTTTTGTTTTGTAAGGAGTATTCAACCTGTAAATCGAACTCTTTATTCTCAGGTATTGAAAGATCTGTTGAGTGGTTCTAGCAGTTTTAATTTTGACTTCAGATCTCCAGTACTTGCAGGATTTTTTGTTTTGAATTTAAGTCTACTTTTCAAGGGAAGAAGACTTCATTCATTTTAGGCATTATGACTCAAAGAATGTACGGAAACACTAATGTATAATTTTGCACTTTGTCGTACCTGAGAATAACAGGCTACTAATAAAATAACTCATTCAACACCCAGTCGGATCATCTAGCAATGCCCATGTCAGGTGCTGTTTATTGATTACATCTCAGTGCTTGACACCATCACAGCCTTAGTATTAATCAACAAGCTCCAAAACCTGGGCCTCTGTACCTCTATCTGTATCTGGATCCTTGACTTCCTCATTGGGAGATTATAGTCAGTAATAACATTACATCTTCGCTGAATGACAATCAACATTGTGCATCTCAAGGATGTGTACTTAGTCCACTGCTTTACTTTCTCTATACCAGAAATTTCTAACCTTTTTTTATGCTGTGGATCCCTACCGTTAACGGAGGGTCCGTGAACTCCAGGTTTGGAGTACCTGCACTACACCCACAAATGTATGGCTAGTCACAGCTCAAACACCTTCTGTATATTTGCCAAATGCACAACTCACAACTATTGTTGCCAGAATTTCAGATGATGTGGAGGAGGTGTACAAGATTGAGATAGATCAGCTGGTTGAGTGGTGTCGCAACAACAACCTTGTATTTAACATCAGTAAGACCAAGGAACTGATTGTGGGCTTCAGGAAGGAAATGTAGAGGGAACACATATCAGTCCTCATCAGGGGGATCAGCGATGGAAAGGGTAAGAAGTTTCAAGTTTCTGATTGTCAACATCTCTGAAGATCTATCCTGTGCCCAACATATTGATGCAACTATAAAGAAAGCATGACAATGGCTATATTTTGTTAGGAGTTGGAAGAGATGTGGTATGTCACTAAAGACTTATAAAATTTTATAGATGTACCATGGAGAGCATTCTAACTGGTTGCATCACCTTTGGTATGAAGGGACCACTGCACAGGATTGGAAAACGCAGCAGATTTGCAAACTCAGCCAGCTCCATTGTGGGCACAAGTCTCCCTAGCACTGAGGAGATTTTCAGAAGGCAGTGCTTCAAAAAAGTGGCACCCATCATTAAGAAACCCCATCATGACCCTCTTCTCATTGCTTCCATCAAGGAGGACAACTACCCTCTGTCTTCTATGGGCAAGCCAGTTCTGAACCCAAACGGCTAATTTCCCATGCATCTTAATTTTGTGGATGAGCCTCCCATGAGTGCCCTTGTCAAACAGCTTACAAAAATCCACATAGACGACATCCGCAGCTCTATCTTCAACAGTCACCCTCGTCACCTTGTTAAAAAACTCAATCAAGTTAATAAGACACAACTTGCCCTGCATAAAGCCATGCTGGCTCTTCCTAATTAGGATGTTTTCCAAATGTTCATAAATCCCATCCTTAAGAATCCTCTCCAGTAACTTTGCTACCACTGATGTGAGACTTAGCAGTCTAAAGTTTCCAGGATTATCCTTTGTTCCCTTATTGAATAATGGAACAACATTAGCTACTTGCTAGTCCTCTGGGACCTCACCTGTGGCTTGAGAGGTCACAAAGATATTAGTCAAAGCCCCCAGTAATCTCTTGCTTCTCTCAATAATCTGGGTTATATCTCATCAGACCCTGTGAACTTACCTAGCCTATTGCTCTTTTAGAGGCCCAACATTACCATCTCCTTTATGTTGAAATGCCCTAGCACATTAGTTTGCTTGACACTGATCTAACTATCCTCCACTTTCTTCTAGTTGGTAAATACTGATGTATTTATTAAGGTCCGCACCCATATCCTCTGCATCCAAGCAAATGTTCCCCCCCACCTTTTACCTTAGTGGTCGTACTCTCTTCCTAGTTTTCCCCTCGCTCCTGAGTATCTGTAGAATGTCTTGGGATTCTCTTTAATTTTACTTGCCAAGGACTTCTCCTGGCCCCTCCTGGCTTTCATAATTCCCTTCTTGAGTTCTTCTGTGGCTTCTTTATAATCCTCAAGGCCTCTGTTTGATTTTAGCTTTCTAAGCTGTAATACTTATGCTTGACTCTTCTTGACTAAATTAACCATCTCTTTTGACATCCAAGGTTCTCTTACCTTACCATCCTTGTCCTTCTGACTGAAACATACCTGTCCTGTACTCTGTCCAGTTGATCTTTAAGCACCCTTCACATGTCAGATATTGGCTTGCCCAAAAACAGCTGTTCCCAATTAACTCTCCTCAGTTTGTGCTCTCGTAATGCTCTCATTACTTGCTCTGCTCCAATTTAATACTCTCCCACGAGGTCCATACTTAACCTATGTTAAAACTTAAAAGAAATTGTGGTCACTGTTCCCTAACGGTTCATCTACTGAAAAGTCAGTCACCTGGTCTGGCTCGCTACTTACCACTAGGTACAGTACAGCCCCTCCTCTTACTGGGCTATCTACATTTTGATTAAAAAAAAAACCTTCCTGAATGCACTTAACAAATTTTCCCCATCTAAATGTTTTGCTTTAAGGTAGTTCTAGTTTATATTAGGTAAGTTGAAGTCTCCCATGATAACAACCCTATTTTTACACCTTTCTTAATCTACTGCATATCTGTTCCTTAATATCTGGGTGGCTACTGGGGTGGTGGGGGGGTGTTGTAGTACAATTCCATCACAGTGATTGTATCCTTCCCATTTCCCACTTCCTATAGTGGGAGAGTAATTAGCAGAGATTCAGGGAAATGGGATCTATCAACATTTGGAAAGGCAAGGACTAATTAAGGACATTTATGATCATTTTGTTTGCTGGAAGTTGTGTCTCATGAATGTGAGTTCCTTTAGAGACATGACTCCAAGAAGATTGAAGGCAGAGATGTAAATGCTGTTTATAGGGACTTTAGAAAGACGTTTTAAAAGACCTGGGAAGTCAGGTTACATGGAATCCAAGGTGAGCTAGCCAAGTGGTCACAAGATTGTGAGAAGGGAAAGATTTAAAGGTGGCCTGAGAGGCGAGCTTTACACAAGGGGTGTGAGCTGCTAGAGGAAGTGGTTGAGGTGAGTAAAATTACAACATTTAAGAACACTTGGATAGATACATGGATAAGGAAGGCCTGGGATAAATGCAGGTGAATAGGACGAGCTCAAGATAATGACTTGGTTGGCATGGACAAGTTGGGCTGAAGGGCCTATTTCCATACATCTGTATGATTCTTTGACTCTATTTTTAAGTGCCTTAGGGATGTGCATTGAAGATGATGGTGGATGAAATCAATCCTTTCATAAAGTATGGAGAGTATTATTGAAAGCATACTCCCTTTTGCCTACCATTCCTCTTTATGCTCTTGAACTTGGACTTTGCATTGATCACTGTAATCAGGTGATTGGTCCAGGCTTGCATATATACTGCACCCTTGGACTCTATGCAAGGCAGTGCTAAATGATTGAAAGTTTTGGGTTAGTGTTTATTGACAGCAACCAGATCATCCAATGAATTGGAGCTTGGGTGGTCCATAGAACTTGCACCAAGCAGTTTATTGTGCATCAAAGTTAAGTTACTCATTAAATTGAATATCTAATAAACAGAGGAAGCAGAAACCATAGTAACTTCCAATAATACCAGGGTCGTTTTTCTAGTAAAATGCAGCAAGTGAAGGATAATTACACAAATGATGTGCCTAAACTCACTCCCAGTCATCACCAAGCTTAATTGATCCACTCGTCTTCATTTGTTTGGTTACTCTGAAACTTTTCACTATAATCAATGTATCTATTTTTAATTAGTGTACAGATTGTATCCCAAAGACATTTAAATAACAAAATGGATAAATTGTGAATGAGTTAGGGATTTAATTTTAGTAACTATTGCAACATAATTAGCAATAATATTTTAAGAAAAGGAGCAGAGGTATAGGGTTAACAGCTCAAATTTAATTATTACAATGCCACCTCCACCCAAGCAGTCTACAACATGCAACTAGCCTGCTTAAAGCTTTCCTGAATTCTTTAGGGCCATTGTTCCCAGCCAAAGGGAGGAGTTATGCTACAAAGAATATACTGGTGCGGCAGTAATACAGTTTTCATGTTCACATTTACTTCCTTTCATAACTAGCCTACAACGATTCCAACTGCATGAGATCATCCACTAACTTCTGCTGAAAGGCTCAGACTTCAGAAATTGGGTGATGTGGAATTTAAATAAATTGTTCATTAAAATATGCCTGCTGCACATTTGTAGTTTTGTTTCCCACTCCTGATTCTAAAAGCTTGATGACTTCTTGTTGCATCAGCTGAGGTCTGACATGTAAACATAAGTTACTGTGGGCCCCCTAGTAAATTTAATCACCACCAGAAAGTTCAGGTTTCTGGGCTGAGTGCCATTTCTTTTTGCTTGGCTGTGTGAGCACTCCTGCCTGGTTATTGCTCAGAGGGCCACCACGCAGCAGACTGAAGGAAAGTCGCCACCTATTTGCCTTGTCTGTTAAGAATTAAAGCAGAAAGTTCTGGAAATACTCAACAATTCAGGCTACATCTGTGGAAGCAGAAGCTGTTATATTTCAGGTTGGTGGCCTTTCATTAGAACTTTGAAGAGATAGCAATAAAAGAGGTTTAAATTGCATTGAAGGATGGGTGGTGGGGGAAGGTTGGTCCACAGAAAAAAACACCCTGAAAAAATAAAGAGCAGAGATAGGCTGCTTACCCTGCCATTCACTATGATCTGCTCCTGTCTCAGCCCTCAACTTCCCCTTTCCAAAATTGACCTATTTTATAAATACTTCACTGAGCAAACCTTCACAGTTCCAGAGATTTACCATACACTGCAAGAAGAAATTCCTATGATCTTCAGTTTTAAGTAATTGCCCCTTGTCTTGTTTGAGCCTTGCCTACTAGTGCAAAACTTCAACATCTATATTGGCTTGCTCTTTGTCCTATATGTTTCAAATACAATCACCCCCTCATTCTTGTATACTCAAAAAGAAATGAAACCTGACTTATACAGCCATTCCTGTTAAGGCTAGTCTGTTACCCTAGGAATTGATAAAGAGAACCTCTTCTGGATAGCTTCTAGTGTTTGTATATGCTTCCTTAAATAGGGGGACCAAACTCAGATATAATATTCCAGATGCCTTGCTCTTCCAATGTATGGGTTTTGTATTTCTAAACTATTTGCCTTTCAAGCAGCTTGCTGTACCTGTTTGCTAACCCTATGTTTCACACACAAGAACACCTAGAATCCCCCCACCATGCTCCACTCATTTGTAATCTCTCACTATTTACATAACCTGCTTTTTGAACTACATCTCACATTTTCCTAAATTAAGCATAATTTATAAACATGAGATTTGGCTAATGGTGGAAATCCAGAGCAGCACCCACAAAATGCTGGTCAGATCAGGCAGCGTCTGTGGGAATAAATAAAGAACCGATGTTTTGGGCTGACACCCTTCTTCAGGACGGGAAAGGAAAGGGGAAAGGCATCAGAATAAAAAGGTGAGGGGAGATGAAAGAGCACCAGCTATAAGGTGATAGGTGCAGCCAGGTGGGTGGGAAAAGTAAAGGGATGGAGAAGAATGAACCTGATGGGAGAGGAGAGTGGACCATGGGAGAAAAGGAAAATGGATAGACACCAAGGGAATCCTTCTGACCCGGTGTTCTGTTTTAGAAACATAGAAACATAGAAAATAGGTGCAGGAGTAGGCCATTCGGCCCTTCGAGCCTGCACCGCCATTTATTATGATCATGGCTGATCATCCAACTCAGAACCCCGCCCCAGCCTTCCCTCCATACCCCCTGACCCCCGTAGCCACAAGGGCCATATCTAACTCCCTCTTAAACATAGCCAATGAACTGGCCTCAACAGTTTCCTGTGGCAGAGAATTCCACAGATTCACCACTCTCTGTGTGAAGAAGTTTTTCCTAATCTCGGTCCTAAAAGGCTTCCCCTCTATCCTCAAACTGTGACCCCTCGTTCTGGACTTCCCCAACATCGGGAACAATCTTCCTGCATCTAGCCTGTCCAATCCCTTTAGGATCTTATATGTTTCAATCAGATCCCCCCTCAATCTTCTAAATTCCAACGAGTACAAGCCCAGTTCATCCAGTCTTTCTTCATATGAAAGTCCTGCCATCCCAGGAATCAATCTGGTGAACCTTCTTTGTACTCCCTCTATGGCAAAGATGTCTTTCCTCAGATTAGGGGACCAAAACTGCACACAATACTCCAGGTGTGGTCTCACCAAGGCCTTGTACAACTGCAGTAGTTACTCCCTGCTCCTGTACTCGAATCCTCTCGCTATAAATGCCAGCATACCATTCGCCTTTTTCACCGCCTGCTGTACCTGCATGCCCACTTTCAATGACTGGTGTATAATGACACCCAGGTCTCGTTGCACCTCCCCTTTTCCTAATCGCCACCATTCATATAATAATCTGTTTTCCTATTTTTGCCACCAAAGTGGATATCTTCACATTTATCCACATTAAATTGCATCTGCCATGAGATTGCCCACTCACCCAACCTATCCAAGTCACCCTGCATCCTCTTAGCATCCTCCTCACTGCTAACACTGCCACCCAGCTTCATGTCATCTGCAAACTTGGAGATGCTGCATTTACTTCCCTCATCCAAGTCATTAATATATATTGTAAACAACTGGGGTCCCAGCACTGAGCCTTGCGGTACCCCACTAGTCACCGCCTGCCATTCTGAAAAGGTCCCGTTTATTCCCACTCTTTGCTTCCTGTCTGCTAACCAATTCTCCACCCACACCAATACCTTACCCCCAATACTGTGTGCTTTAAGTTTGCACACTAATCTCCTGTGTGGGACCTTGTCAAAATCCTTTTGAAAATCCAAATATACCACATCCACTGGTTCTCCCCTATCCACTCTACTAGTTACATCCTCAAAAAAATTCTATGAGATTCGTCAGACATGATTTTCCTTTCACAAATCCATGCTGACTTTGTCCGATGATTTCACCGCTTTCCAAATGTGCTGTTATCACATCCTTGATAACTGACTCCAGCAGTTTCCCCACCACCGACGTTAGGCTAACCGGTCTATAATTCCCCGGTTTCTCTCTCCCTCCTTTTTTAAAAAGTGGAGTTACATTAGCCACCCTCCAATCCTCAGGAACTAGTCCAGAATCTAACGAGTTTTGAAAAATTATCACTAATGCATCCACTATTTCTTGGGCTACTTCCTTAAGCACTCTAGGATGCAGACCATCTGGCCCTGGGGATTTATCTGCCTTCAATCCCTTCAATTTACCTAACACCACTTCCCTACTAACATGTATTTCACTCAGTTCCTCCATCTCACTGGACCCTCTGTCCCTTACTATTTCTGGAAGATTATTTATGTCCTCCTTAGTGAAGACAGAACCAAAGTAATTATTCAATTGGTCTGCCATGTCCTTGCTCCCCATAATCAATTCACCTGTTTCTGTCTGCAGGGGACCTACATTTGTCTTTACCAGTCTTTTCCTTTTTACATATCTATAAAAGCTTTTACAGTCCGTTTTTATGTTCCCTGCCAGTTTTCTCTCATAATCTTTTTTCCCCTTCCTAATTAAGCCCTTTGTCCTCCTCTGCTGAACTCTGAATTTCTCCCAGTCCTCAGGTGAGCCACTTTCTCTGGCTAATTTGTATGCTTCTTCTTTGGAATTGATACTATCCCTAATTTCTCTTGTCAGCTAGTCTTATAACCAGTCTTCAATCCATGATAATATGCATCCCCCAATACCATGTGCTCTTGTATAACAGCCTGTTATATGACAGTTTATCACACACCTTGTGGAAAGCTGCAAGTTCACCTGCATTGATTCTGTTTGTTACATCCTCAAAGAACTCCAGTCAATTTGTCAAAGGTGATTTCTGTTTATAAAACTATGTTAACTTGAATGTACCAAGTTTCTCTAAAGTGATCTTTACTTATACGCTCCATCATTTTGCCAGCTTGGTGGTGTTTAGTTTTCAGCTTTTTGACTTTCTTCCTTGAATAAAAGTATCATATTTGTGTTTACTCAATCATAGAATTAAGTTTTGAAAAACTTCAACCAATAGCTGCACTACCTTTGTAGCCACTTCCTGTAAAACACTTGGTTACAGGCTTTTGACTTATTGGTGATCTTTATGCCTTTAGCCTTATTAGTTTTTCCACTGCTTGTCCTTTGTGATTGGGATGGTTACAGATTCTTCCATGCTATTTGAAACTAGCCCATTTGTCATCTCTGGGATATAAGTAGTGTCCTTTACTGATGCAAAAAATTGGTTTAAATTATTTAGCAAAAAATTATTTACCATTATTAATTCCTTAGTGGCACTCTCCAGAGGTTCCATGTTTGCTTTCACTACCATTTCCCATCTGAAGGATGCAGACTAAAAGAGGGCAGCAGAGCCACACAGTCAGTGGAGCTGCAGAGACCCAGTTAAACCCTGACCTGTGTGGAGTTTGAATGTTCTCTCGAGGGTCTTGTAAGTTTTCACCAGGTAGTCTGGTTTCCTCCTACATCCTCAAGATTGATTACTGTAGATTTCACCTACTATGTATGTGAATGGAATAATCCGAGGGAAGTTGATGGTAATATGGACAGAATTAGGGATTACTATAGGATTAGTGTAAATGAAGTGTCTCAGCCCCCAACATCAACTGTTACATCATTTCTATAGACGCTGCTTGGCCTGCTGAGTTCTTCCATCACTTTTGTGTGTGTTGCCCTGAATCTAATCAGTTGAAGGGCTTGCTTCCGTGGTGTATCTCGATGACTGTTAGTTTGGAAAAGGCTAGTGATTGACATGCGATAGCTGGAAGAGTTGTAAATAGAGGGAGATAAAATCTGACATCACCAGCAGAAAGAAAACAAAATACAATGCTGGAAATGGTGAAATACAAGACTGAAATGGCTGAATTCAATATCTGTACTTTCACCTTGTCCCTTCCATCTTTCAGGGATCCAAGCAATCTTTCCATCAGAAGCAGCAATTTGGTTGACTTCTGATCTCATGTAGAACAACTGGTGTTCACAATATGGTCTCTTCTGCTTTTGGAGAAACCAAATGTAGATTGGATGTTTGCTTTGTGGAGCACTTCATTCTTCAAATATGATCCTGAGATTCTGGTTTGCTACCACTTTAATTCTCCATCAAATTCCCACTCTAATAAATCAGTCTGTGGCCTTCTGCACTTTTACGATGAGGGCAACAAGGAACAACATCTCTTTCACCTGGGATGTAGTAGCTTTCCATATTGTGTCTATTTATCTGGCCATGAATAACTTGCCCCTTTCTCTCTAGGTTAGAACTGACCACTTCTACTTGTCATCTGTGATTTTTGACTCTGACCTTCCCTACCTCCAGTAATATAGCCTAATGTGCTGAGTGTTTCCAACATGACAGACAATGGTATAAGAACATTTAGACAACCGTGCTGCATAGCTCTTCTGGAAGTAGTTATTCTTATAGACATCCATATAAGACAATATTCACATTTCTGCCTTCAACCTTCTTGGGTTCACCTCTTTTAAAGAAACTCACAATCATGAGACACAAAGAGTTTTTGCTATATATTGGAATGTACGTGCTAACAGCTTCCAATATACCAGAATTTCCATCAATGGGGAATCCAGAAGCTGCCGCATTCATACATTTGGTCATATCCTATCAGAATATTTCTTCTGTCCTATCTGGCCTTCCCTCATCCTCAAACTAAAACTAACTTTATTTTTTTTCCCTATTCTGACTTAGAGTCTTGGGTATTAAGTCTGTTTCTCTTTATGCCTGATATTGAGTGTAATCAGTATTCCCTGGTATTTGTAGCATGTGTTGCATTGCTTGTTATTCAGACCTCAAAATAATCTGTGTGATGTATTGTTTTAGTAATTGGCAAAGTTGATCATGCACATTGTTTCCTGATAGGAATGGGGGTCATATCCCAAGCAACAAAAACATAATTGCTGAGAAGATAGCATTGAGGGAGTAAGTTAGCTGAAACTGGTAGCCCATTAGGGGAAGTCAGTAAAATATACTTCAAGGGATAAGTGCTTCTTGGCAGAGAAAATTGAAGGATATGGTTAGAAGGTGGATAGCTGGAGTTTTTCCAGTAAAAGAAACTGTCTTGTTTAACCCAATTGATCAGTTCCTGTTCCTAAAAATCAAAATATTCTTAACTGTAAAGTTCAAAGACAACAAACAGAACATTCTGTGTACCAGTGTAATATCTTATAATTCTCTTTACCCTGAAATGTGTAACACTGGACATATTGTTTTCTTGCCAGTTTCTTCTGTTTAGCGGAAGAGGCAAAAAAAAACTGCAGGGCCTTTTCTGCTTTAGTTTCGCCAAGGAAAACAGCATTTAAAAATTAACCAATTGGGTATCAGAGAGCATTAGAGTTGCTTACATTTTGTTCAACTGTGTGTGATTACATCGGGTAAATTTCCGTCTTTGTATATTGTGGCACAGTAAGTGAAGGAGGCAGTTTCTTTCAATTCACTTTCTATATAGAGCTTTCTTTTGCTTTGTATTTTTCCTCAGTTTAGCTAACACAAACAAAACTCTCAAGATAAGGAAGTAAACTATGCCTATATAAACTGGTCCTGGTAAACATACAAGCTTAGACTATGTAGAGTAGTAATCAACTGTGTAAATACCAGACATTGATAATCTTCAGCAAGATTGATTCTAACAACTGCCTATGATGAGCAGTACCTTTGTTAGATTCCTCCATTGTCAACATTTTGAGAGTCACCGTTGACCAGAACTGAAAATCAGGGGAAGAAAAAACTATAGGTGCTCAAAATCTGAAATATACATGGAAAATGCAGGTATTTTAACATCATCTTTTCTATCATTGGCCAAAACTTTATCTAGACCAGACGTGCGCGTGCGTGTATGTGTGTATACATGCAGTGGGTGTAAGAGTATGTCAGAAGTGACAAGTGACCCTTCAAGTAACCACAGATAACCTTTCATCACTTAATAGATTTGAATCAGCAGTTTCTTGGAATATTTTGCACTTGCTGAGATGGATATAACTTAAATATTGAGAAAGTCGGAATCCATAAAAACAGATGAATTAGGTGTAGGATTACAGTTTCTCTCAACTCTGCACTGTTATTTAATGAGATCAAAGCTGATCTGATTGTTACCTCAACTGCATGTTCCAATCTACAGGTGATAACTTTTCTGTTGATAATTCTTGTTGCTTATTAAGAATTTTAAAATATTCAGAAACTCTTGGTTTCATCATTCATTGAGAATGTGTGTTGCAAAGATTCACAACTCTCAGAGAAAATGTTTTGTCTAATTTCTTTTTCAAATGGATAAGAGATAAGCACTTATTGCCTAGTAACACACATAAAAGTTGCTGGTGAACGCAGCAGGCCAGGCAGCATCTCTAGGAAGAGGTACAGTCGACGTTTCGGGCTGAGACCCTTTGTCAGGACTAACTGAAAGAAGAGCTAGTAAGAGATTTGAAAGTGGGAGGCGGAGGAGGACATCTGAAATGATAGGAGAAGACAGGAGGAGGAGGAATGGAGCCAAGAGCTGGACAGTGATTTGCAAAAGGGATATGAGAGGATCATGGGACAGGAGGCCCAGGGAGAAAGAAAAGGGGGAGGGGGGAGAAAACCAGAGGATGGGCAAGGGGTATAGTGAGGGGGCAGAGGGAGAAAAAGAAGAGAGAGAAAAAGAATGTGAATATATAAATAAATAATGGATGGGGACCGAGGGGGAGGTGGGGCATTAGCGGAAGTTTGAGAAGTCAATGTTCATGTCATCAGGTT
The DNA here is from genome assembly GCF_963921235.1 of Mobula hypostoma. Lineage (NCBI taxonomy): Eukaryota > Metazoa > Chordata > Chondrichthyes > Myliobatiformes > Myliobatidae > Mobula > Mobula hypostoma. Next base: position 107,612,159 of record NC_086107.1, read on the forward strand.
GGAGGCTACCCAGACGGAATATAAGGTGTTGTTCCTCCAACCTGAGCGTGGCTTCATCTTGACAGTAGAGGAGGCCGTGGATAGACATATCAGAATGGGAATGGGACGTGGAATTAAAATGTGTGGCCACTGGAAGATCCTGCTTTCTCTGGTGTACAGAGTGTAGGTGTTCAGTGAAATGATCTCCCAATCTGTGTCGGGTCTCGCCAAGAAGACCACATCAGGAGCACCGGATGCAGTATATCACTCTCCAGCCGACTCACAGGTGAAGTGTCACCTCACCTGGAAGGACTGTCTGGGGCCCTGAATGGTTGTGAGGGAGGAAGTGTAAGGGCATGTGTAGCACTTGTTCTGCTTACAAGGATAAGTGCCAGGAGGGAGATCGGTGGGGAGGGATGGGGGGGGTCGAATGGACAAGGGAGTTTCGTAGGGAGGGATCCCTGCGGAAGGCAGAGGTGGGGGGGAGGGAATGATGTGCTTAGTGGTGGGATTCCGTTGGAGGTGGCGGAAATTACGGAGAATTATATGTTGGACCCAGAGGCTGGCGGGGTGGTAGGTGAGGACAAGGGGAACCCTATTCCTAGTGGGGTGGCAGGAGGATGGAGTGAGAGCAGATATGCGTGAAATGGGGGAGATGCGTTTGAGAGCAGAGTTGATGGTGGAGGAAGGGAAGCCCCTGTCTTTAAAAAAGGAGGACAACTCCTTTGTCCTGGAATGAGAAGCCTCATTCTGAGAGCAGATGCGGTGGAGACGGAGGAATTGCGAGAAGGGGATGGCATTTTTGCAAGAGACAGTGGATGGAGAACCAGTGGATGTGGTATATTTGGATTTTGGGAGAACCAGTGGATGTGGTATATTTGGATTTTGGGAGAACCAGTGGATGTGGTATATTTGGATTTTCAGAAGGCTTTTGACAAGGTCCCACACAGGAGATTAGTATGCAAACTTAAAGCACACGGTATTGATGTGGATAGGGAATTGATTGGCAGACAGGAAGCAAAGAGTGGGAATAAATGGGACCTTTTTAGAATGGCAGGCAGTGACTAGTGGGATACCGCAAGGCTCAGTGCTGGGACCCCAGTTGTTTACAATATATATTAATGATTTAGACGAGGGAATTAAATGCAGCATCTCCAGGTTTGCAGATGACACGAAGCTGGGAGATCCGAAATGATAGGAGAAGACAGGAGGGGGAGGGATGGAGCCAAGAGCTGGACAGTTGATTGGCGAAAGGAATATGAGAGGATCATGGGACAGGAGGCCCAGGGAGAAAGAAAAGGGGGAGGGGGGAGAAAAACCCAGAGGATGGAAAGGGGTATAGTGAGAGGGACAGAGGGAGAAAAAGGCTCCTGTCTTCTATCATTTCGGATCTCCCCCTCCCCCTCCCACTTTCAAATCTCTTACTAGCTCTTCTTTCAGTTAGTCCTGATGAAGGGTCTCGGCCTGAATCGTCGACTATACCTCTTGCTAGAGATGCTGCCTGGTCTGCTGCGTTCACCAGCAACTTTTATGTGTGTTGCTTGAAATTCCAGCATCTGCAGATTTCCTCGTGGTTGGGATCAAGTCCCTCTCTCTCTTCTGAACAACTCCAGGAAAAAGCAGCCTGCTTGATTGGCAGCCCATTCATCACATTATATATTCATTCTCTCCACTGCTTTTATGGTATAGGTATATATTGTACCATATATACAGTGGTAGCATTTTATCAGATTGTCAAACTACCCTTAATGACCCAGACATATGCTTTCTATCACCCAGAAAGGCAATGATCAGCAGATATATTAGATAACTTGAGTTAGAAATTATCACAGCTTGGAAATAAATGGGCATTACTTTGTTGTCATAGAGTCAGAATGTGAAACTCCATACCAAGCAATACTAGACTTCATGGAGAAGGATTATTATTAATGTATCAAGGGTAATTGGGGATTGATGTTAAATACTAGCCTTACTAAATATGCCATATAAATGAATATAAATGACTTGAGGATTGCAGCTAAATGTCACAGGATTATGAGTGAGTTTATTTTATAAAATGATATTTTCTCTCTTTATTTCTCTCTTACTTGTACCTTTTCCATCACACTGATCTAGGGTTTTCTAAATACTTGGTCTCTGGGAATACCAGTACATCCTATTCCCCCAGATCAGACATGATTGTACCTTGGAATCATATTGCCTTTCCTCCTTTACCACTGATTCAGAATCCCAGAACCCTGCATCCTAAACTGTAATTCTTTAGTTTGCATGTCCCTGAGTGTGCTGTTTATACTTCCTTTGTGTTTGTTTGCATGCTGCTGAAATAGCAAGGGTTACTGGGGTGCAACATGATGTCACTGACAATGAGTGACAATACAGCCTATTCCTTTGGCTGTACCCGCATGCGCTTTCCTATCAGGAACTACTCAGCAGTGGCAACTGGGCTTGAATTTATTTTTTTTGTTAGACGTGCTCAAATTGGAGACATGGAAGCTTCCATACATCCAAGGTGAGCACGTCTAACAAAAGTCAATTACTTATCTTTGCTATAGCAGAAATCGAAAATCTGGTCAGCATCATGGTAACAATTGCATGTGATAGGGGGCTATAACAGGAGTTAAAAATGGGTCATGTAATTCAATACTATTTATCTTTTAGCTTCAACCCAGAAAAGCATAAATATAATTTAAAAACTGCATCTATGTTGTATTTGATAATCGAATGAGTTTATTGCTCATTTAGAACCAGGTGCACAGAGCTAGGTAGTACACCATATAGGCCATTGTGAAAACAGCTTGACTGTTTCATTCCTTGATGCTTTTAAGTCTAAATGGTAGATTTATTTTGTTTGTCAAAGTCAGGCTGGTTGAAATTAGTGGCGCAGTTGAGGCATTTGTGGCTGGTTGAATTAACCATAAATGTTAATAATTAAACTTAACGTGTGCTCTAGACGTAAGGTTATTTGTGCAATGTGACAGTTGGCAAGGTGGGAGAAGGGTTTGGTGAATGTTCGGATTCTGCTCAAAAAGCAAATGCTGGGCCTTAACCTACGAAGAGAAATTTAGAAATAAAGTTAATGGGAAACATTTATTAGGGTGCTGGAGGAAAGGGCTGCAACACCGGAGCTCCCAGGAAACTCCTGGATGGGCAGTGGATTATTGGGAGTGTGAATGGTGCAATACAATTGCTGATTGTAGGTAAGTTGTATCATGCATTGACCACACAATGTGGAAAGTTCAACACTTATCTGGGTGTCTACTGGAACAAATAACTTGCAGGAAGGCAGTGGAAGAGTTAACGCTGTTGCTAAGTTGCAGATTGCTCTGGTGCTGTAAGCAGAGGGATTAACCTTACAGGGTTCTGCTGCATGTTCGAACATGTAAACTACCAATCAGAGTCCCTGTGCTTCCAGGGAAGGTGGGACTCAGCCTCTCTCGCTCTCTCTCCCTTACCCCACCTCTCCATTTGATTGATGGGACAATAGATCACATGACAGCCTCTCTCTGAAGGTCACAAATAAAAGCTTCCCACAGAAGCTAGCTCTTAAGTTCCTGCCAAAATGGCCGCCACAGTCTCTGCTGGCTTTTGAGCGTTGTTTTTTTTTAAAGAGAAGAGAGATCAGTTTTTTTTTGATTTATTATTCTTCTTTTGCTCTTGCCTTGAATGCCTCAACTTGCTGGATCCTTGCACTGCTGCACTTTATGAGGTTTGTGACTGATGCCTGTTCCTGTGGGTTGGGCTATTTTTAAAAAAAAAATTCAACAACACTGTTTAGTCTGTCTGGCAGCAAACAGCTACAGGGTTGGAACCTGGGCCTGGTTTAAAAAGGCCACAGCCATTTTATGAAAGCGGGTGGGTGGGAGGGGAAATGGTGGCTTTAAACTTTAAAGATGCTATTCCTTTCCAAAAGTCGGAAGGGTTGAAGATTCTGCAAAATAACGCCATGCTGTAAATGAGCAGCTGCTGATCAATTTTCATTGCAAATGTGTATTGTCTGGCAAAGCAGTGAACACTAAATTATTTTCTCCCAAATCTTTTTGCTTTCATGCTGTTTTACCAATTTTTAAAATAAATGGCAAGTTGGTACAAGGAGGATTGTTCTTGCACCAGTCATTTTGATGGCGGAAAAAGGTCTTGTTTCCTCTGGCAAAGGGTGCTTTCTAACCAATTAGGTTTGATTTGCAAAACTGCCAAGTAGCTGGTTGAACTTACTTATAACATTGCGGGATAGTCTAACTAATTATAATTTCGAAATCTTTCAGTAAATCAGAACTGCAAAACTGTTATTGGTTAAAATGCTCATAATTTTAAAATTTATTTCACATCTTTTTTTTAAAGATCAGACAGTCTGCTGCAGTTTTTAAATTGGTAATGTCGGATAGGTCCAGAAATTGCTTGCTTGTTTTGTCGTTACCCTGTCATTAACAACGCAAACCATGGTTGTGATCACAGCCAGTAAATTCCATATTCAAATTAAACTCCAATGTGAGCTTCTCTCTCCCCCCCCCCCATTAAGTTTGCATGATATGTGTGCTCAGTTGTTTTGTTTTTGGATCCTGAAGTACTATGTGATATCTTGTTTTGTCTGCTATATGTTCTTCTCTCTTAGAGGATGACAGGGAGAGGGGATGGATGGTGGTTATACTGCCAATGGTCTCATGCGTGAAAGCAGTTCCTTGTATTGGGAAGGTCATGAGTTCCGGCTTTTGGATTTGTGAGGCACCTCAATCTTCCTGCTCTTTTACCAGTAGTTTGGAAAGATTGTTGTAAAATTGACTTGAGAAAGAGTGACACACGATTAGCAGTTGGGAGCAGAGAAGGACTGTTGATGGTAATTGAATGAAGGAGCAAAGAATATCTTTGCTAGTACGACTGGAGTAGAACTTAGAATATTAAAGTTCAGTGTCATGTCTTCAAGCTTTCTGAAAAAATATGTATTTTAGATGTGTGTTCATTGGAGCATGTGAGAATAGTTTTGCTGTGCTTTGGTTTATTCAGGATATTGGACATGAACAAATGGGATTATTACCAAGCAAAGGTTGTGTGGATAAGTGTGGATTGACCAGTGGTCAAATTCCGATGACCAGAGAATCAGGTGTATTATCAATGACGTATGTTGTGAAAATTGTAATTTTTTGTGGCAATGGTACAGTGCATCTAAGTAGTGCAAAAAGAGCAAACAATAGTAAGGTAGTGTCATGACTTAATTGTCCATTCAGAAATCTGATGGCAGAGTAGAAGAAGCTGTTCTAAAATGTTGCGTGTGTGACCTCAAGCTCCTGCATCTCCTGTGATGGTGGTAATGAGCATGCCCTGGGTGTTGGGCGTCCTTAATGATGGATGCTGCCTTTTTGAGGCATTGTCTTTTGAAGGTAGCCTTGATGCTGGGGAGGATAGTGCCCATGATGGAGCTGGCTGAGTTTGCAACCCTTTGCAGTTTCTTCCAGTCCTGTGCAGTGGCCCCTCCGTACCAGATGGTGATGCAACCAGTTAGAATTCTCTGCATGATATATCTGGAGAAATTTGCTGGAGTCTTTGGTGAGATACCAGATTTCCTCAAACTCTTAATAAGATATAGCTACTGGCAAGCCCTCTTTGTAATTGCATCAATATGTTGGGACTAAGATGGGTCTTCAGAGATGTTGACACCCAGGAATTTTTAAAACTGCTGACCCCTCAGGAAGGTGTAGTTGAAGGAATACACACCAGTCTTTACTGAAGTCCACAGTTCCTTGGTCTGCTAACATTTAGTGCAAAGTTGATGTTGTGACACATTCAACCAGACAGTCTTATCTTACTCCTCTATGCCTCTGACGCATCCTGAGTTGTGTCATTGTTGAATTTATAGATGCCGTTTGCACTGTGCTTAGCCACACTTTCATAGGTGTAGAAAGAATAGAGCAGTGGGCTAAGCACACATTTTTGAGGTGCCCCAGTGTTGATTCTCAGCAAGGAGATGATGCTATTTCCAATCCGACCTTAATGACATTCAAGAGAAAGCTGAGAAGGAAAAGGCTAGCGTAATATATAAATGGACTTATAAAAGAAAGAAGCAAAATATAAAATGAAGTATCGTACACCTAATATTAACATATAGGGTAATGGCAGAAAATATTTGATTTTTTTTAAATAGGTTCCCAAATGGTTGAAGTAAAGTAAGTATAAGTCAGGAAATAGAAGTGCATGTAACAAGAATAATGAAGTAAGCATGGGGGATTTTAACCTGTAGCTTGACTGGGTAAGATGTTGACAGTTTTAGTGTGGAGGATGAACAAAATATGGTTTTCTAACTGAGTGTTGAAGAATCTAAAACTGGAGGGGTGAAGTATTTCTTTAAATGGTCAGAAAAGTGCTTGGTAAGCCTTGGGTATCCTTGTACATAAATGGCACTAGTAGAACTTCATCTGAAAAATGGTATACCAATCTCAATCTCTCTATCCAAAAACAGCAAGGGTCCACAATTTTCTGGGCTGGTAGCTTTGTTGTATGATGAAGCATTACATCATGCAACTCCAAGGGTGTGGGAGATGCAGGGATGATGATGGTGTTTGCATGCCAGGGCCACACAAGAAGTTGGCTATTCAGAGCAGAAGAAATTCCTTTCACCAGAAAATAGTGATCCTTTGGAATTCTTTGACCAGGAGGGCTGTGAAGGCTCAGTTGCTGAGATCTGACTTTTAGATATTAAGGGATTCAACATATAGGGCAGAAAAGGGCTGCTGAATAAATTGGCCATGATCTGAATGGCCTATTCCTATTTCTATTGTGTTCCCAAATGCATTGATAAGGTGCTGCAGAAGATTGAAGGCTAAGGAATAAAAGGGACTGGACAAGTATTGATAGAAAAATGGGTAAATAAAAGGAAGATGGTTAGCAGTAAAAGATTGTTTATTGGACTGGAGGAAAGTGTATGGTGGAGTTTCTTGGCAGTCTGTACTATGACCACTATTTTTCCTCAATATTTGATGCTGAGGAAAGTGAAGTTCTACATTTTAGTAGTCAATGAGAAAGGACAAGATTAAAGAGCAATATTCTAAGTGTTGCAAAAAGGAATATACTTTGGCTTGTATGTGCATAGTTCATTGGAAAGTGGAGAATTTTGTGAGAGTTGTTTCAAACAAAAGTGTATGGATATCTTGCCTTTAAGTAGAAGCGATAGAATTGGAAAGAGTAAAAAAAACATAGTGATCCTTTATCAAATGCTGGTTTGCCACAATTGAAGTATTCTGTGTTCCATGTTGTAGGAAATACATGAGAACTTGGGGAGGATGCCCGTATGATCCAGGATTTCAGGAATACACTGGTTGTTTTCCCAGGAACTAAGGAAATGGCAAGGAATCTGATAAATATTTAAAATCATGGAAGGTTTAGATACGAACTCCTCCTTTTTGGCTGATCAATAGCATGGGCAAAACAGTTGAAGTTGACATGAGGGGAAAAAAGTTACACAGCAAGTGGTAGGACCTGAAAGGGACTACTATTGTAGTAGTAGCTAATTTCATTGTAGTGTTAAACAAGGAGCTGACAAAGTATTTGAAAGGATGGCATTCGTTGGCTTATGAGGAGGTGGCAGGGGAATGGGACTGTAACCAACCAAGAATTTTTTGAAGAATCTTAGAGCAGATTGAAGTCCAGTGCATGACAGTATGAATGAGAGATAAGAGTCTGCTTTCAGCTTCGGTATTTATAAGTAATAGTTTAAAGGCTTAAGATTATCAGATCAAATTGTTGATGGCACATGTTGAATTCTGTGTGATGCATGATCCTAATAACAAAACCAGAGGGCTGTTGTGAACTTGAATCCCAGACTGGTTGTACTGCAACCCCAAACTTGTATTAAAATTTGGATTTGAAATCTAATCCCAAATCATAGCGTGAGCAGTAATTTCATTCTTTGTGACTGGTTGTTAGTTTTAGTGTGGTTTTTTGTGTAGCCTATGCCTAGTTACTGTCTATTACTCCCTCCTGTGTCATCTGAACCTCCTTGGTTTTGCTCTTTTAGTTGAAGTATTTATAAAGGCACAGGGAAAGCAAACAACACAGTTGTAGAGGCGGCCTGCTGGAATCATCTCTTACACCAAGACTGTTATATTGACTCTGGACTAAATTGCAGACCTTTGGTTTCATCTAGTGTTTTAAACAGGTCATGAGAGCATTCTTTGCAAAAATCTGATGTTGGCAAGCATTTCAGATGTATGAAAAAAAGACTAAGGAAGTAAGTGCTTAGTTTCTAATATGATCAGTACTGCATATCCTTAGGGCGTTTGGATTTTGAGGCATCTGGTGCTTTGCATCTGAACATTGGGAACCTGAATTGAAGGTCAAGATTGCCTTGAGCAAAAGAGTCCTTTGATATGAAGATGTGGATGTTTTAGTTGTAGAAATGAATAACAAGCTGCTATCTATTTTCTGTGCATTTATGGTGCAATTTGGTTTGACAAGTTAACATGGCATCCACGTTGTGAATCTACTTACAAGGACGTCCCTTCAGAACAGAGATGAGGAATTTCTTTAGCCAGCGGGTGGTGAATCTGGAATTCATTGCCACAGGCAGCCGTGAAGCCCAAGTCATTCGATATATTTAAAGTGGAAGTTGATAGATTTGTGATTAGTAAAGACATCCAAGGTTACGGAGAGAAGGCAGGAGAATGATGTTGAGAGGGACAATAAATTGGTTATGATGGAATGGCAGAGCAGACTTGATGAGCAGAATGGCCTAATTCTGCTACTATGTTTTATGGTTTTATCTGTGATTATGTTGTGCCCAGGCAGAAGTAATACCTGATCATTTTGGTATAAGAGATCAACGTGATACACAATAGGCCCAGAATGTTGCTGTAAACATGTCAGTAAATCCAATGAAATTTGCACTTACTGGGACGTTTTATGCAGCAAATTAAATTAGATCCAACAGTGGAGTTGTGGAGGGTATATTTGGAAAGTAGAATCAACACTACAAGAAAAAGCAATTTGTACTATGTGTAATGGGTTAATCTTTGATATGGTGGGTAAGTTACTGAATGAGCAATCCCAAAGTCCTGGACCATTGATTTGAAGGTGTGTTTGAATTTCACCATGGTGGTTGAGAGATTTAGATACATAGGATTTAAAAAAAGTAGGATCCATAACGGTGACCATGAAACTGCCAGGTTGTTGAAAGTTCATTCTGGTAATTAGTGAGCTTTAGGGAAAGGGATCTAATTCTCTTGCCCATCTAGCATGTATGTGACTCTGGATTTCACAAAAATATGCATTTGATGCTTTTCTCAGAAGTGCGCAAAGAAGCCATTCATCTCAGTGGCTATTTATAGGCATCCGTTAGTCTCGTGAGACCATGGATTTGCGCCTTGGAAGGTCTCCAGGGCGCAGGCCTGGGCAAGGTTGTATGGAAGACCGGCAGTTGCCAATGCTGCAAGTGCCCCCTCTCCATGCACCGATGTTGTCCAAGGGAAGGGCACTAGGGCCGATATACCTTGGCACCAGTGTCGTCGCTGAGCAATGTGTGGTTAAGTGCCTTGCTCAAGGACACAACACGCTGCCTCAGCTGAGGCTCGAACAAGCGACCTTCAGATCACTAGACTGGCGCCTTAACCACGCGCCAGCAATGGCCATTAGGGTTGGGAAATAGTAACACTTCCCTGAATGGGTCAGTTTTAGGGGAAAAGCTTCCCTAGGTGCAACTGTAGCAGGTGTCCATTCAGTCATGAGCATAAAATATTTTTTACCAAATTACATTAGTTCAAAAAGCAAACAGCTAGAGGAACTCAGCAAAATGAGGGATCATCATTGAACATAAAACAGTACAGCACAGGAATGGGCCCTTCGGTCCATAATGTTGTGCTGAACCAGCTAAAAAGCAAATCAAACACACCCAAACACTAAACCTTCTACCTACACAATGTCCATTTCCCTCCATCTTCCTTATATCCATGTGCCTGTGTAAACATCTCTTAAAAGCCTCTAATGTATTTACCTCTACCACCATATCAGGCAGCGCATTACAGGCATCCATCACTTTGAGTTTTTAAAAAATAAAACTTGCCCCTTGCGTCCCCTTTGAACCTACTCCCTCTCACCTTCAATGCATACCTTTGGGTATTAGACATTTCAACCCTGGGAAACAGATATTTCCTGTCTGTTCTATCTATGCCTCTCAATCTTGTAAACTTCTAATTGATCTCCCCTCAGCCTCCAGTGCTTCAGGAAAGACAACCCAAGTTTATCCAGCCCCTCGTGATAGCACATGCCTTCTAAACCAGGCAGGATCCTGATGGACCTCTTTTGCACTCTCTCTAAAGCTTCAGCATGACAAAGGAATAGCTGATGTTTTGGGTCAAGACCTGATTCTGCTGATGCTGACTGACTGGAGTTCCTCCAGCAGCTTTTTTTCTTGCTCCTGATTCTTGCATCTGCAGTCTTGTGTTTCCAATAAACATTGTGACCTGATAAAGAATTAGATTGTGAGATCGTTCCAGATGGCATTGCATTAATATTTTATTTACAAAGTTTATAATTCGATTATGTCCAAATAGAAATGCGAGCTTCATTCTAGATTAAATGTGGGTTGGAGCTTGCACATGTTCAGCTGAGTGATTATATCCAATCAGGCAATATTTGTTACTCAGCTTGGTTGACATTTACACTTGCCCTCCATTTCTAAAAAATCTTTAGTTAGTGGTGATTTAATTATTTATTTCCGGTGTGGTTTTTTTTGCATTCTTCACATAACATCAAAGGTAGAATTCTATTAGGTTATACATTGGTGGGCAATCCTTCAGTGTCCAGCAGTATGTGGTTAACTCGATAATCAGTAACTTGAATTTTATGCATTTCTTATTTCCCCTTTATGTGAAACTGGGGCAGGTTTATTACAGTAGGAAATGGAAAGAGTACTAACATTTAATCACTCAACCATGATTGATATCATTGCAGCTTCTTATAAGTATTTCTGCTTCTTAAAAATATGCGACCAAGAAGAAGGCTCTTCTACCTGTTGTTTTTGTAGTAGCTGTTTGAAAGTGCTATTCAATTAGGCCCTGTGGTACTCATTGCTCAGTAGCTAATATCTCTACTGCACCATATTTATCAAGTTGCCTTTTGGAAGTTATTACTGAATCAGTTTTGTTCTTTTAGTGTTACAGATCATTGTAATTCACTACAAATAGAAAAATAATGTTCCTCTTCTCCCCCCTCTCTCCCCCCCCCCATTTTTTAATTCTTTCTGGAATTTTCAGCCTTGTGCTTCCCCATACTAATAACAATACATTTACTTTAGTACAGCAATGGTCCTCCGGGTGAATCATAAGTTCTGTTGAGTATGCAGAAAGAAATATTTCTCTGGCATTGTGGTACCTTATCGATTTCCTCAATTTAAAAGAAAAACAAAAAATGCTGGAAAACTCAGCAGGACGGGCTCTGGAAAGAAACAGTCAACATTTTGCTTGTGCAACCCTGAGAAAAAAAGAGAGACACGTTTTCAGACAAAAAGGTAGGGGAAGGAAAAGTACACAAAGGGAATGTCTGTGATAGGAGGACTCAAATATTTCGCCTCAATTTAATTTCTCCTAGCAGCACTTAGTTATCAAAGATGATCTGTAATTTGGAAAATAAGAGCCTAACCTCACTGAATTTCTTTGAGTCGTTCACAAGGATGGATACAATTAGTATGAATTGGCTTCATTGTAACAACTTTTAGGGTAGATTGGATTACTGGCCAACAAACGCACTGCATCGTGTGATTATAATTCCTTTCGAAAGTGTTGCTCAATGAAGGTTTTAACAGTGGTATAGCTTTGACAAGTTCCATGCGTACTTTAGTCCAACAATTATATGTTTCTTTGCTGTAATAATTACAATTTCACTGCACATGCCAAAGTTCAAAGTAAATTTATTATCAAATTACATGTGTCACTATATAAAACCCTGGGATTCATTTTCTTGTGGGCATACTCAGTAAATCTATAGATTAATATCCATAATAGAATCAGTGAAAGACTGCCCATTTAGGGCATTCAACCAACATGCAGAAGACAAAAAACTTTGCAAATACAAAAACAGGAAATAATACTATCAAATAAATAAATAAATAATAAGCTTTGCCTCCAAGTTGATGTGAGGGAAGGGCTCACGCCACCAGGTTCAGGAAGTTATTACCCCTCAACCATAAGGCTCTTGAACCAAAGGGGATAACTTCACTCAACTTTACTTACATCTGCTAGACTTTGATCTATGTTTGAATATCTTGTGCACTGTTATTGGAGATCTTCTAAGCTTTTCAACCTCCTTGATTTGAAATCAAGGTGGATTTTATTGATTTTTACCTTTATTACTATGTGGTCATTACTATATATGACATTAACCACACCTTGTCCCATTTTCTCTTTACTATTTTTCTGTAATGATTCATAAGCAAAAACTGAACAATTAATTTTCACTTTTTCCTAGCTGCTTATTGGTTAAGTAGTTCAGAGTAACAAAAATTAAAGGAATTGGAGACAGGGAACTAGCTGTATCTACTGGATTGAATTGAGTAGTAATTGCTTTATGGACCAACATTGATATGCCTGTTGATTGGTCTCGGAGGCAGAAACAACACTGGTGGTTCTCCTGTGACAATGGAAAGCCATTAAGGGTACTCTGGGAAGATAGATGTATACAAATGAATCCCATTTTTATTTTATTCTGAGGGTGGAAATATCTTGGGTTACTGCTCCAGCTCTCAGATGCTCTTATTGTGCTCTGCAAGCATGCATACTTGGAGGATGTATTGAACTTTGCTGAAAATCTGATGTTGCTACTCCATCCAGTTTCTGAGGTAATGAATAGCATCTTAATCACGTTAATAGAGAGGAGTTGAGTGGTTGATGTCTGTGCAACTGTAGGACAAAATTGCATTTAGGGAAAAAAAATTTCTCAGATTGGCAATGTACCTGTCTTGGATCGATATGGGTATTGCTTACATTCTGGGATTCTGGAATTTATCTATTTGAAATCAGGGTTTACATGCCAGAAATTTGGTAAAAAACTGGTCACTAAGGCAAAGACAGGCCACTCACCACATTGCTTTAGCTTGCCTTTGTATTTTCTAACTAGGTTCTCCTCCTATTTGAGCTGATGCAGCCTTTTCAGTCTCCTTGCTCGGCTGTATCTGGCCGCTGCTGATACATTCTAAGCATTAGGTAGTCAGTTTGCACATTTGTGTGGGTGTGAGAGAGCTGAGGTTTGATTATGTGTTGCAAAGTTTAGCAGATCTGGGATTAATCGGCCCTAAACATCAACTGTACTTTTTTCCATAGACGCTGCCGGGCCTGCTGAGTTCCTCCAGCATTTTGTGTGTTGCCTGGTAAAATAAAGAGCTGGGTTAGTGCAAAGAGAATGATTTTGAAGAACCTAGGTTAAAGTTTGGAGTTGGCTCATTAATTTGATGTAGAGGCTGGTTTGGTTGTGAAGGCATCAATCTGATACTGACTGCAGACAGTTTCATTCCAAATAAACTAGAGTCTGCTTCGTTGCTACTGTTTTGTTCAGTTGTTAAAAGTTAAGATTATTTAAATAGGAATCACAAAAAATTAATATGAGGATGTCAGAAATAAGAAATAGGTTATTTTTGCACTACTGTACATTGGTATACATAACGGATCAAACAGTTGATTCTGAACAGAAGTGGAAAGTTAAATGGCTAAAGGTTATAAAATAAAATTAAAAGATGGCTTATGACTTTTTTCTTAAATGCATCAATTAAATATTTTTGTGCTAACCAGTGAGATGGTGAATGATCGGCAATAACCTTTTTACTACTGTTGTTTAATGAGTCAACGTTATAGGAAAAAATTCAGCAACAGTTACAGTTTGAAGAATTACTGCTGTGCTTCAGTTTTTGAAGGATTTTAAAGTGATTTAGTTATTGCAATTCAAGACTAAATTTATTGCTGGTATTCTAGAGCAAGCTGATGAAATGGAAGATGTGCCCACCAGGATTGTAAATGTCTTTAATTCCGTTTGCTCACTCTTTATGAACCCTTATCTGGATTTGTGTTCAGAGTTTCACTTCTCGTAGCAAACACACAAGACCTGTTGTGAGCTGCAGCAAGGTCACCAGATGGGACTAGGTTTCTGTTTTTAGTTGTTATGACATTAGTTTTCCTGAGAGGATTTGGTATAAACTGTAGAGCTGGGGAACCAAAGTCACTACTGGTACCAGTAAAAATACACAGATGCTTCTCTTTCCCTTAAGAAAGTAGCTGGGTTTTATAGCATTTCTGTAACTTTCAGTTTGTTTCGCTCTTGCGATCGTCAGCAGTGTACCAATTACTTAACAGTTTCAAAACTAGTTTTTGAAAATCAGGACTATGGGGTGATAGTTTAGTCCTTGTCTCCTTCTTCCACAGGTTACAGAATGTTTTGCTTATATTCAAATTGAGCAGCACTGTAGCGTGGTGGTTAGCACAACACTTTACCAGTAATCCAGGTTCAGTTCCTACTGCTTCTGTAAGGAGTTTGTGCATTCTCCCCATAACCACATGGGGTTCCTTTGGATACTCTGGTTTCCTCCCACTGTCCAAAGATGTAACCGGTTGGCAGGTTACTAGGTCATTGTAAATTGTCCCATGATTAGGCTAGGGTTAAATTGAGGGATTGCTGGATAGTACAGCTTGAAAGGCCAGAAGGACCTATTCCGTACTCTTTAATTTTTTAGAAAAAAAGTTATTTGATTGCATAGTCTATGTAGGACCTACGATTACCCCCAAAGGTGTGTGTTTATGTAAGTGAGGAAACTTTACGTGTTAACTTGGTTAAATTGGTGAGATGGAGCCACCAGTTGTGAAAGGTGGAAACTGACTGGACAGTTTGAGACGCCAGAGTAGGGGCGTGTATACTCGTTTGGGGAGATATCTCAGGGAGAGGTTTTATCCAGATAGATCGGCCAGGATGGCACCTATAGAGGTCAGGCAACGTCAGGTTGAGAACCCTGATGATCCGAGGCAGCCCTTGACCTTGATTACGACTATTCATAAGCCCTTCACCCCTGGGGAGAAACAGCATCTTGTCTGAGTTGCTCTCACTTAAAGTCACCTGTGGGAATTCAAAATTCTGGCACAAGCTCGAGGAAATTGTTGAAATTCACCAGATGTACCCTAAAGATATACATGCGTTAGTAAAAGCAAAATGCCCAAAATGCCCGAGGAATATGTGGGACAGGATGGCCCAGGCGGTGCAGGATGGTACATGGGCAACTACCTGGAGTGCCAGTAATGAAGAAAGATATCACTCTTTTAAAGGGGAAGTGAGGCAGTGGCTGGGGGGAGGCAACAGTAGCTGGGGAACGATAATGGCAGTGATTCAAAAAGCTGACGAGACAGCCATAGATTATGCGGAACGTAAATATCGAACATATGAGGAGTATTCAGGGTTGGATAATCCCGGAAGAGATGACCCAGTCTTCCTAAAAATGCTGAAGGAAGGCCTGAGCTCAGCCTACCAGGAAGTTGTAGATTTAGGCGTAACGGTGGGGTCCAACTACTCTGCGATAGTTTTGTGGGCCAGCGAGATAGACCAAAGAAAAGGCAAGAGAAATCGTGAAGTGGGTATAGTGGGTGCAGCTGTTACGATGACACAGGGTTTGTTTTAGGTGCCAACAACCAGGGTACCTAGCAAAGGACTGCTGGACCAAGTATAAGACAGTGAAGGAGTTGATATGCTACAACTGTGGCCTATCGGGATGTGGTTGGAGACAGTGTCCAAAAGGGAGGGGGGAAAACCCAGGCGAAGGTCACGGCGGACACCCAGTCACTCACCCCATCAGCAACCAGTCTAACTGTTGATCAGATCAAAGAGCTAGTAATGGCGCCTCTTAGGGCAGGAAAAGATGTGGCATCGGGCTCCACTGCCAGCGCTGGTGACCCACGGATGTACACAACGACATTGTTAGGGGGAAGGCAATGCAATACGTTAATAGCACGGGCATCGGTATTGATATCAGGTTTACCCTTACCAACAACCGGACAGGCCAGTTATATCAGGGTTGTAGGAGGGAAAACAGTAAAAGTAGAAAGAAGCGAGTGGCAAATACTAGAAATCGGGGGAGTGCAGCTTCCAGTGTATTTCTGGGTATGTCCAAATAATGAGGGCATGATCCTTGGAATAGAAATCCTAAGGGAAGCAGGAGCTGTTATAGATTCAGGAAAGGGAGAAATAATATGGATGAGTCAGGGGCAGCGAATGCATACAGCCAACAGAATACACAACCTGCCTAGCATAGTCACAGCCGCCCGGATTATCAGAGACTGCATCCTGGATGGGGTCTATGGGTTACCTTGTCAGCAGTTCTCATCTGTGTGGGCTAGACACAGGCAAGATTGTGGGCAGGTAAAGATAGACCCAGTTAAAATAGATGGGGACCTGCATAAGCCGCCTAAGCAGGACCCTATACAAACTGATACACTGACCGCTGATCAGGGTATAGTGAAGGAGCAAAAACACCAGGGGATACTCAGAGAGACTGCAGCCACTCCAGAACATAAAGTTTTCCCAGTTCCTCCGAGGGCAGACATTACTGCAAATAAGGCAGCAGGGGAACTAGAGGCAATTGAAATTGCAAGTGTGCAGGAGGAAACAGCAGAAGCCAGCTTAGTAAAATTATATGAAGAGGTAGAGGCAGAAGAGACGGAAAAATGGAGGAGAAAAGGAGCAAAGGAGGGACCAGATGGGTGCTGGACACATGGGGAGGAAAGAGTTGTGGTGGCTCCACCCTGTATTAGACAGATACTAAAGTTATTATCATGGAGTGATGCATCAGGGAAGGTAGAGCATGATCACAACCCTCCGGCAGGACTGGTGGTGGCCAGGGATGGGCGGGGATGTTTAGAAATTCTGCTACTGTTGTATCATTTGTGCTCAGCATATCCCTGGTAAGGGCAAAAAGCTACAGCTGGCAAATCAGCCTCGGCCGAGGGGACCCTGGGAAAACATCCAGATAGACTTCACAGGGCCCCTGCCAAAAAGCAGGGGGAAAAGCTACTGTTTAGTAATTATGGATCACTTCACCCGGTGGGTAGAGGCTTTCCCAACTGCACCGCCCGCACCGCTGCATGGATCCTAGTTCAGGAAATCCTCCCAAGCTGGGGAACCCCAGTTCAGGTGGATTCAGATCAGGGAGCACATTTCACAGGGAAAGTGATGAAGGAAATGTGCCGACTGCTAGGGATTCGACAACGGTTCCATGTACCCTACCACCCCCAGGGTTCAGGGATGGTAGAAGGGATGAACCGAACAATCAAGAATGCGTTAGCCAAAGCTATAGCTGAGACAGGAAAGACATGGGTTGATGTACACCAGGAATCCTGATGAGATTGCGTCCAACCCTGAACCGCACATTGGGTTTTAGCCCCTACGAATTATTGATGGGGTGAGCAATGCAACTCCCCTATGGGGTAATTACGGGTTGTGGAGAGCCTGGGGCTTACAGGGATAGAATGACCCAATATGTGAAAGACCTTTGTAACCAACTTAAAGTGTTGAAGGGCCGAGTGAAAAAACAGCAGCGAATGGTTGATCAGAGAGAGCCAGGGGGAAAGGGGACAGTCCTTCTACAGCCCAGTGACCAAGTTATGGTGAGGGTGCTGCCAGAAAGGCCAGGGTTTGCCTCCAGGTGGATAGGACCGCAGACGGTACTCTTAACCAATGATACGTGTGTCTGTGTGCAGACTCGGCGAGGTAGCCAGTGGAAACACTGGACCCAGGTTAAAGCATACAACTCGCCCTCTTGTTGCTCCCACAGACTGAGCGGGGGACCAAGTGTACCCAGTAACCATGTAATTACAGGGAACCTAAGAGAAGAACACCAGCCGGCCATGCCAGACCTGACCACTGCTGATGAAAACGTACTCGGAGGAAACGCAAAGGCAGAAAACGCCGAGAGCGTGGCAGAAGACACTGAGAGCGTGTTGGAAAATAATGAATAGCCTGCTAAAGTGTGATGATAATGGTACTCTGTAAAGAAGGCTGGTTGCTGAAGGTAGATGATTAATTTTATAGCATAGTATAGAAAATTATTCGAAAATAGATGTGGGGGGATTTTTAAGTTAAAGCAGAGATGGCAAGTTCCACCAATTCGATGGCATTTCGGACTGCACACGGCATCTGAAAGCAGTCACCCCCAGTCTGAGGAGCTGGGCCCTTTTCAACAGTTGGGCCAGTGATCGACCGGACAGTTCGGAAGGGGGTGCCACTGGGGAGAGGTCCTTGCAGACATTTACGTAGAGGCCACCCCAACCCCTTCCTGTACATCGAGAAGGCCTGTGGGTGCTCCTGGAAGAAGAGTTTCAGCGACCAGAGGATGAAGGGCTGAAGACAAAGGAATGTGATTAAGCTGCAGTCAACCTGCAGGCAGAGAGCTGACAGGCACACGATAGGAGCCGCATTTTCTAAAGACTTGGAACAGCCTCTCTGCTTAACATTTGGTAGGTAGCGATTAGAGAATGCTCGGATAGATATTGAGTCGCACAAAATTGGCGGGGGGGGGGTGGGAATTTCGAGACAGGGCGTTTTTGCTGCCCTATTTGAGCAGATCCTCCTAGATTGGCCTTTCCTGGTACAAATTTAATTTTTGTCCAGGAGGGCCAAGAGGAGGGACTGTTACAGTGAATTTTTGGATAGATGATTCACTTACACTTAAATGACTTTGGCTCTATTTGACAAAGTAATGTGGATTGAGTTCACAAAAATGCATTTCCTAAAAGCTGTGAATATCAGAATACTAGCCAGGTGCTGCGGATGGAAGTGTGAAGTTTACAGGTAGTTTCGAAGACAGCCTTATCTATACTTTATAAATATGAATTGTCCTCTGTGTTAGCACGTAAAATACCAAATAAATGTATTGTGGATTTAACTTGCATTCCTAAAGGCTGTGAGCACCATCCAGACATGGTGGGCGTCAGGAGGAAAGGATGAAGTCAGAAGGTGTGATGTTTTGTATGTAGCTTCAAAAGAAAGCATTGTCTATGCATTGTCTATAACCTTGTAAATAGGAATTGTCCTTTGTGTTTAGCAAATAAATATCGAGCCCACATTGGGCTAGCAGACCTTTCTACCGAAAGCGTCTCCGTCCATATGATGCCTGCTGTACCTTGTTGTGTGGAATAAAGAAGCTGCTTTGTATCTACCAGTAACTCTGTCTCTGGTGATTTCATCCACGTTACTACATTCTTGGGCTGCTTCTGCTTTTGCATAGCATCCACGTGCTCCTTGCAAAGATGCTTGCTACCTTTCTGGACATTTCCCCTCAGTTGAAGTGGCTGTGGATAAGTGAGGGTGTTGCATTTTTCAGAGAGGCTTTGAAAATATACTGGAGATAGCTCTGCCATAACAGATTTCCAGCAATGCACTAACAGTAAGTTATCTGATGTGGGAGTCTGAATATTAGTTTAGTTTGTAAACCATGTGGCCCAATGGAGATCATTGAGTGTAAGTATAGCCTTGATACTAATGGCATTGGCCTGGGGGAGAAAATGCTGATCGATTTGAAGGACTTCAGAGTTTTGGTGTAATTTCTTGTGTTCTGGGGTGGCTGAAGGAGATGAACTATGTCTCTAAAGCACTTGGGAAGATGGAATCAATGCTTCATTTGTAGACCATAATTCTTCTGTCGGATTGGAGGTCTTGGATTGGTTCATTATTTTATTAATTGATTGCCAGAAGTCTATCATTGGCTGTTTCAGTACTGCTTTGGCTTCACCTCTTCACTGTTGTAATGTTTAAAAGCAGGAAATTCTTGGTGGTATCTGTTCAGGATGTGGCTCCTGCATGTAAGCAACAACCAAAAGAAGTGTGTTTTTATCCAAGAATTGTGTGCTGTTCAATTACATTTTGAGGTGAGCTAACTACATAGTTGAACCCTGATCACCACAGCCGCTGGTTCAATTTTTTTTAAAAGGTAAGCTAGAGCTTAATGGGTAGCATTGCCTACCTAGAAGTTCTTGGAAAGGATGTTGGATTTTTTTTTTACTTGAATAGTTTTGATGTATCATTCTCCTGAATGCTACCTGTACATGATTGTCCTATTATGCACAGATTTGAAATTCAGCTATATGATCTTAGCTTCCTGTACTTAATTAAATCAACTACTATAATTTCCAAGTAGTAGACCTGGGTTTTGCTGCCTCGTTGCTGTTGTCTAGTAGTGTGATAACATAATGAACCTTGTTGCTTTTAATGGAAAGGCTTATGTTTTTAACTTGGACATTCATCACAGAACTATGGTTTACCTTTTGATTTGCAAACACAAATGGGAATGCACTTCAATTCAATGTCCTCTGATAGGAATTAAGAAATATGTTCTTTTACAGCCAACCACTGACATGACAAATGTGAATATGGCAATAATTGGTAGAGTCTTCAAAGTAATGACTATGCATTTCATTGGACTGGGAAGGTAGCAGCAAATGCAACTTCCTTCCTATTACAAAAGATTCTCTCACATCAAGAAAGTAGTCACAGACTGAAATACTCCTGCCTGAGCAATGGTCTATGAAAGTTGGTGTGCTTCTGGATATTAAGTGTTATTATGTCTGGAGCTTTAATAAAATACCCTTGTATCTTGCTTTATGGGTGCTTTAGCTGATCTAATACACAACTTAGTCGCTTTGGTTCTAGTTGTGCTTCTGATGTAAGATGTCTGGTAAAAGAAGAAAAAGTTTCACTTGGTTGCTTTTTCTTACCAGAAAAATGTGGATAGTCTTTGGCATACAGACAAATGGCAAGAATAGATCTATCTCTCGTTTTAATTGAGACCACTCTAAACATTCAGTCCTTCCTCACTGGTGCAACTTCTCAAGGGCATTGGGAATGGATGGTATAAAAATGAGCTTGCTGGCAACTACTACATTGAGAAATGAATGAGAAAAGTTAGTTGCATAAGACCAATCAATTCTGCAGTCTTCTATGAAAGTTCTCCCAGTCCATTCCAGGTACAGTCCTTCCCACCATTGAGCACATCTATACTAAACACTGTCACAGGGAAGCAGCATCCACCATCAGGACCCCCACCACCTGCGACATGCTCTCTTCAGCTTGCCGCCATCAGGAAGATGGTACAGGAGCTTCAAGACTCGTACCACCAGGAATAGTTACCCCTCAACCATCATGCTCTTGCACCAAAGGGGATAACTTCATTCAACTTCACTTGCCCCATCATTAAAATGTTCCCAGAACCAAAGGACTGCTCATCTCATGTTCTTCATATTTATTGTTAATTTATTTATTATTATTATTTCTCTATTTTTGTATTTATACAGTTTCTCTTTTTCACACTAGTTGAATGCCCAGGTGCTGTGATCTTTCATTGATTCTCTTGTGGTTATTGTTCTATGAATTTAAAGAGTGTGCCTGCAAGAAAATGAATCTCTGGGTTGTATATGGTGAGATATCTGTACTTTGATATATTTACTTTGAATTTTGGAATTTCAACATGATGGGAAATCAGTTAATATGATTTGCTGTGAGAATTTTGCTGTTTTTAATAATTAAATTTTGTAAAGTCCTGTAATTCAGACTTTCCAATCTTTGTTCAAGTAATTTGGAAGCAAATACTGGACATGACTGTATCAGTGGAATGTTGTGATGTGAAAAGGTAGCTAAACATCTGTATTAATGTAATTGGTGAGACCCATATACCAGGCATTATCTAATGGGAAATTGAAGTTTTGTTCTATGGCTGATTCATGAATAAAATTATATGCAGTCACCTGGAAGAGATTTTTTTTTTCCCCCTGCTGAACCAAAGTTAGGATAAGTAGTAACTTGGCGAGCTGTAATTAACGGGGTGGTGTAGAGATCAATAGTGGAACCTCAGCTATTTACATTTTATATTAATGGCATGAATGGACTGTGTGTTATGTGACCAGTTTTGCCCAAATTGCAAAAATAAGTCGGAACACAAGTTTGAAAAGGCCATGAAAAGTTTGCATTGGAAGATCAATAGGTTAAGCAAATTTTGCCGAATGAGTATAACATGGGGAAATGTTACCAAATTTGGTAGAAAGAGTAGAAAAGCATAAAAACTGTATATCAGATATTTACAGGGTTCTGATAGCATTGCTAACTCAGATTGACAAATTCAGCGTGAACTGTATGTTGATTCTTTGACAAGTAAAATGTGCAGAATATGGAGGACTTTACCCCTCCGGTTGCATAAAATTTTAAAGATTTTGTTTGGGGCTTGATTTATTTTAAAATGGCATACTTGTCAGATTTCTTTGAGGGACAGTAAACTGATATTGTCAATTTCAAGAATTTTGGGGTGGGGGGGGCGAATACTTCTCTCTAAAACCTGTGCCAATCAACAAAGGGCAAACTGGCTTAATGAGCCAAGTAGTCTCCTATTAAATATTAGATACGTTGTAACATTAACTGAATTGTTGTGTATACAATTCAGTGCGAATTGCTGTATACATATGGATGTTTGTGTGATAAAAGATATTTGCAGGTTAAGAAAAGATTTGCCCCTTAAGGCTTTTCCACAGTGGCTGATCTGATAGTGACCTACATTTTGCATTACTAATCCACATTTGCTAAGGTTGTTGTAGCCGGTGGGGGGCGGTGGTAGAGGGAATAAGCTCCTGCTACCTATTAAATGCTGTCAATGGCATGC
This sequence comes from Mobula hypostoma, assembly GCF_963921235.1. NCBI lineage: Eukaryota > Metazoa > Chordata > Chondrichthyes > Myliobatiformes > Myliobatidae > Mobula > Mobula hypostoma. The sequence goes on from NC_086107.1 coordinate 107,634,783, forward strand.
GTCTCAAATGGCCTCTGACAATCAAGGCCAGCTCCAGGACTTCACATTTCTACTGACAGAAGGGGCAAAGGCAAGATACTGGCACCTTAAAACCAGCTGCTTTGGACAGATGGGGCTCGTCAGCCATGGTTGTCAGTTCATCTAGAAGGAGAAAACTGATATCAAACGTGCTCTGCCTTGCAGCTATATCCACTCTTCAGGAAGGCTTTGGGTACCCACTCATGGGGAAAGCTTCGTGATTAAAACCCCAAGGAATCTGGAACTGGAGTCTTGAAGGCAGTCCTACATTAAGTTCAAAGCTGACTTGCAACTCCTGCGATATCACTGGTGCTAAACTGTATTGGTAGTCCATTCCTTTAGATTCATCAGGTGCGTGGTGCGGGCGAGCTTGCTACATGGGCAGCAGCTTGCTCTTCATGTTGTACTACCTTGGCTTGCAGATAGCAGGGTCACAAAACCCTTGGTTGACCCCAACCAACATAGGCCTCAAGCCACGTTAAGGTTTCACATGTTGTTTAGCAAGACCCCTTAACTTTCAATAACTACTTTGTTTTTAAGGAAATGTTCCAAACATACAACTTTTGACATGGAAAATTTTACCCTTATCTGTCATAAAGTGATGGTCATTTATTTTTAAACAGTGACTCCTAGCTCTAGATTTTTCTGTAAGTGGAAATATCTCTACATTTTCATGCTATAAAGCCCCTTCACATAAACAGTAGTCATAGACAATCACTGCAGCTGAAGAAAGGCTGATGTCTAATCAAGTAAATTGTTGATGAAAACTAACCAGATACTGATTATAAAATTTAAAAAAAAGCCCGATGCTGGAAATCTGGAAAAGACAACATCCTTGAAATTCAGATCAGACAGCATCTGTGGAAGGTGAATCTATGTTGATGCTCAAGTCTGAGACCCTTTGTCAGAACAGGCATTTTTCAAATTGAAGAGTTTTTTTATTTGTCTGCAGCATACAGTTTGGGAAACTGAGAGGAGAAAGAAATTTCAAACCACAACTCAGCACATCTGCCATTGGCAAATCTCAGCCTTAATATCAACTAATATATGAAGAACTGATATCAATATCTATATCAATGATCTGGATGATAATGTAAATTGGATCAGCAAGTTTGCTGATGATACCAAGATTGGAGGTGTAGTAGACAGTGAGGAAGGTTTTCAGAGCCTACAGAGGGACTTGGACCAGCTGGAAAAATGGGCTGAAAAATGGCAGATGGAGTTTAATACTGACAAGTGTGAGGTATTGCACGTTGGAAGGACAAACCAACGTAGAACATACAGGGTTAATGGTAAGGCACTGAGGAGTGCAGTGGAACAGAGGGATCTGGGAATACAGATACAAAATTCCCTAAAAGTGTCGTCACAGGTAGATAGGGTCGTAAAGAGAGCTTTTGGTACATTGGCCTTTATTAATCAAAGTATTGAGTATAAGAGCTGGAATGTTATGATGAGGTTGTATAAGGCATTGGTGAGGCCGAGTCTGGAGTATTGTGTTCAGTTTTGGTCACCAAATTACAGGAAGGATATAAATAAGGTTGAAAGAGTGCAGAGAAGGTTTACAAGGATGTTGCCGGGACTTGAGAAACTCAGTTACAGAGAAAGGTTGAATAGGTTAGGACTTTATTCTCTGGAGCGTAGAAGAATGAGGGGAGATTTGATAGAGGTATATAAAATTATGATGGGTATAGATAGAGTGAATGCAAGCAGGCTTTTTCCACTGAGGCAAGGGGAGAAAAAAACTAGAGGACATGGGTTAAGGGTGAGGGGGGAAAAGTTTAAAGGGAACATTGGGGGGGGGCTTCTTCACACAGAGAGTGGTGGGAGTATGGAATGAACTGCCAGACGAGGTGGTAAATGCGGGTTCTTTTTTAACATTTAAGAATAAATTGGACAGATACATGGATGGGAGGTGTATGGAGGGATATGGTCCGTGCAGGTCAGTGGGACTAGGCAGAAAATGGTTCGGCACAGCCAAGAAGGGCCAAAGGGCCTGTTTCTGTGCTGTAGTTTCTATGGTTCTATGATGCTGTAAAATATTTTGTATATCTCTATTGCTATGAGTTGGGTTTCGTGCTGCAACCCTAGTGAAATCAAATTAAGTAACAGCTTTGGCAGTGCCTGCCACGTCCCTCTGGTATGCTTCCTCCTGTATCTTCCATGGTCCCCTCTCCTCTCCTGTCAGATTCCTCCTTTAGCCCTTTTTTTTTTCTCTTATCACCTCCCAACTTACTTTATCTCACCTCCCCACCCACCCATTTTCCCCTTCACCTATCACCTGCCAGCTTGTACTACTGCTGTTTTCCCCCCACTCCCACCTCCTTATTTTGGCTTCTTCACCCCTTCCTTTTCAGTCCTGAGGAAGGGCCTTGGACTGAAACGTTGACTGTTTATTCTTTATAGATGCTGGCCGACCTGCTGAGTTCCCCCAGTATTTTGTGGGCATTGCTCTGGATTTCCAGTATCTGCAGAATCTTTTGTGTTTGTGGAGATGTTTGTGCTGAAATTGCTATTTTTGTATTAACTGTTGTGGAGTTTGTAGTCTTTGTTTACTTAATAAACACAAATTATTTCTAACGTGGACACTCTTAATGATGGAGTGATCCCCATATATTGACAGCTGCTTTGTTGCACTTCTGTATGTATAGTCATTTAGTGAAAGATAATCATGAGAATATTTTTCAAAACTGATTTTGATATACTGTTGCATACAACAGTGTTATGATTCTATAAATTGCAGAAACTGATTTCATTGTTGGCATGTTGCTGGGTAAATTGTATAGTCTGTAATATGCAGTATCTTTGCCTCTTAATTCACCTTTGATGCTCTTAACTCCCACCACCATCAGTAATAGACCAACTATTATTACTCCTGTCTGTTTTAAGAGTTTATAATGTTTGTTCAAATATATCTCAAGGACATTATTGCACTAGATGTTGTTGCATCTCTAGTAGATACTTTTCAAAAAAAAACACACTTACATTTGCAGTAATATTGAACCATTAGTGATGGTGAATTTTTTTTGATGGGCAGAGTTAATCGCGGTTATGCTTAAATGTTTTAGATTTGTTTAATCATTTTGGTCCACTTTCTTCACTGTCTAGTCCACTTGTTCAGGGTCCAAATCTTTGGAGACTAGTCTGTGTTTTATATCTTCTATTGTCTTAACAAAAATACTTTCATCAGTAAGTTTCTCCATTTTATTGAACCTTTTAAGCAAATAGTTGGAATTTTGGCAGATAACAATTGGTTATTTTAATTTGGCTATTTGCAATTTATATACATAGACTTTTTATAGAGTCTAAGAAATTAAGGTGCAGTGTCATCTTGTCTCAACCTTCGCATTTGTATTGGTGCAGCAATTTATTTATTATTTCCCCCCCCCCCGCCCCCCACAGAACTGGATCAGCTGAATTCGGCTTGCTATATATAGCTTGCTTTCCTTCAAAGTGCATTCACTTTATGTTCTAATAGTCCGACAGAGTAATAGTGGTGGAGCAAAATGTGTTCCAGAAATTTGCCCACTAAATTAAACCATCTAGTCCCAATTCATTTTGGGGGTTTAGGAAGAACCTTTATTTTGGAGAGGCTTACTTCTATGAAGGCAAATTGACTTTCACAATAGAATGAGGGAAATCTGCATTCTCTAGAGTAAATTTTCCGCTTTTACAAAGTAGAAGCTCAAAACATCAACTGTTTATTTTCCTCCATAAACGCTGCCTGACCCGCTAAGTTCCTCCAGCACTTCATGTATATTGCTCAGGATTTTCAGCATCTGCAGTCTCTCTTATGGCTACACCAAAGAGGTCATGAGTTTAATTCATGGTTTGAACCTCAGCAGTTGATCTTAGCTGAGGTTATCCAGAGGTAGCTCCAGACAATCTTGGTGGTTACCATGAGGATAACCCACAAGGTAGTCAATATGGAGTGGAATACATTGGAAGTTGCACTAATTTCCCCTCTCTTCTCCCTCACCCCCTTGCAATCTTTGTACGTTTGCATGTGATGTGCGGTGTTATTCATTCCCTATGGCAGGATGGTGTGACTTTCTGTAATTCTGGATTCTTTCATAATGAGTATTACAGCTTGTTTTTGTTTTATGAAAACACAAGTGAAAAGCATAAAAATGAGTTTCAACAGCATGAAATGCAGTTGATGTTCACTCTGAGCTCAGACATTTTTTGTCTGTGCAGACCAACTCAATGAATTGCAGTGCTCCATTTTGAATTTCTTTATTTTTAGGGAAACATTATCATTTTGATTTTCTTGAAGGATTTGTAACTGTCATCACTTTCCTGATGCTTCAGACATTTATTAAAAGGAATTAATTATCCTGCATTGAGTTATGGGCACCCCAGTTAAACACATTTTCTGGGTACCATTGCATAATACCATAAGATATAGGAGCACAATTAGGCCATTCTACCCATCAAATCTGTTCTGCCATTTCATCATGGTGAATTTATTTTTCCTCTCAATCCCATTCTCTTGCCTTCTGCCTGTAACCTTTGACATCCTTATTTACCAAGACACTATCAACCTTTGCTTTAAATATAACCAGTGACTTGGCTACACGGCAGTCTGTGGTAGTGCCATCCACAGATTCTTCACCCTCTCACTAAAATTCTTCCTCATCTCTGTTCTAAAGGGATTTCCATCTCTTCTGAGGCTATGTCCCTGGTCATAGACTCCCCTACGACAGGAAACATCCACTCTATCTAGGCCTTTCAATATTCGATAGGTTTCAGTGAGACCCCCACTCTCATTCCAGCGAGTACAGGCCCAGAGTCGTCAAATGTTTATTAACCCTTTTGTACCTGGGATCATTCTCATGAACCTCCGCTGGGCTGTCTCCAATGACAGCACATCCCTTCTTCGATAAGGGGCAGTCTGACTAATACCTTATAAAGCCACAGCATGGTGTCCTTTTATATATTAGTCTTCTCGAAGATCCTGAAGAAAAATCAAAAATAAATACACAAATACTGTTGTAATGTGAGCATTATAAAAGTAAGTAATACTGATTAGGATAATGGTAATATAGCAATATTTTCGCTAAAAAGCTGTTTGTAAAGGGTGATTGTTTCCGGGTTGCAGGGGTTTAGTTCCATTCTTTCTGCCCAGTGCGCACGTGTGTAGTTCCCCCACCATGCACCGCATTTTCAGCGTAGCCTGTGTTGCATCAAAGTGACCAATCAGATTAGATAAGAGTTCAGACTGTCGCAAACATCAATATACGGCAGTGGTCCCCAACCTCTGGGCCGCGAAGTGTGCAGTGGTGCAGCCGTAGTCGGGATGCACACAGCACATCTTTAAGAAAAGAAGCCGAAATAAACAGGCCCGGCACGTAAATGTCAGCTCAGATCAGAGGCGACGCAATCACTCGTGATATCCTGATAGCATAGCAGAGGCTCCATGAAAGAAGGCGAAAACATACAAATTCCATCCAGAATGGGAAGAGGAATTTCTATTTACCTTGGTGAAAGACAAGTGTGTATGTATGTTGTACCGCCAAACAGAAGCACTGACTAAAAGAGGCAACACCAACCACCAGGAATTTGAAGACACCTACCCCCCAAAGAGCGCAATTCGTGCCTGGAAAGTTGAGCTGAAATCGGGGTTGAAGGCCCAGCAATCGTTCCACAAAACATGCTGCTCAAAATAAGGCTGCTATTGAAGCATCATTTCGTGTAAGTCACCTTTTGGCTGAACACAAGAAGCCTTTTACAGATGGTGATTTATTCAAGGAAGCAATGGTCGTTACCGCAGAGATTGTTTTTAATGACTTTATAAACAAAAGTGGCATCACAACCGCAATATATAATATACTGCTTGGCCAGAGTCACCGTCAGAGGACGTGAATATTTTTCACTACAGTTCGATGAATCCCTGGATGTAATGCAAACAGCTCAGCTTGTTGTGTTTGTTAGAATGGCTTTCCAGGATTTTACAACAAAGGAGGACTTCCTCACTCTTTTGCAATAAAGGAAAGAATGAGAGGTGAGGATATTTACAATGAATTTAAAAAAAATGTCTGTGAAAATGACAACCCCATTCATAAACTGGTGGCAATTACTACTGATGGGGCCGAGCAATGCATGGTGTGCGCGTTGGTTTTGTACTGCTAAAAGTCAGTGCCTACTTCGGGTCAACTTATCTATGTGAAATTGCATTTTCACAGATGAAAATTATTAAATCTAAGTACAGGAGCTGACTTACTGACGGACACCTCACTAGAGTTGCCAACTTTCTCACTCCCAAATAAGGGACAAAAGTAGCAGTCACATCCCAGGACGTTTGTGTTTACCCTGAGAAAGACTACCATGACCATGAAGTCTTGCACGGGCACCTGTGTGCGCATGCGCGTACGTGCTGATTTTTTTTTACCCCACAAATTGGTTTTGGCTTAATTTTCATTATTTCTACTTTATATAGGCTGAGTATTTATCATATCATTCCTGCTTTTACTATATGTTAGTGTTATTTTAGGTTTTATGTGTTATTTGATATGATTTGGTAGGTTTTTTTGGGTCTGGGAACGCTCAAAACTTTTTCCATATAAATTAATGATAATTGCTTCGGCGTAAAGCATTTTGGCACGAAAGGTTTCATAGGAATGTTCTACCTTAGTGGGGGGAATACGGGAGGCGTTGGCAACACTTCACCTCACAGACGGTCTCAGACTGGCTGTCTGTAGTTATGAGCCAAATTTCAGGGAACTAGCAGAATCTATATTCAGCCCCAGTCACCACACTGAGTGCAACAGTCAATTTTTATTCATTTATTTTTCGTGTTGAAATAAAATTAAATAATGAAACTTAGAATTCAAGGTGTGAAGTATTGTAATATTCTTAAAGAAAGACAGCTATGGCCTGTTTGATATGCTAGTTACAGTGTTTTCTTGTTTGAATTAATTTGAAAGTTTGACAAAAGTATTTTGTGTAATTCAAATACAATTCGCCCAAATAAAAGGCCTCAAATTGGAAGTACAATCTGAGCTGTGTTTTCTCTAAACGATTTAGTAGGTAGATCTTGTCTTTCACTGAGGTCGAGGTAGGGGGTCTTGGGCTTCCATCTGTTTCTATTACTTGCTGCTATATGGTTTCCAAATGTGTAAATGTGTTAATTGAAGTATAGCTTTGGTGTACCCATATCCAGGAGAGTTGCTATCTTTTGATAACACAGCATGATATTCTTCAATCAGATGGATTTGGCTGGTTGGCACACAGCATTTAATTTCTTCTAATGCGTTACTTACGACATTTGTCAAATCTCTGCTTGTTTAACATGGGAGCTCATTAAATATATAAGAAGTTGGAGTTCTAAGCCGGAACCATTCAGTTCATAATACCGCCTTTGGTAAATGCACAGCTCTTATTATATTGGACCACAGATCCCGTGTTAAGTACAGACATAACGGGTTTCTGTAGAATTTTTGAATCTTAGAGTTCTACAGCGTGGAAACTGATCTTTTGGCCCACTGTATCTGTGCCAGCCATCAAGCACCTATCAATTGTGATCCCATTTCCTGCACTTCAACCGTTCACATTGTGTGCCATAGTTTTAAATACTCATCTACATACAGTTGCAAGAAAAAATTTGTGCACCCTTCACTATTACCTGGTTTTCTGCATTAATTACTCATAAAATGTCGATCTTCATCTAAGTCACAATAATAGACAAATACAATCTGCCTAAACTAATAACCCACAATGAATTGTACTACTTCTTGTCAATACTGAGTACAGCATTTAAACAATCACAGTCTAGGTTCAAAAAAAGTATGTGAACCTTTGGGGTAATGCTTTCTACAAAAGCTATTTGGAGTCAGGTGTTCCAGTCGATGATATTGGAGGTGTGGATTGTAGAAGTGTTTTGTCTTATTAAAAAAAGACACACAAAATTAGGTTACTGACAAGGCCTGCTCTTCTCAAGAAAGATCTGTTTATGTGCATCATGCCTCGATCAAAACAATTTTCAGAAGACCTTGGAAGAAAAATTGTAGAGATGCATGAAGCTGGAAAAGGCTACAAAAGCATCTCTAAAAGACCTGAGTGTTCATCAGTTCATAGTCAGAAAAATTGTATACAAATGGAGGAAACTCAGTACTGTTGCTATTGGCCCTAGAAGTGGGCATCCTGCAAAGATCACACCAAGAGCACAATGTGCAATGCTGAGGGAGGTGTAAAAGAACCCATGGGTAACAGTGAAAGACCTGTAGAAATTTCCAGAACTTTCTAAAGTCTCTATTCATGTGTCCACTAAGAAAAACACTGAATAAGATTGGTGTTCATGGAAGGACATGACAGAGGAAACCACTGCTCTCCAATAAAAAAAATTCTGCAAGTCTCAAGTTTGCAGAAGATGTCCCACAATGCTTCCAGGACAATGTTCTGTGAACAGATGAGACAAAAGTTGAACAACTTCTAGAAATGCACACTGCTACGCTGTAGGTAAGAGTGTACTGTACACCAACACCAAAACTTCATCCTGTGAAGCATGATGGAAGGAGCATCATGGTTTTATGCTGCTTTGCTCCCTCAGGACCTGAACAGCCGGCAATCATTGAGGGAACCAACAAATTCAAAATTGTATCAAGCCATTTTACGGGAGAATGGTAGGATCGCGGTCTGTCGCCTGAAGCTTAATAGGTTGGATGATGTAATAAGACAATTATCCGAAATGTGAGTAAATCAACAGAATGGTTTAAAAAGAAGAAAATTTGTTTTGGAATGGCCAAGTCAGAGTGCAGATCTTGATCCAATTGAGATGCTGTGGCGTGACCTGAAGAGGGCTGTTCATGCAAGGTATCCCAGAAATATTGATGAACTGAAACAGTTTTGTGTGGAGTAATGGTCTAAACTTCCTCCTTGCTGTTGTGCAGGTCTGATCGACAGCTACAGGAACAGTTTGATGGACGTTATTGCTGTTAAAGGAGTTTCTACTAGTTATTAAATACAAGGATTCACATACCTTTTTCCAGCTTGGACTGTGAATGATTGAACAATGTGTTCAATAAAGACATGAAAAGTTCAATTGATTGTGTATTATTAGTTAGACATTGTGTTTGTCAATTATTGTGATTTAGATGAAGATCAGACTACATTTTATGAGTAATTAATGCAGAAAAATGGGTAATTGCAAAGGGTTCACTAACTTTTTCTTGCAATTGTAAATCTTCAATGTTTCATGAGAGTCCATTACACCTTTTGGGCACTGTATTCCAGGAATCAGCTGCACTGTGGCGGGGGGGGGGGGTGCGCGCGGGGAGAGAAGAATTCTCAAGTCCATACTAAATTCCCTATCCATCACCACCATCATCATCATCATCCTCTGGCTGTGGTCACCTATAATAAGGGAAAGTTTTCTCACTCTCAGTCTATGTCCTTCATAATTTTGTATGTGTCAATCAGGTCCTGTCTTACCATTTTCCATTCCAAGGAAGTTAAACCTAGCCTATCCCAGTCTTTCCTCATAGTTGAAATGCTCCATCACATGCTACATCCTGGTGAATCTCCTCTGCACTCTCTTATGCAGTTACATTTCCTATATGTGGCAATCAAAATTGTACATGGTTCTCTAACGCTGGCCTACTTAATGTTTTATTTGTTGTCCCGTAAGCTCATTGCTCTTATTCTGTGCACTAGACAGTGAAGGTATATGTCTCATATGCTGCCTTAATCACCTTCTACCTGTGTAATATCTTCAGGAACTTCTGGAGATGTAAACCAAGTTCCCTCAATTTGTCAGTACTTCCAAGGGTCTTGTCATTCATGAGAATATCCTATTTGTAATGTTCCTCTCAAAACACATCACTTTACATTTTTTAGATCAACTTCTGTCTGCCACTTCTCTTTCCATCTTACTGATTGATCAATATCATTGTTTCTGCAGATTATTCTTCTCTCTACCATTAACAGCTCCAGTAGTTGTGTTTTGTGTATCTAGAAACTTAATCGTATTCATAATCTAGACTGTTTAAAATGTGTACGACACTGCAAGTATCCTGCATTGATCCCTGTAGTTGTTACTGGTTACGGACTTCCAATTGCAACCCTCTGCCTCCTATCAGCAAGCCAGTTTTGGGTCCATTTTGCCAAATCGACCCTTAATTTTTCAGAACTTTCTCCCACATGGGACCCTGTCAAAATCTAAAATCCATGTGGACTATATCAATTTCACCACACTTATTGACTCTTATTCATCTACTCAATATTCAGTCAGTTTAATTAAACAGGTTATCCCCTTAATCAAATCGTTGATTAATTCCTGTCCCTCCAAGGACAGATTGGAGGATCAGCATCTCGTATTCCATCTAGGAAACTTCCAACCTGATGGCATGATTATCAATTTCTCCTGGTAATTTTTTTTACCCCTCCCTTTCCCTTTACATTTCCCTACTTTGGCCTCTCACCTCTTCTCCTAATTTGCCTAACACCTCTTCCTGATGCCCCTCCTCCTTCTCTTTTTCCCATGGTCCACTCTCGTCTCCTATTAAATTCCTTCTCGAGCCTTTACCTTTTTGCACCTATCTGGCTTCACCTATCACTTCATTCCCTTCCCCCCAACCTTTTTATTCTAGCATCTTCCCCTTTATTTTCTAGTCCTGATACAAGGTCTCAGCCTGAAACGTTGACGCTATTCATTTTCATAGATGCTGCCTGACCTGCTGTGTTCCTCCAACATTTTGTTATTCCTCTGAATCTTTTCCTGCACTTTATTTGGCTTTGTTATTATTTTCCCGTATGCTATAATGCACTGATGTGATGAAATGGCTTGTATAGATACCATGCAAAATGAAGTTTTTCACTGTAGCTCACTCAGTATATGTGACAATAATAAATCAATAAATAAATCGGTACTGAGACTCATTGCCTAGTAATTACCTGGCTTGTGGAGAAAACTACTAACTTTGCTGTTCTCAATCATTTTGTATCTCTGTGGGCAGAGAAGATTTGGAAATTTCTGTCCGAGTCTCAACAGTCTCCTCCCTAGAATGCATCTCATCTGTGCCTGGGATGAATCACCTTTAAGCCAACTAGGACAATTAATAATTCATCCTTCTCTATTGTAGTTTGTTCTAGAAAGCCCTCCCCACTTTTGAGCACATTTACTACATGTAGTTCTGCCATAAGAAAGCTGCTGTCACCATCAAGAGCCCTCCTACCATCCAGACCATGCTCTCTTTTCACTTCTACCATCGCGCAGGAAGTATAGAAGCCTAGGATCTAATGCCACTAGGTTCAAGAACAATTATTACCCTTCAACCATCAGGCTTTGAACCAGTGTGGTTAACTTTACTCACCTCAATGCTGAACTGATTCTGCAACCTGCTGACTTGCTTTATAGATCTCTACAACTCATGTCCTCAGTACTTTTGTTTATTTGCACAATTTGTCTTCTGCACTTTAGGTGTTTGTTAGTCTTGATGTATAGAAGAAGAAGAAATCCTTTAACTCTGAGTGGAGTCATCGGGACGCCGTCATGACGGCGTTTTTTGAGCAGGCTTTCTTATTTTTACGAGACCGAGTTGCTAGCTCGACGCTCAACCCAGCACGGATGGAAAGCGTGCAAGGGAGCCGACTGGTTTCAAACTTGGGAGCTTTCGCTCCGAAGTCCAGCGCTGATGCCCCTACGCCACCAGCCAGCAGTCCTGATGTATAGTTTTTTTGTAAATGCCTACAAGACAATGAATCTCAAGGTAGTATATGGTAACATATACTGTAGGTGCTTTGATAATAAATTTTCCTTTGACTAGTCTCTGAAGTCTCCAACTATAATGTCCTTCTCATTAAATACAGATATGGAATATTTATTTATGATCTTACCCATCACCTCTGGCCTCCTGCACAGATTGCCACTGCATTATATTTTTTATAATTACATAGATCAAAAGGTCCATGCAGGCTTTTGGGGGAAAGCATTGTCATGTGTCCTGCCTTCCCCTCTCCCTCAATTCTCTCCACCCTTGCAACTCATTCTTTTCTGTATATTACTTCAACTCTCCTGTGATTTCTTTACTTATTAAGGCACACTAAGGAATAATTTACTGTAGCCAATTAACCTTTTAGCATGTCTTTGGGATGTGAAAAATAAACTCAAAAGCATCCAGAAGAAACCTGATCATGGAGAGAACTCAGCACAGTTAGCACTCCTAGGCCCCTGGAGTTGAGTTAAACTGCGGCACACTGTGTGCCTCTTTGCTGTAAGAATTGATTATATAGTGTTGCATTTTCGATAGAGCTGCGATAGCAGGTGAGATCAGGGATCAGTTTAACCTCAATGTTCTCTATTCATGGGCAATCACCAGATATTAGTGGGTATGTTGGTACTGCCTTGGATGAATGAAGCTGTTTGAAAATGTAAAATATTGCTCACTGAAGTACAGAAGGGAACCTTTGCTTCCCTTCATATATTCAGTGACTGAAGTGCTTTTTAAGTTAAAAACAGAAGTGTGTTACTTACTGTTTTTCTTTGCCATTCAGGGATCTGCTAACTTGAGACAGAACCCAAAGAATAAAATATTGAATCTGATTTGCAATCTTGATAAACGAATAAGGCTAGGAACTTGACAAGTTTTCAAAGACTGTTAGGAACAAGATTTTTTTTCATTAAGTATTTTCTGCTAAGATTTAAGTTGATAACAATTTTCATGCTATGATCATGTCAACTGTAAAAATCACCCAAAGGTTAATTTTAGATTCAGCTCCTTGCAACTCAAGATGTGTTTTGAGACTAAGTTTTTTTTTGTTGTGCAAAATATACTGCTGAGTATCATAGAAAAATGTCTTAAATTTTGTGAGCATAATTTTTTTAGCAACACCTCATTGAAATACTTTGTCATTCTAATGAAGTGGGGGAATAAGGTCATTTGAATAATTTTCTTAAAAGAGCAAGTTTAAAAATTTAAGGGTGTATTTGTTCGTACTGTATGTTTGCATGGAGAAGTCGATCAGCCAAATTTCAAGAATCAGTGTGAGTTTCAAATTTGAGGTATATTAAGCTTTGGTCAGGCTTGGGGTACTCAGCTTTATTTCCAAAGAATTCTGCCAATTAGAACAGGCCATCCCCTCTGACCTAGATTTGGATTGCTGTCTTTGTAACAGACATTGAACTAATGTGCTGGCTCATTCACTTATTCAGCATATTAAATCTAGTAGCCACCTCAACATTACAGTTTGACTTTCCAGTGCCATTGCATGCTTTAAGTTCATTGTTTTGAGAATTATTCTATGAAGCTGAAAATACTGGAAACTCGGGCACATCAAGAAGAATCTAAAGAAAAGAGAAACGGAATAAAAGTTTTAGTTTCTGAAAACGTTGAGTTCGATAAAGTCCAGAGGCTACAAATTCAACAAGTTCTATGGTTATTGTTTAAATATTTTATCCGTTCTTCTCATCACATCTGTCTATTCTGGAGATTTTGTACGGCTCTGACTTGTATCTCCCAGTTTTATACATGTTTAGTTTGCTTTCTCTTTCTCTCGCTATTGTTAGAAGCCCATTAACCAGATGGTTATGTCAACAGTTCGTGATTGACAGCCTCACCCTGTAGGACGGGCTCCCAACTTGGGGTCCACAGACCCCTCAGTTAATGGTAAGGGTCCACAACATAAAAGGTTGGGAACCCCGCTCTAGGAGATACAACATTTGCCTCATGCATTTATGCCATAACCTTGCTGCAACTTTTTTTCTCTTAGGAAGTTGCAAAACATTTTACCCGAAACATTTCTTCTTTCCATTGCTGCTCTCAGTATTTTCTGTATTTATTTTGGATTTTCAGGATCTGCCTATTTATTTTATAATATGTGATATTTGTATGGATAATCGGTCCATTGATCAGACAATGTATAAATAGATATGAACTCTCAACAATTGTCCCAAAAAATCTGCAGTCATACTGCCAAAAGAAACTTGTAAATAATAAATTCTCTAGCAGTGTACTCGATGTGCAAAGAAGAACATTATTAAAATCCCATTGTACCTTTTGCTTCCCACCAAAGTGGTGTGTGCTTGATTATGTACTTGTACATGGAACACAGCAATCTTTCCTACAGTGGAGTGGAATGCAGCCTGTGTTTGTCCATAAAATAATTCCTAAGAAAATATAATTTTCAGAGGTCAGGGGAGAGCAGATAATGTCCATGACTGCAGATTTGGACAGTTCACCAACAATGTGAAGGTTTATCTCAAAGCTCGAACACCCAAATGTAGGTTTAACATTCTGATGAATAAAGAATTCCTTTCACAACAACCTTTTAATGTCTAAAAACACCCAACTTCTGAAATGCCTATTTAGGTATAACTCTTGAGGCTGGTTTTGCAATGTTCATGCATTTTATTGTTGAGTTTAACAATCAATGGCTTATTTCCTGCTGACCTGCCACAAGTGCTTAATACAAGCAAATATACTGATAAATATTATGGCGTTGTTATGAACATAATACAAAAATACTGTTTCCTTTGTTCAGCAATTTTCTTTCACATCTCTCCTGAAGGAATCAAGTTCTTGGTTCCATTCTGATATGCAGATGATAATCATTTGTTCAGAAGATAATTTGCCTAAAATGACACAGTCAAACTTGATCCAGCTTTTTGCATGTGTGCACAATTTCAACAGGGATGATGAGGCAGGAGAGGCAACATGCACTGTTTTTTTCTCATTTCCTGACAGGACAGTGCCACTGCCAAATGTGTCTCCATAAATGCTGTAATTCAGCAGAGATGCATCAATCCTACAAAGTGGATGGACAGGGTAGTCAAACTTTTATTCAGTCAAGTGAATGCAGTAACAGATTTTTTCTATTAATTATATTTTACTGAAATCAGTGACAACATTGGTAATTTTTTGTCTGAGTCAAGATGCCCCATTATCGTTAGACCTGCCTTAGCTGTGTGTGGAATGTTTGCTCACTTCATGTGGTAAAAGAAGAATGAAAGCCAGGCTGAAAGTATTAATTCTACATTTGATGGATTGTCAAGTGTTGTTTTGCTATCATCTGTTCAACTACTCTGTGCTTACATGTTTAAACTGTTCAGCGGAGATGCAGTGTTTTGTATCATTTGTTTTTGTTCCGTAGGCTATCTGTTTCTATGATTCATTCCTGCTGTTTGGTTTTGGTCAGTCTGGATGAGCTGTTGTTACCTGCTCTGCCAAATCATGTTAACCTGTTGCTTCTGATTTTGACAATTCTTATGTGCGTTTACGTTCTTCAGTTCTCAGCATAAAAACAAACATGAGTTGAAATATCTAGAAAACTTTCCAGGTAGTTTAGGGAAAATTTTGTTGAACCAAAGGAAAAGATTGGAATGGTTACCAGAAACTTGAGAGAAGAGTGAGGAACAGAAGATTTTAGCAGCAAATTCTAATGAATTTAGTACCCGTGTTTGAAGGCAACAACATTAGTGTTGAATTACACAGAAGTGCTTGTAAACTAGGAAAGTTTATAATGGTGGTTAGGACTAAAAAGGGTTGTAAAGGTGGTGAGGAGATGTAAAACAAGTTCAAAATTTATTATTGAAATACAGATATGTCACCATATACAACCCTGAGATTTGTTTTCTTGTAGGCATACTCAATAAATCCATAAGAGAATAATTAACAGAATCGGAAGACCACAATCTGTGCGGATTGGTGATAACGTCCTCCTCACTGATGATCAACACTGGCGCACCTCGAGGATGTGTGCTTAGCCCACTGCTCTACTCTTTATATACACAATACTATGTTGCTAGGCATAGCTCAAATGCCATCTATACATTTGCTGACGATACAACCATTGATGGTAGAATCTCAAGTGGTGACAAGGGGGCGTACAGGAGTGAGATATGCCAACTAGTGGAGTGGTGCTGCAGCAACAACCTGGCACTCAACATCAGAAAGATGAAAGAGCTGATTGTAGACTTCAGGAAGGGTAAGACGACGGAACACCTATCAATCTTCATAAGTGGAGAGAGTGAGCAGTTTCAAGTTCCTGGGTGTCAAGATCTTGGAGGATCTAACCTGGTCCCAACATAGTGATTTAGTTATAAAGAAGGCAAGACAGTGGCTATACTTATTACGAGTTTGGCATGTCAACAAATACACTAAAAATCTTCTATAGTTGTACCGTGGAGAGCATTCTGTCAGGCTGCATCACTGGTATGGAGGGGCTACGGCACAGGACTGAAAGAAGCTGCAGAAGGTTGTAAATCTAGTCAGTTCCATCTTCATAGTCATAGTCATACTTTATTGATCCCGAGGGAAATTGGTTTTTGTTACAGTTGCACCATAAATAATAAATAGTCATAACACCATAAATAGTTAAATAGTAATATGTAAATTATGCCAGGAAATGTCCAGGACCAGCCTATGAGCTCAGGGCATCTGACCCTCCAAGGGAGAAGTTGTAAAGTTTGATGGCCACAGGCAGGAATGACTTCCTATGACGCTCTGTGCTGCATCTCAGTGGAATGAGTCTCTGGCTGAATGTACTCCTGTGCCCATCCAGTACAGTATGTAGTGGATGGCAGACATTGTCCAAGATGGCATGCAACTTGGACAGCATCCTCTTCAGACACCACCGTGAGAGAGTCCAGTTCCATCTCCACAACATCACTGGCCTTACAAATGAGTTTGTTGATTCTGTTGGTGTCTGCTACCCTCACCCTGCTGCCCCAGCACACAACAGCAAACATGATCGTACTGGCCACCACAGACTCAGAACATCCTCAGCATCGTCCGGCAGATGTTAAAGGACCTCAGTCTCCTCAGGAAATAGAGACGGCTCTGACCCTTCTTGTAGACAGCCTCAGTGTTCTTTGACCAGTCCAGTTTATTGTCAATTCATATCCCCAGGTATTTGTAATCCTCCACCGTGTCCACCCTGACCCCCTGGATGGAAACAGGGGTCACCAGTACCTTGGCTCTCCTCAGGTCTACCACCAGCTCCTTAGTCTTTTTCACATTAAGCTGCAGATAATTCTGCTCACACCATGTGACAAAGTTTCCTACCGTAGCCCTGTATTCAGCCTCATCTCCCTTGCTGATGCATCCAACTATGTAACTTAGGTACTAGCCTACCAAGTACCTAGGACATCTTCAGGGAGCAATGTCTCAGAAAGGCAGCGTCCATTTTTAAGGACCTCCAGCACCCAGGGCATGCCCTTTTCTCACTGTTAACATCAGGTAGGAGGTACAGAATCCTGAAGGCACGCACTCAGCGATTCAGGAACAGCTTCTTCCCCTCTGCCACCTGATTCCTAAATGGACACCACCTCACTTTTAAAAAATACACAGTATTTCTGTTTTTGCACATTTTTTATCTATTCAATATAATTTATTATTATTTTTATTTTATTATTTCTGCTTGATTATGTATTGCATTGAACTGCTGCTGCTAAGTTAACAAATTTCACATCACATGCCGGTGATGATAAATCTGATTCTGATCAGTGATAAAGACCTTGGGCATTCAACCAGTGTGCAAAAGACACAAACTGTACAAATACAAAAAGAAAGATAATAAATTAAGCAAAAAATATCAAGAACATTAGATGGAGGTCTTGAAAGTGAATTCATTGGTTGCAGGAACATTTCAAATGATGGCACGAGTTAAGTTAATCTCTTTGGTTCAAGAGCCTAATGGGTGGAAGGGTAATAACTATTCTTGAACCAGGTGGTGTGAGTCCTGAGAGTCCTGTACCTTCCTGATAGCAGCATAGAAAAGAGAGGTGGAGGTTCCTGATGATGGATGCTGCTTTCCTGCAACAATGTTTCATTTAAATGTGCTTAGTGGCCGGGAGGACTTTACCCATGATGGACTGGGCTGTATGCACCACTTTTTGTAGGATTTTCCATTCAAAGGCATTGGTATTACAGCCAGTCAATATACTCTCCACTACACATATATAGAAGTTTGTCAAGGTTTTAGTTGTCATAACAAATCTTTCAACATGTTTGTTGAATTTGCTTTTTTATTCTCCTCATGTTGTCCAGTTTCTGGACAAGTAGCATCCTGTACTGAGACCTCAAATAATGTTAGTCCTTATAAGTCCACCTTTGGATCTCTGCCTTTCAATATCATTTTGCTTTATTTGGAGAATAATAATCCTGATAGCATTTTAAAAATGATTGTAAGTATGTGCAACTGCTTGTTTTCTCAGACAATGGCCTACTATGTTGGAGGCCAAGCAAAGAAGTGCTTTTCAGCACAGTCTAAACCGGGGAACCATGAGATAGAGTAGTACTGGTTTCATAGCATCAACATAAGTGCAGTCACAGTGGATTTCAGTTAATTGGGAAACATCGGGACCAGTACATTTTAACCCAACTAAGAGGCTGAAGTTTTATGGAAATAGTTAAAAAGGTATTTTACAAAGACAAACTGCTGTTTAAATGAGTAACAATGAAATACAGAACAAACGAGAACACTATTAATACACTGCTATAGTTATCACCAGAGAAGTTCATCTTCTCTATACTGGCAGATTCTTTTGACTGACGGTAAATGAACAGAATTAGCACAGACACCTAATGTAGATAATTGCCTGCCTTCATACAATGTTATCAACGATTGCATCCTCCAAATTTTCATTTTCATTGTTACATTCAGGATGATTGATATCTTCAAGTACTTAGTTCCTAACTTAGACCTAAAGTAGTAAATCGTTTCATTTTCAATTGCAGTTGTTTCAAGCCTAAAAGCTTGAAACTCCGAGCAACACAATTCTGAACTGTCTAACTATTTATTCTCGCCAACTATCAGTGACAAAATCACTGCTTTATGAACATGTGCACAAACCTGATGCTAGTTAAACACTGTTTGTTCTAAGCATGGTGTAGCCATAGAAGTGCACACATCTGATGCTAGTTAGAAACTGACAACAGTCTCCTTCCAAATAAGTGGCATAGCATCCCAAATAAACAAAGAGACTGCACCATTGATTCAAGGCAACATCCCCTTCTGCTAGACCAATAACTTCGATTATAACCCATGTTGCAAAGCATATTTTTTTCCCCAAAATTAAGAATACTATAATGTTAGAGGCATTTCATTTGGGCTGAAATAAGAGGAAGTACTTGAATACCTCCACTTCTGTTTCTCTTGCTTCATCAGGCCATATATTAGGTTTACCCTTTCTCACATTTTTTGTAAGTTATGTCAGAAATTTCTATGACTGCAGTAACCTAATCTATATATAGTCCAATGTCAAAATAATGGAATTAGCAAGCCAAAACAGTAATTTCACAATGTAAAATCTTCATTGGTATGAACATTTCTATATAACCATCCAACTACAAATTGCTTAATTAAAATAGGTCTTCCTAGTCTGAGTAGAATTCTTGACAAAGCCTTGAGGCAAAATTGTAAAAACTCTTAGACACTCTTGTTAGCTGATCTGCAGTAGAAAAATATCTGGCATATTGAAGTTTGATGTCTCGCTTTTTTTAAAAACCAAAACCATTTGAATGCCAGCGCAACAATCTTCTTGGACAGTTACCACATATCAGGTTGATGTGCTTCCAGCCTTGTGCTGTTGGTTCTGAAATGGCTGATGAAGCCAGTGTGAAACTTAGAAACATAGAAAATAGGTGCAGGAGTAGGCCATTCGGCCCTTCGAGCCTGCACCGCCATTTATTATGATCATGGCTGATCATCCAACTCAGAACCCCGCCCCAGCCTTCCCTCCATACCCCCTGACCCCTGTAGCCACAAGGGCCATATCTAACTCCCTCTTAAACATAGCCAATGAACTGGCCTCAACAGTTTGCTGTGGCAGAGAATTCCACAGATTCACCACTCACTGTGTGAAGAAGTTTTTCCTAATCTCGGTCCTAAAAGGCTTCCCCTCTATCTTCAAACTGTGACCCCTCGTTCTGGACCTCCCCAACATCGGGAACAATCTTCCCGCATCTAGCCTGTCCAATCCCTTTAGGATCTTATACGTTTCAATCAGATCCCCCCTCAATCTTCTAAATTCCAACGAGTACAAGCCCAGTTCATCCAGTCTTTCTTCATATGAAAGACCTGCCATCCCAGGAATCAATCTGGTGAACCTTCTTTGTACTCCCTCTATGGCAAAGATGTCTTTCCTCAGATTAGGAGACCAAAACTGCACACAATACTCCAGGTGTGGTCTCACCAAGGCCTTGTACAACTTCAGTAGTACCTCCCTGCTCCTGTACTCGAATCCTCTCGCTATAAATGCCAGCATACCGTTCGCCTTTTTCACCGCCTGCTGTACCTGCATGCCCACTTTCAATGACTGGTGTATAATGACACCCAGGTCTCGTTGCACCTCCCCTTTTCCTAATCGGCCACCATTCAGATAATAATCTGTTTTCCTATTTTTGCCACCAAAGTGGATAACTTCACATTTATCCACATTAAATTGCATCTGCCATGAGTTTGCCCACTCACCCAACCTATCCAAGTCACCCTGCATCCTCTTAGCATCCTCCTCACTGCTAACACTGCCACCCAGCTTCGTGTCATCCGCAAACTTGGAGATGCTGCATTTAATTCCCTCATCCAAGTCATTAATATATATTGTAAACAACTGGGGTCCCAGCACTGAGCCTTGCGGTACCCCACTAGTCACCGCCTGCCATTCTGAAAAGGTCCCGTTTATTCCCACTCTTTGCTTCCTGTCTGCTAACCAATTCTCCACCCACACCAATACCTTACCCCCAATACCGTGTGCTTTAAATTTGCACACTAATCTCCTGTGTGGGACCTTGTCAAAAGCCTTTTGAAAATCCAAATATACCACATCCACTGGTTCTCCCCTATCCACTCTACTAGTTACATCCTCAAAAAATTCTATGAGATTCGTCAGACATGATTTTTCCTTTCACAAATCCATGCTGACTTTGTCCGATCATTTCACCGCTTTCCAAATGTGCTGTTATCACATCCTTGATAACTGACTCCAGCAGTTTCCCCACCACCGACGTTAGGCTAACAGGCCTATAATTCCCCGGTTTCTCTCTCCCTCCTTTTTTAAAAAGTGGGGTTACATTAGCCACCCTCCAATCCTCAGGAACTAGTCCAGAATCTAACGAGTTTTGAAAAATTATCACTAATGCATCCACTATTTCTTGGGCTACTTCCTTAAGCACTTCCTTAAACTTGGAGACTTTGCCTCCACAGAATGGGGCAAGAGCTACTTGAAGGGTGATGTATTCTTTCTGCTGTTTCACTGGGCTTTTGCACACTCTGGCAAATGAGATTGATCTCCCTCTATCTCAGTCTGCATGCTCCTTACCTGTTTTGAATGTTTATAGCTCAGGATTCCCACGAGCTTGGTGCAGCTTTACTCTTTCTTCAAAGTGGCTTTGAGAACATCATGGAAAGTTTTCCTCTGTTCACTTCATGTTTTTTCACCGTGATGGAAATCAGAATGTGATACATTTCTTGAGTGTGCTGTAGTTAGTGCAAACAAACATGTGCTGTCTATTGCAAACGACAGTGGGTTTTCAAGATGTTGGCCTGGGAGAAAATGCTATCTATTAGTATGCTTATTCTGTCAGTTGATCTGGAGTACTTTCTGGAGATGGATTGTTAGTGTCAGTGCTTTGAGAACTTCCAGGTATCAAAAGCGTGGACAAAAAACAGATTTCACAGTTGATGATGGCTCATGGATTTTTTTTGGCTGTGTGAAGCTTTGATCTTTTAAAAAAAATATATATATTAGTTTTCCTGACCACAAGAGGCTGTGCTGTGTGTGTGTTTTTTTAATATAGTTAATTGCGGATTTGTGTTTTGCAATCTTTGGAATGTGAGCTGGATATCCAAAGGAGGTGCAAGGTGCTCCTCCCCTCCACTGGGCTGTAGATCACCCTGAGTAATGTTTGGCACCTTCAGGGTCATGTGAAGCCATGGGAACAGGTAGTGGATTGTTGTATGAGCAGCTGGTGCATATCACAAGTCCAGGGTATACAGCTGCTAATGCCAGGCAGACAGTCTAAAGAGTCTTGGTAATGGCTAGGGTAACCTGTCTTGTAAAGACACTACACAGAAGAAGGCAATGGCAAACCACTTCTGTAGAAAAATTAATCAAGAACAATCATGGTCATGGAAAGACCATGAACACCCACGTCATATGACAGCACATAACGAATGAACAATTCTCCTAATTGTGTGGATAAGTGATGTTCAGTAGAGGATGTTGCTCCTGTATTTCTTTGGAGAGTTAAAGCACATGAATATTATGACTGTAGACTGAATTCCCACTGCAATTTATAGTTATTAGGCATGGTCTGTCCAGTAGTGATAGTTACCTGTCATATCATGGGTGATGCAGATGACCTTGTAATTTCTCATTTGATTGATGTTATAATTCTAACAGGTACTTATGAGGTGTGCTTCAATGGTAAAATTGAGTGGTGATCTGACTAAACTTGTAAGCATTGTGTCAGGAAGTGGATTGTTGGACTTGGCTTTCTCTGCTTTTGACGTGCCTTTTCATTTCTCAACCCTTGAGAAATGGGCAGAGATTTAATTTAAGATCAGCCTAAACTTCCTGTGATTGGGTTTAATGTGCTGGTTCAGTGTTAGGTTGAGTGATAGAGCAGTTGAACGTAGAAACAGACCCTTCTACCTATCTAGTCAATGCCAGCCTGGTCTTCTGCCTAACCCCATCTAACTGCACCTGGTCCAAAGCCGTTTGTACTCTTCTCAGCCATGTATCCATCCAAAGTTCTTTTAAATGTCACATTTGAATCCACATCTACCATTTCTGCTGGCAGCTCATTTCACACTCATACCACCTTCTGACTGAAGAAGTTTCCCCTTAGCTTCCCCTCGAATATTTTACCATTCACCCTTAACCTGTAACCGTTAGTTCTGGTCTCCCCCAAATTAAGGAAAAGGCGCCTACATGCATTCACCCTATCGATACCTCTTGAACTGGAAAATGGTGTGATGTTCAAACCCTACAGGGAGATGACAGACTACCTCATTTTTGATGGCAAAGCTAGTCTTTTGAGAACAGTATTTCCCTTCCATTTTGCCCTCTCAAAAAGTACACTAACCACTTCAGTTTGTGCGCTGGTCATCTGCCCATTGTGCCTTACTCAAGCTGGCAGTGTCAGTGTTAAAGCACCCATATGCCTGTTCTACATTTGAAGTCTGTTCAGCGCTGAGTTGAGTGAAGCTGGTCCAGGAGCCAGATGGCTGTGTGTGACTTGATTGTGAGTTCAGGACAATGTCCGTAACTCTCACTCACTCAAAGTAGTGAAAAGACCAAATCAAGTTTGAAGAAATAAGTTTTTGATCATTTTTGCATCCTGGGTCATAACTGCTGAGGAAAAGGAATGTTACTTGGGGTACTTTGATAATGTTTAATGTATCATAAGTATCTTGCTTCTGCTGCACAACTTCAGCAACCATCCAGGTTTACTAGTATGACATTTCATCTTCAGCACCATGCATTCATGGAACTTCTGAGTTTGAAGGTCAACTCGTACTGAATTAAGGTCTGTTTTCTGCTTGGAGTAACACTCCCTTGCATCAGTTTAAAACTTCCTAAATTAATTTTGCTCATATCCACTAGAAACAGAAAGCAGGCTGTCTTTTTGTAAATCTTAGCTGGATTGAGATAGGGCATATGGAGGTGGAAGAACAATAACTCATTGTATATTATTCTGAAACTTTCCGTGCATAGTCAACAAAATGTCCATTTTGTATGTTTTTTCCCAGAAGTGTTTAGATGTTACATTAGAGATGAAGGCTTTTTAAAAGATTTGCTAATGTATCCCCTGTAGTGTTGCTTCTGTGAGCTGGAAGCTGCTTAACAGCTTAGGCTAGCAACAATCTTGCCCAACCAAACAACCGAGGTTCTCGAATACAGTATTGAAGAAAGTTCAACAAATCACTTGTAGTCACGGACAGAATCCTAAACTTGACAGTTGAAAGTCAGATAGTTTTAGAAATGCTAAGCAGTCACAGCAAATTGGATTGTAGTAGTTATGCCTTTGATATAATTGAAGGACAGGATTTCAATGAGTATGTTCATTTTTTTTAACCTTGTAGCTCAATGCCTAGAAGCTGAATGGGGATTTCACAGCATAATACCAGCTCACATTTGCTAAGTAGTCACAATAACAGCAATGTCTTGATGACCTGTATCACTAGACATAATATACTTATCAGAAAGCATGTTTTGATGGTAAAGGGGATTAGAACAGAGCTATGTATATCTTCCTTCAAATTGTAAGTTTCTCCCTCTCTAGTGTGACCCCTGAATAGCGACCAATTTAGGTCATTTACTTAGAACACCTTTAGGAATTGTGAGATGATGGAAGTTGCTGCTTTGGGAACCAAAATAATAAAGCTTGGAGTAAGTTAAATAATAGGATGCATTTTGGCCATGATTGATCTTTGAGTGGACAGGTTTAATGTAGAACTTCTGGGGGGGAAAATGAGTTAATAAATGTGTTTGTATTTTTGTTTTAATTCTTAGAACAATTTAAATTGCATAATATAATTACTTAAAAAAATTTGATTAGGGAATTCAAAGTATTTCAACGAATGAGGCAATCAAAATAATCTATAGATTGGAATTGGCCAGTGGACCATAGGTTGTCTGTCAGTGAATTAGAACCTCCTGAACAATTTGTGAAATAAATGATTCTGCTCTAATTCAGCAATGGTTCTAACAATAGAGTACTTATTATTTTACTGCCTGCAACACCGCTGGTGTTTTAAGGCATCAGTGAAGGTCCTCCAACCTTGGCCATGAAACCAATTTTGGTCTTGGTCTTGGCAGTATTCAGGGCTTCCTTCATCATACCAGTAGCTTTCTCTTGTTTTTTACTACTGTCAGCCATACAAGTCCTGGGTGGAGATTCAGGAATACTATCACACACAGACGTAGAAGGACTCTACAAAAGGTTTTGTTTGACCAGTCAGGGTGTTCACCCCAAGCTGAACTCCCAAACCTGGAGAACCGGTGAACCACTCTTAGCCTGGCCTCAACCCTTTGACCTGTGTGGTTAGCCTACCAAGAGCCAAAGCATAAAGCCGTGATTCCAGCCAGCATAGTTCTCTGGGTCATTGAGACATGCAAGCCTCCAAACCACAAAAGGTTGTGGTTGTCTTGAAGGATAGAAAAGTACATCATAGGGAAATGCTCTTTGGTGTTTGTCTGTTCCAAGCATGAAACTAACTTAAACTAACTCTTTTGCCTGCACATGATCCATATCTCTCCATTTCCAGTTCTCCCAGTGATCTCCCAGTGGCCACACATTTTAATTCCACATCCCATTCCCATTCTGACATGTCTATCCACGGCCTCCTCTACTGTAAAGATGAAGCAACACTCAGGTTGGAGGAACAACACCTTATATTCCGTCTGGGTAGCCTCCAACCTGATGGCATGAACATCGACTTCTCTAACTTCCGCTAATGCTCCACCTCCCCCTCGTACCCCATCTGTTAGTTATTTTTATACACACATTCTTTCTCTCACTCTCCTTTTTCTCCCTCTGTTCTTCTGAATATACCCCTTGCCCATCCTCTGGGTTCCCCCCCCCCCGTCGTTCTTCCCAGACCTCCTGTCCCATGATCCTCTCGTATCCCTTTTGCCAATCACCTGTCCAGCTCTTGGTTCCATCTCTCCCCCCGCCCCCCCCCCGTCTTCTCCTATCATTTTTTGGCTCTCCCCCTCCCCCTCCAACTTTCAAATCCCTTACTCACTCTTCCTTCAGTTAGTCCTGACGAAGGGTCTCGGCCTGAAACGTCGACTGAAACTCTT
Organism: Mobula hypostoma; assembly: GCF_963921235.1. NCBI lineage: Eukaryota > Metazoa > Chordata > Chondrichthyes > Myliobatiformes > Myliobatidae > Mobula > Mobula hypostoma. The sequence goes on from NC_086107.1 coordinate 107,660,542, forward strand.
CCAATAGATGCTGCCTGGCCTGCTGCGTTCACCAGCAACTTTGATGTGTGTTGCTTGAATTTCCAGCATCTGCAGAATTCCTGTTGTTTCCCTCCATTTCCTGTGTTTTCCATGTGCCTATCTAAAAACCTGAATGCCACTATAATATCTGCTTCCACTACTACCCCTGGTAGAGTGTTCTAGGGACCTACCACACCCAATTTCTCAAAACAATTAACAAAATAAAACAGCACACATCAAAGTTGCTGGTGAACGCAGCAGGCCAGGCAGCATCTCTAGGAAGAGGTACAGTCGACGTTTCAGGCCGAGACCCTTCATCAGGACTAACTGAAGAAAGAGTTAGTAAGAGATTTGAGAGGGGGAGGGGGAGATCCAAAACGATAGGAGAAGACAGGAGGGGGAGGGATGGAGCCAAGAGCTGGACAGGTGATTGGCAAAAGGGGATATGAGAGGATCATGGGACAGGAGGTCTGGGGAGAAAGACAAAGGGGGGGGGGGAAGAACCAGAGGATGGGCAAGAGGTATAGTCAGAGGGACAGAGGGAGAAAAAGGAGAGTGAGAGAAAGAATGTGTGTATAAAAATAAATAACGGATGGGGTACGAGGGGGAGGTGGGGCATTAGCGGAAGTTAGAGAAGTCGATGTTCACGCCATCAGTTTGGAGACTACCCAGATGAAATATAAGGAGTTGTTCCTCCAACCTGAGTGTGGCTTCATCTTTACAGTAGAGGAGGCCGTGGATAGACATGTCAGAATGGGAATGGGATGTGGAATTAAAATGTGTGGCCACTGGGAGATCCTGCTTTCTCTGGCGGACAGAGCGTAGGTGTTAAGCGGTCTCCCAGTCTGCGTCGGGTCTCGCCAATATATAGAAGGCCACATCGGGAGCACCGGACGCAGTATATCACCCCAGCCGACTCACAGGTGAAGTGTCGCCTCACCTGGAAGGACTGTTTGGGGCCCTGAATGATGGTAAGGGAGGAAGTGTAAGGGCATGTGTAGCACTTGTTCCGCTCACAAGGATAAGTGCCAGGAGGGAGATCAGTGGGGGGATGGGGGGGACGAATGGACAAGGGAGTCGCGTAGGGAGCGATCCCTGCGGAAAGCAGAGGTTGGGGGGGGGGAGGAAAGATGTGCTTAGTGGTGGGATCCCGTTGGAGGTGGCGGAAGTTACGGAGTGGCCAGTTCTCCCAGTGGCCACATATTTTAATTCCACATCCCATTTCTCCCAGTGGCTACACATTTTAATTCCACATCCCATTTCTCCCAGTGGCCACACATTTTAATTCCACATCCCATATCTCCTAGTGGCCACACATTTTAATTCCACATCCCATTCCCATTCTGACATGTCTATCCACGACCTCCTCTACTGTAAAGATGAAGCCACACTCAGGTTGGAGGAACAACACCTTATATTCCATCTGGGTAGTCTCCAAACTGATGGCGTGAACATCGACTTCTCTAACTTCCGCTAATGCCCCACCTCCCCCTCATACCCCATCCGTTATTTAATTTTATACATACATTCTTTTTCTCACTCTCCTTTTTCTCCCTCTGTCCCTCTGACTATACCTCTTGCCCATCCTCTGGGTCCCCCCCCCCCATCTTTCTCCCCAGACCTCCTGTCCCATGATCCTCTCATATCCCCTTTGCCAATCACCTGTCCAGCTCTTGACTCCATCCCTCCCCCTCCTGTCTTCTCCTATCATTTTGGATCTCCCCCTCCCCCTCCCACTTTCAAATCTCTTACTAACTCTTCCTTCAGTTAGTCCTGACGAAGGGTCTCGGCCTGAAACGTCGACTGCACCTCTTCCTGTAGATGCTGCCTGGCCTGCTGCGTTCACCAGCAACTTTGATGTATGTTGCTTGAATTTCCAGCATCTGCAGAATTCCTGTTGTTTGCGTCAACAAAATAAAACTCTTGCTTTGCACCTGCCCTTTAAACTCTTTCCTCATACCTTAAAACTATGTCCTTTTGTATTTGACATTTTGACCCTGGGAGAAAGATACCACTGTCTACTTGTGCTCCTCATAATTTTATAAACCTCTATAAAGTTTCACTTCAGCCTCTGATATTCCAGAGTAAATAATCAAAGTTTGTATCCTCTCCATCAACCACTCCAAAACATCCACATCCTTCCTGTTATGGAGCAACCAGAGCTGTATGCAGTGCTACAAATGTGGCCTAACCAAAGCTTTATATAACTGTAACATGACTTCCTGACTCTTGCACTCTGTCACAAGTGATGAAGACAGTTTGCCATCCGCCCCCTTTACCACTCTATCTACTTACCACTTTCAGAGAAGCATGGAGTTGGAACCAGAGATGCAGCTGTGAATCAGTGCTGTTGATTGTCTTGCATTAAGGAGATGGGATGTTATGGTGAAGTTGTATAAGATTTTAGTGGGGCCTAATTTGGAATGTTGTGTGCAGTTTTTGTCATCTACCTACAGGAAAGATGTAAACAAGGTTGTTAGAGTACAGAGAAAATTTACAAGGATATTGCCATGTTAGAGTTCGTGAGTTATAGGAAAGATGGAATAGTTCAGGACTGTATTCTTTAGAATGTAGAAGATTGAGAGGAGATTTGAGAGGTATACAAAATTATAAGGGGGTGAATGAAAGCAGGCTTTTTCCACTGAGGCTGGGTAGGACAACAACCAAAGGTCATGGATTAAGTGTGAAAGGTGAGAAGTTTAAGGGGGAACATGAGGGAATAATTTCTCGCCCAGAGGGTCATGAGAGTGTGGAATGAGCTGCCAGCACAAGTGGTGCATGTGAACTTGATTTCAACCTTTAAGAGAAGTTTGGATAAGCCCATGGATAGTCATGGTGTGGAGGGCTATGGTCCTGGTGCAGGTCAATGGAAGTAGGCATTTTAAATGGTTTCGGCGCAGACTAGATGTGCTGATGGGCCTGCTTCTGTGCTGTACTTCTCTGACTCTATGCCTTCCCCTTACTTTTAACCTCCTGAAGTGTAATACTTCATACTTGCCTGAATTAAACTCAAATCCTATCATTTCTCCATCCAGTACTGCAACTGATCATTATCCTTTGATAACCACCTGCACTGTCCTCAGCTCCACTAATTTTTCTGTCAACTACAAGCCCACCTACATCTTTGTCCCAGTATTCATTCCTTTGGAACAACACTAGTCGCAGACCTCCAGTCAAAATAATATCCCTCCATCTCTACCTACTGTCTTCTTTGGGCAAGTCAATTGTGAATCCAGGCTACCAATTCACCATGGAACCCCCAAGCATCTTAAACAACCTGTCATGAAGGACCTTATCAATTACCTTACTAAAACTATGTATACAGCATCAATTGCCCTGCCCCTTCAATCACCTTATCAAAACAAGACCTCAATTAAGTTTATAAGACATGACCTGCCTTGCACAGTGTCATACTGACTGTCCCAAATTAGTCCATGTTCTTCCAAATGCAACAGAGTCCTCTGCAATAATTTCCCTAATACTGTTGTGTGGTTCACTTGCCTATAATTTCCCAGATTATTCCGATTTATTCCCCCCCCCCTTAAAGGAACTGCATTGGCTAATCTCCAGTCCTCCACAACATTACCTGTGGTTAGAGAGAATACAATACTGATTTCAGATTCATTTTTCATGTGAATATTGGAACATATAGTGAAATGCAACATTTGTATTAACAACCCTCACAACCTAAGGAAGGACTGGGGGCAAATCTCAAGTGTTTCCATGCATTCTGATGCCAACATAGCAGGCATACAACGTTCAGCAGTAGAACACAAGCAACAACGCAACACCGCCAAGAAATATAACAATGGCAAAGCAAGTTCCACCCTCCCACTTACATACCCAGACAATCCTGCAACCCCAAGATCCACCAGCTGTAGGTCTGCAGCTTCCAGTGGATTCATAGACATTGGGCCTTCAGCCCGAGCAGTCTCCTCTGTTGCCTCTCTCACAACCTGAGGTAAGTCCTCTCAGGCCCCTGGGATTTATCCACCTTGATTCTTTTTAAGAGACCCAACAACATCTCCTTTATCTCAAAATATCCTGGCATATTAGAGTACCTGATACTAATCTCAGTATCCTCGTCCTCAGTGAATACCGATGCAAAGTGTTCTTTAGGTACTTTATCCAAGCATACTTTCCTTCCTTTATACCTACCCCCTCTGTAATCGCCATCTTGTTTTTATTGTACATAAAAATACCTGGGGATTCTTTAACATGACTTACCAGGGATATTTGTGTCGATTTTTGTTTTTAGGCCCTTTTAGTTCCTTGAATTTTTTCCAACTTTCTTTATATTCCTCAAAGGCCCTATCTGATTCAGCTTCCTAAACCATTACATGTGCTTCCTTTTTCTTTTTAACTAGATTTACAACCTTCTCATCCAGCATGTTCTTTTTTACCTTACCACCTGTTCCTTGCTCCTTACTGGAACATGCCTGTCCCAAACTCCCACAAGTCAAATATGGACTTGCCCAATACCAGGTATTCCCAATTTTGATTCCTAAGCTCCTGCTTAATAATGCTTTGCCCTGCCCCAACTTCATACTACTTTGCATAAAATTTTTGGATATACAAGCCAAAATTGTACTCATTGGCTACTTTATTAGATACCCTTGTTAATGCAAATATCTAACCAGCCAGTCAAGTCAGCTCAATGCATAAAAGCATGCAGACATAGTCAAGAGGTTCAGTTGCTGTTCAGACCAAACATCAGAATGGAGAAGAAACATGATCTAAGCAACTTTGAGTATGGAATGCTTGGTGCTAGATGGGGTGGTTTAAGTATCCTAGAAACTGCTGACTACCTAGGATTTTCATGCACAGCAGTCTCTAGATTTTACTGAGAATACTGTGGGGAAAAATAAACCTGCAGCAAGCTTCAGTTCTCTGGGTGCAAGCGCCTTTTTAATTGGAGAAGTTGGGTGAATGGCCAGACTGGTTCAATGTGACAGGAAAGTGACAGTAACTCAAACAACCACGAGTTACAACAGTGGTATGCAGAAAACCACACAGTGTTCTACTCCTATACCTAATAAAGGTGGCCACTGACTATCTACCAGGAATACAAATATACATAGTTGATCAAAGTTCAAAGTAAATTTATTATCAAAGTATGTACATTTGCAAGAAAAAGTTTGTGAACCCTTTGCAATTACCTGGTTTTCCGTATTACAAACGTAATTACTCATAAAATGTGGTCTGTCCTTCATCCAAGTCACAATAATAGATAAACGCAATCTGCCTAAACTAATAGCACACAAACATTGTACTTATCAATACTTGAGTACACCATTTAAACAATCACAGTCTAGGTTCAAAAAAGTATGTGAACCTCTGGGATAATGCCTTCTACAGAAGGTATTTGGGGTCAGGTGTTCCAATCAATAAGGTGAGATTGGGGGTGTGAGTTGTAGAGGTGCACTGCCCTATATTTTTTTTAAAAAAGAGACAAAGTCAGGTTACTGACAGAGCCTGCTCTTATCAAGAAAGTTCTGTTTAAGTGTACCATGCCTTAATCAAACCAACTTTCAGAGGACCTTAGAAGAAGAATTTTAGAGATGCATGAAGCTGGAAAAGGCTACAAAAGCATCTCTAAAAATCTGAGTGTTCATCAGTCCACAGTAACAGAAATTGTATACAAATAGAGGAAACTCGGTACTATTGCTACTCTCCATTTACAAAGACAGGTGTATAAAAAGGGCCTGAAGGATCATTGGAGACCCGAGTCATCCCAACCACAAACTGTTCAGCTGCTGCCATCCGGGAAACGGTACCGCAGCATAAAAGCCAGGGCCAACAGGTTCTGGGACAACTGCTTCCACCAGGCCATCAGACTGCTTAATTCATGTTGACGCTACTGTATTTCTGTGTTATATTGACTATCCTGCTGTACATAATATTTATTATAAATTGCTATGATTGCACATTTGAACGGAGACATAATGTAAAGATTTTTACGCCTCATGTATTTGAAGGATGTAAGTAATAAAGTCAATTCAATTCTCCCTGTTGCTACTCATACTGCAAAGATCATGCCTGGAGCAGAAATCTTCAGAACTTGCTAAAGTCTCTGTTCTTGTCCCCACTGCAACAAAAATACTGAACTAGAATGGTGTTCATGGAAGGGCACTGTAGAGGAAATTACTGCTCTCAAAGAAAACATTGCTGTATGTCTGAAGTTTGCAGAAGACTACCTGGATGTTCCACGACACCTCTGGGATAATGTTCTGTGAACAGATGAGACAGAACTTGAACTTTTTCCAAAAATGCACACTGCTACACTGGAGGAAAAGGAGCACTGCACACCAACACCAAAACCTCATCCAATAGTGAAGCATGGTGGAAGGAGCATCTTGGTTTGGGGATGCTTTGCTGCCTCAGGAACTGGACAGCTTGAGGGAACAGTGAATTCGAAATTGTATCAAGACATTTTACAGGAGAATGTCAGAGTAGTGGTTCATCACCTGAAGCTTAATAGAAGTTGGATGATGCAACAAGACAATGAACTGCAATACAAGTAAATCAACAGAATGGTTTAAAAAGAATGGTTTCGTATTGGCCAAATCACAGTCTAGACCTTAATCCAAATGAGATGGTGTGGCATGACCTGAAAAAGGGTGCTGTGCAAGGTATTCCGGAATTATTGATGAACTGAAACAATTTCGTATGGAGGAATGGTCTAAAATTCCTCCTCATCATTGTGCAAGTCTGATCAGCAGTAGCAGGAAACGTTTGATTGTGGTTATTGCTGCTGAAGGATGTTCTACCAGATATTAAATACAAGGGTTCACATATATTTTCCAGCCTGGACTGTGAATGATGAAACAATGTGTTCAATAAAGATATGGGGAAAAAAGTACAATTGTTTGTGTGTTATTAGTTAGGCAGATTGTGTTTTGTCTATTATTAGATGATTAGATGAAGATCGACCACATTTTGAGTAATTAATGTAGAAAACCAAGTAATTGCAAAGGGTTCACAAACTTTTTCTTGCCATTGTATATGTCACCAAATACTACACTGAAATTCACTTTCTTGTGGGCATTCACAGTAAATACAAAGAAACGCAATAGAATCAATGAAAAACTGCACACAATAAAGACAGACCAACCACTAATGTGCAAAAGAGGCCAAACCATTCAAATACAAAAAAGGGAAAGTAATAAATAATAGGCACCAAATATCAGGAACACATGTTGTAAAGTCCTTAAAAGTGAGTCCATATAGATAGTGGTATCAGTTTAGTGCTGAGGTGAGTGAAGTTTCCCCTTTGGTTCAAGAGCCTTTATGGTTGAGGGGTAATAACTGTTCCTGTTGTACCCGCTGGTGTGCGTGTCTTGACTGAAGCCAGATGCATATGGAACAGCAGATCTACCATGCTGGAAGCCAAAGGAAATTAGTGCAGATGATCTTAAGCTATATTATGGGTGACATTGTACTAGAAATTGTAATTCCAATCGAACTACAAGCATGGACTTTTTTGCAAGCTTGAGGTCCTCCTTTGCTCCTTTGCATTTGCACAATTGCCTTGGCATTGGTATGAGCTTTGCCTGATTTTTCTTTTTGACCTAGTAGAGTTTTCACTCCTTGTTCTTTTTGTTTAATATTGCAAAGAATTGTGAAGAAATCACTGACTTAATTAAGATGGCTATTAAAGTTGTGTTGGTGTTTCCACACTAGCAACTATTAACTACTACTCACTGCAGAAAGGAAATCTCTAAGTAACTCAAAGTTAGTTGGTTCCTCAGTCTACAGAGGTTTTGATAATTTTGTTTTATTTCCAACTTTTTATTTCTTGCACTTCTAATTTTAATATTCTATTTACTAAGTAAATAATGGTCTTCTATTGCATTACAGAGAGAAGGAAGAAGAAAAGGAAGAACAGTTAATGGAAGAAAAGAAAAGGAAAAAAGAGGACAAGAAGAAGAAAGACGCCACTCAGAAGGTGAGAAAAAAGGTCTGATCCTTTTGAGTATTCAAGTAAAGTTTTTTTTTGTTTTACTTAAATTAGTATTAGTTTGCGTTACTACTTTTATTACTTATTTTGAGAGCGTAGTGTAGATCACACTCAAATTTCTATATACCTTATCCAGTTGAATGAAAATAAGTTGTATATAATTAGGGCAACTTTCTCATCTACAATTCTATTTATAGCAAGACCTCAACTGTCTACCACATTACTCTCAGACTAGAGCCAGTTAACACTGTCTGATGTTTGTATATTATTGGGGTGGTTTATTTTTTCATATGAATAATGTATTATAAAATTGTTATAGCTTAAATAATCTCAATAACTTTGCACTTTACTGAAACGTCAGTTTTATATTAGCTCATTTCCAGTGCCCTTACTGAATCTTGTGTTGAGATCTGTTCCATTTAGTTTGGTTTTCCTTGATAAAATTGCCATAGTTGTGTTTGTGTTCAATCCAATGTGTTTTGTTGTGACAATCTGAGTCCCTCAAAATTTGCTGTGCAATTTTCCTGTAACTTGAACTGTTAACCATTACCCAAGTTCATTGTTAAAGTACAGATTAATTTTGTTTCTGGGTCCATGCCCAGATCGTGAGCTGTTTTCCAATTAGTTGATCTAATGCCCATGAGCTGAATACTATTCCATTTGTTGCCTTTAGAATTTACTTCTAGTCAGTGGTCTGTTTATGCCTGATATATACATGAAGTTGATTTCTTCTAACCTCATGAATTAATTGCTTCTGCTTCTGAATATAAGCAATAGGAGATTAGTATTAGGACATATAGTCTGTTGCACCAGTTCTGCTATTCTTTGGGATCATAGCCAGTGTACTTCAACCACCATTTTCTGAATTACCTTTCAACCCTTGGTTTCCAGGTTCCTACGATGTATTGGGCTGGGTTGATCAGACCTAAAAGACTCAAACAGTTCGAGTGTACAGGAAATGTAATAAACCTACAAGCGCAGCAAAGTAACTTAAAACTTAATTATTATCATAAAATAGAAAGCACAAGTAAGCCACACTAGATACCACATAGTAAGTTACAAAAATTCCAGGGTACGTGATTCTTAGTCTCCACTTGATTGTTGCAATTGTCGGGTGACTTGGTTGTTGTGTCAGGGGAACTCCAAATTCCTGCTTGTGAAATCACACTGTCATTGCCCTAGGCACTGATGATCACAGTCCCTCAGTCTAGGTGACATCCCAAGAACCAAGCGAAAGGTGCCTCAACAAATACCTCGATATGAGATAGGCCTGCACTTCAATGGTATTTTTGAACAGGGCCTCCTCTGCTTTTTGCTTATGGTCATTGTCTATTGTGTCCTCATTGCCGAGTAGTGTTCCTAATTGAGTTCCTTGACAAATTATTTCTAATTTAATATTATAACCAGTACTGTTGAATCCACTTCACGATGTCTCACTCTATGAGCAGTAGCTTGAAACTGAAGTTACCTATAACAATTACATAACCTTAATTCTTGGTAAACGCCTTCCAGTTGATCCGGTGCTTAACAGCACACATTTTAGTGAGTTTCCTTCCCCACCTTACCACATCTGCCAGCCCAATGCACAGATTCCTACCTTAACCATATTCAGATACAGGCAATCCCTGCTTTTTCACCATTTGGGTAATGGAAATTTGCCCTTGCAGAATACACAAATCACTACTCAAAAGTTTGAGATGGGGAATAAAATTTGCTCTCACAGAATAAAAGCGGAGGGGGGCAAGTAACTAAATACAATTTTTCATATGTTGATGCATGAGCAGATCACGCAACTTCATATTATGAAAATTTCTGATATGGACTGTTTCCTAGAAATGCGATACACTATTACTGCAGCCACATACAATTTGTTTTCTTAATTTTTAACTTCACCTTTTTTTTCCTACAGGAGTTAAATAACATACCAACATTTTTTTCCTGAACATCTCATTGCTTATGCCAAATTTAACTGTCCCTCAGCTACAGGGTAAAATTGGCTGGTTAGCACTTAATATTCAGGCAGCCACAACAATTCTATTGTGGATTTGACAGGGAAGGGGCATGTGATTATTGCAGCTTCACCATTATGGTTCAGCTTGATCCAGTGGATAAAGCAATGGCTGATTGGCAGGAAGCAAAGAGTGGGAATAAAGGAAGCCTTTTCTAGTTAGCTGCAGGTAACTAGTGGTGTAACACAGGGTCTGTGTTGGGACTGATTCTTTTTGTTATATGCCAGTGATTTGGATGATGAAATTGATGGCTTTGTTGTAAAGTTTGCAGACAATACAAAGATAGACGGTGGGGCAGGTAGCTTTGAGGAAATAGGAAAAAAGAAGGATTTAGACAGATTTGGAGAATGGACAATGTAGTGGCAGATGGAATACAGTGTCAGGAAGTGTATGGTCATGCACTTTGGTAGAAGAAATGAAAGGGTTGACTATTTTCTAAATGGAGATAAAATACAAAAATCTGGGGCACAAAGATATTTGGACGTCCAGGTTGAATCTGTGGTGAGGAAGGCAAATGTGATGTTAGCATTCCTTTTAAGCGGACTAGATTATAAAAGCAAGGATGTAATGTTGAGGCTTTATAAAGCATTAGTGAGGCCTCACTTGGAGTATTGTGAGCAGTTTTGGGCCCCTTATCCGAGAAAGGATATGCTGAAACTGGAGAAGGTTCATGAAAATGATTCCAGGATTAAACAGCTTGTCACGTGAAGAGTGTTTGATGGCTCTGGGCCTGTATTCACTGGAATTTAGAAGAATGAAGGGTGACCTCATTGAAATCTATCGAATGATAAAAAGGTCTTGATAGAATGGATATGGAGAGGATGTTTCCTATAGTGAGAGTGTCTAAAATCAGAAGGCACAGCCTCAAAATAGAAGGGCATCCTTTTAGAACGGAGATAAGGGATATCTTAAGCCAGAGTGGTGAATCTGTGGTATATGTTGCCCCAGGCAGCTGTGGAGGCCAAGTCTTTTTGTATATTTAAGGCAGAGGTTGATAGATGCTTGATTGGTCAGGGCATAAAAGGATATATGGAGAAGGCAAGAAATTTGGGCTGAGAGGAAAAATGGATCAGCCATGATGAAATGGCAGAGCAGACACAATGGCCCATATGGCCTAATTCTGCTCATACATCTTATGATCTTGTAATCTTGTCCATTTGCCCCTAGAAGAACTGCTGATTTTTGTTCAGTTAGAGCCTAGATTAAACCCCAGGTCACTGCTGAGTTTGCTCATGAAAACATGGCAGAAAGAAGCATAGTATTTGGAATACCATCTCCAAAGGCTCTTTACTCAACACTTGTGCATGCTTTCCAGCACAGATGAGTAGAATTAGGATCAGCTGTTTGCTGTGTTCTTCATAGGGTGAAAGTTGCCAGTGCTCAACTCTTCCAGCTTGTATGTGAAACGTGGCTTTCAGAGTAATATGGCCCACAGAGGTGTAATCATGCTTCCACAAGCAGCATCAATAGAAGTGTGTGTCATTCAGACTGTCAACACACTTGAGTAATATTTATGCTGTTAAATAAACTGTGCATGGTTTTGGGCAGACCAGCAGAACGAAGAAAAACAAGACTGATAGTTTTTAAAATCTCACTTTCCAAATAATATCATTCTTGTTATATCCTTCAGACACAAATGCAAAATTGGATTGCCAGCTGTCCAGTATTATTTGTACAGGACAATCTGTATGTGAAACAAATGTTAACCGTACCATTGGATTTCAATGTGGGACACCAGTTTCCTGTTTTATTTTGTTTTTAAAAAGCCCATAGAGGCAGAGCTGGGAATCTCCAGTTCAATCACATCTTTAGAAAGAAACAGGTGTTAAGACCATAAGATATAGGAGCAGAATTGAGCTACTTGGACCATTGAGTATGCTGTGCCATTTCATCATGGTTGATCCGTTTGCCCCCTTAGCTCAATCTCCTGCCTTCTCCCAGTATCCCTTCATGCCCTGACTGATCAAGAATCTATCTTCAGTACCCAGTTCACTTTGAAGCCCATTGCATTGATGTAACCATAGAAAATACTGGGGAGGCAATGATGGCAATTTGAAGTAGGCATTGGATGTTCTAGTTGATGCCAAACAAGGTAAACTTACCCAACATCAGAAAGCGGGGATCAGTCCTCACCTGGGCTGATCACTCACTGCCACTAACTGCAATGTTTTTGGAAAAATATACATAGCTTTTAGTTTTTTTCTGAATCTCCTTTTGGCTTTGGTTGGATGTGTAACTCGTAGATTTGTGCTTAAATTTTCCCCTCCCCTTATTTCAGTTCATGCAGACCAGAATTTGACCATGAAGGAGGTTAGGTTGTACCTAGAATCTTCTGTGATTCAAAGTAGTATGTGACTTGCTGGAATACACCGTTAGCACTTTTGATCATAAATGGGGAGGTGGGGTGCACTCTTATTGATAGTGAAGCAGGTTACAATGAATTACAGAGATATCTTGATGAGTTAGGGAGCTGGGCTGAGGAGTGGCATATAGACTTCAACTTGGACAAGAGTGAGGTGACACATTTTTGACAGTAAAGCCATGATAAGACTGGAATGAATGTCAATGCACTGGTCAAGTGTTAGGAACAAAAGACCAATTGCACAGTTTGTTGAAGAGTGGCCGGGCAAGTACACAGCGATGGAACAAGGTGTCTAGCACACTAGCCTTCATCAATCGGTATCAAGTCGAGGAATAGGTACACTGTGTTGCAGTTATGTAAGTCAATAGTGTGACCACACTTGAAGTATTGTGTTCGGTTATATAAAAGATTGTCAAGCTGGAGAGTGTGCAGAAGAGATTAATGAGATTGCTGCCTCGCTAGAGGGGCTGAGTTATAGTTAAGGGTTGGCTATTCAGAATCTTTATTCCCTGGAGCACAGGAGAATGAGGTGTGGCATCATAGAATTTTCTAAGATCCTAATGGGTATGGATAAGGTCGACAGTAATTGCTTTTGAAGAATTGGGATAGTTACCATGGAGGGGAGGGCTTGGAGGGTAATAGGCTTAGCACTGGCAGCTGGGACTCTCAGGGAGTTTGTTATGGTAAGCATGGACCTTTTGGGCCGAAAGGCCTGTTCCCATTTTGGGTTACTCTGACTCTGATGGAAACACTTTCTTTTTGCCCAATTCATTATGAGCTTGCACTTTTGAATCTCTTCTGATATTTGTTCCAAGTGGAAGAACCCCAGCTTCTTTGTCTCCACATACCTTTCTAGGATTTTTTTCACCAAAGCAATGATTTGTGCTGGGATCAGGATCTTCCATTTCTGCAGTAGAAGAGAAACTTGTAACAAAGGCAAGATTTTATACTGCCCTTGGAGTACACACAATTTTCATTTCTTTGTAAGCAGCCTTCTCAGCAGATGTCAATGTGTTATATACTTGCAGTATGTTCCTTGGCAAACAAATTTACAGCTACGAACAGTCAGAAGTAACCTCATTTTGAAAGCTTAGTGGAATATAACCTCCAGTTTTTCTTCTTTCCTCTCCCTACTGTCACATAACAAAACAGTCTATTAATGATAACAGTAGTTAGATTGAGCATGGAAGGTTCCTACTGTAACAAGACTAGCTTGTGTTGGCAATTATACATTATCATGAACTCTACAAAAGTTTTTGGGTGTGGAGGAACAGGGGACATGGTGTTAGGTCTTAACTATTTAAATTTATCTGCAACAATTCAAGGTTAGCTGTTAACTCCTGCAACCAGCATTTATTGGCTGAATCCAGTGAGCTTCTGCTTACATTTTCCATGTGTTTTTGTTTGATTTATTATGTTAATTTAAGCAAAGTCCATTTAAAGCAGGATTATGTTGAATTTGTTGATGAGATTTTGTACATCTTGTGTCAGATTTTGTTACATATTATAGCATTGTTAAATTAATGGCCTCTTGCATGATTTCACTCAATTGCACATTTTGAAAGCTTAAAATATTGTGAAGAGAGATCCAAAAGGGATAATTGAGGTGAAAGCGAAGCAATTAGAAGCTGCCAATTTGGTCAATTATAATTTATTGAGATGCTTTAAAAAAAATCTTAATCTGAATTCCAGACTATTGCATATTTGAGTGCAGTTTATGTACAGCTCTGGCCCCGAAAGTTAAGTTGTAGTTGCTGTCTTAGATCATTCTTCAGGAAGTTGACCGCACAATAAAATGAACAGTTAAATTCATGTAACACAGATGCACAGGTGGTGGCTAAACAAAATATGTATTATTTTTGACCCCTGGAGCTTTATATTCGTTTTGACAGGCTTGGGATTTCATTCTTTTGCCGAAATGACAATGATCTTGTGTTCCTGAGCAGGTTAGATTAGATTAGATTCAACTTTATTGTCATTGTGCCAGGTACAGATACAAAGCCAATGAAATGCAGTTAGCATCTAACCAGAAATGCAAAGAATAGTGTCACTTATAAAATAACTGTGAATAAAAAGTAAGTGCTACAGCACACAAATATAAAAGTACTGAGAGAGTACAGTATGGGTGCAATACTGATTAGCGCTGTGATGTGAGGTTCAGCAGGGTCACAGCCTCAGGGAAGAAGCTCTTCCTGAGCCTGCTGGTGTGGGAGTGGAGGCTGCTGTAGCGCCTACCGGTTGGGAGGAGAGTAAAAAGTCCATGGTTAGAGTGAGATGCATCTTTGATAATACTTTTCGCCCTGCTTAGACAGCGTTTATGGTAGATGTTCTCAGTGGTAGGCAATTGGGTGCCGATAATCTGCTGGGCAGTTTTCACCGCACACTGGAGTGCTTTACAGTCCGATACGGGACAATTGCCATACCACACTGAGATGCAGTTGGCGAGTATGCTATTGCACCTTTTTGATCAGGATGGAGGAGTTCAGGGACCAAGTGAGATCCTCGGAAATGTGGACACCAAGGAATTTGAAGCTTGATACCCGCTCCACTACAGCTCCGTTGATGTAGATAGGGACGTGAGTGTGGCTCTTAGCATGCCTGAAGTCCATAATGATCTCCTTAAGATCATGCTGCGCCGACTTCCATTCTACTTCCATCGAAATTAGCATACAGTAGATCATTTTCCACTCATAATTTATTGGTTATTATTCTTTACCACATATAGCCTGTTGGAACCTCTGTGTTAATTCTCTTCCCCATCGCCAAGAGTATACTCAAACATCACTTTTTAATGGTGATGTTTAGTGCAAGCTATCTTACAGACCAAATCTGGATAGAAAATTAGGTTGTTCATCCACCATTCA
The DNA here is from genome assembly GCF_963921235.1 of Mobula hypostoma. Lineage (NCBI taxonomy): Eukaryota > Metazoa > Chordata > Chondrichthyes > Myliobatiformes > Myliobatidae > Mobula > Mobula hypostoma. Next base: position 107,675,737 of record NC_086107.1, read on the forward strand.
ACTTGAATGTGCCTGCTGCTGAACACTTATTAAAGAATATTTCACTTTGACCTGCTACCATAACTCTCAAATAACTAATTCCACTTCTTGCTATGCAAAATTGTTAATTTTTATTGATTACCTTTAGTTATCGTATTTACACCAATCAATTCAAAAGACCGTTATCCGCAACATTTGATTTTAGGCTCAATCCAGATCCCTCTTTACTGATTATCCACCAAGTTGTCTACATAATTGGAACCTCTTGTGTGTTAACATCATTGTGAATTTATGCTACACCTTTTCTGTTGTTTGGAAAATGCCCTTTTTTGTTTCAAGTATGTGTAAAGTAGTAGGGTTAAGTGATACCAGAAAATAAACCCTTCCAAACAATAATTCTTGATGCTCCTTGCTGTATAAATACATGCAGTACTAAGTGATTCAGATGTCTGTGTTAATCTTCAGTAGTTTTGGTTTTCATTTTCCTTAAGAGTTCATTTTAGACAAATAGATTTGATGTCGTTACTTGCTCCGCTTCAGTGATTGACTTTGACAACAGGTGTTTAGTTGTAGCAACTGAGTGTGGTTAAGTTGTGAACCAAGATCTGTTTGTGTAAAAGTAAATTAAAAGATAAAATTTTGCTGGAAGGGCCTCGGATACATCACAGCAAGGTTTAAAAAATCTTGGGTTTTATTGAATCTGGGCATTTAGGTAAGTAAATCTGGGCTTTCATAATTTGTTAATATGATCAGATTCAAGTGATTGTGTGTTTTAAATAGAATATTTTAGCTGAATTAATAACTGAGAGCCAGGTTGTGGGAAACCCCTGAGGATGGAATAAAACATTAAGGATAAATTAAATACATTTACCAGATTTCTGCAGACCAAGTCTAAATGGAGTTTATTTACGCAGAACTAAAAATCAGCAACAACTTAAACCAAAATTCTCGGTGCTAGAAATTTTTTGAAAAAATGCTATAATTCCTTGGCGAATCGGTCAGCATTGGTTGAAAGAACCATTTGGAGCTGATGACCTTTCATTAGACTATATTTACCATTCCATTGGATACACCTGGATTTCTATGTGCTTTCTGCAATAGTCACTTCCACCTCTCTTCTGCTTTGGTGAGAGTACTCTTGCCAAACATCAGGGTTGTGCAACTGGCCCTCAAGTTTAGCAATGCACTAAATCAAACCTAGTGACATCATTGGTGTTGACTCTGCCAGTAGCTGGTATTATACATTAACACGAGGAATTCTGTAGATGCTGGAAATTCAAGCAACACATCAAAGTTGCTGGTGAATGCAGCAGGCCAGGCAGCATCTCTAGGAAGAGGTACAGTTGACATTTCGGGCCGAGACCCTTCATCAGGACTCAAAGGTCTTCGTCCTGACGAAGGGTCTCGGCCGAAACATCGACTGTACCTCTTCCTAGAAATGCTACCTGGCCTGCTGCGTTCACCAGCAACTTTGATGTGTGTTGCTGGTATTATACATTGTCTGAATGTTTGAATGTCAACTCCTCAGAAGCACTCTCTATTGAATAAAGTTCTGTTCCACTACAGTTAACTTAGTTATTGTTTTACCCTGTTGAGCAGAAAACCATGTATTCTGATTCTATCACGAATATAAATTGTCATTACTCAGGAGATAGTAACTTTTTTTATTTCTAGTAACACTTTTTAGGAGTATTATATTATGATGGCCACCGTATGGTATTTTATGACTTGCGTTGCTGCTCAGCACTATCCCTTAGAGACTGATTGAAGATGGATGTAGGATGTCTCTCGTCCATTACTTAGTAGCCTCAATAGTAATAGGAATATTGGGAGCCTGTTAGTTACTGGTAATTTTGAAGCAGGATCTTGCTTATGGTGTGAATTCATGACTTTGAACTGACCAACACTTTTTCTGTGTTTCAGGTTACAGAACAAAAAACCAAAGGTAAGAGATTTCTTGTTTTGAAAGCACAGTTCAAAGGATTTATTCTTATTGTGTTCACTTCAAGTAGATCTGCATCTATTCAGATGATCATAAACAAAAATAATTTATCCAGCAATATCTTCACACTAGGATGAATAAAAGATTCAGAATTAATGCGCGATTTAAGCTCACCTGTGACTTGCTTTTCTACTTCCTTTCTATTTTCCAACTTGGTTCATATAGATTAAAAGTTTGTGATAGTATGTTTCTAAGACTATAAGTCTCACTGAAGGTTGGAAAATTGATTGCACTAAAACTCAAAAGTTTACTTTGTGATTTATTTGTTGCCTGAATCAACCAACTTGGATGACTGGGTTTTAACCATTCAGAAATGCATTTAAAAAAAACTAAGTTTGCACTAGGAGCTGAAACTTCAAATAATATTGCTTCTGTATAAGTGGAAACTATGGCTGCACTCTTCTCAACTGAAGCTGTTTGGAAAAGTTACTTGTCCATTTACTGTCTAAGTTTACTTTTGTTCTGGGTTGTATCTATGAGATACCTTCAAGAAAACTCACTCCAACATTACTATTACTGCAAGATCCTGCTTAGAGTCTTTTGGCTTTGGTGCAGTAAAAGCTTCAGAGCCCACAAGTGGTGAGTAATACTTGGTAAGATCATACCGCTGGTGAAAACCATTGCAAAGTTCTTCTCAAAGAAAGATATTTTTTCAATGCTCTCAAAAACGCCTGTAACTGGGAGACATTCAACTTCCAGTAGCTCAGTGACGTTGCTATTTTCCATGAGTGTCATACAAGCGTGGTTTCAGTTTTTTCTACTTTGGAAGGCATCCTCTTGCTTTTTTTTTGAATATGTATTTCTCAGAATCCAGCTTCAGATAGTAGATTCTCCATCTCTGTAGATCACTACTGCCTAGATATATAGAGGGACCCTGACTCTAAGAACCTTAAACCATATGCTACCTTAGGTTACTTGTGTCGATCAAGAGAGTTGAAACCTTTGTGTTCTGTTCTGTACTGTGTAATGTTTCACTATCCATTGCTTCTGCTTATTGGAGTTTCCAGCAATTTATTTAATTGTGCACGACATTTATTTGGGTGTTAACATTGTGGAAGACAACAATTACCATATTAAGGAAGCTGGGAAAATGTTGCAAATAGCCCTTTATTTCAAAAAAAAATTTGGAAAGAATTGCATTTATAATTTGCATATTTCTGACAATTTTACAAGATGTTGAATGTGATGAAGGAATTTAACAGGATAGAAAGTCTAATGCCCTCGCAATGCATTATGCACAAAGCTATGCAGGGAGTTAAACACATTCTCAAAAATCACCTGAGCCGGAAGCTTTCTTCAGGGTTCTCAATGAGAAAACTTAAGTGAAACTGCAGAAAATTAAGTAAAACACATATTAGATTCAATACAGAATCATCTCATGGCTGAATACACTAATATTATCAATTATTTTCATGATCACCATAAAACAAAGTAATATACACACCCAATGTCCTATGGCTATGCCATAGACTGGAATGAACTTGTGGCATGATGATAGCTTAATAGCAATGAACAGTAAACATAATTCTTCCTTCAAAGTACATCTGCTAAGTGTTTACCAATATTAAGAAAGCTTAAGACTCACAGATATTGCTGTTTCAAGAGCAAATAAAGAGTGGCTGGAGATGGATGTCTTTCCACCATGTTTGTTCCGAGTGGAAATCCAAATTAACCATGCAAAAAATTGTTTATAGTTTTAAAAAAAGCTTACGAACAAGAAGTGATTGTTCATGCAAAACGAACTGCAGACAAAACAAACAGCGCTTCCAGAGGCAGAACGCTTCCTACCTGACATCCGTGGTGTCAAACTTAACTACTGAAATTAAAAGTCAAATGATCACTTAATGGAGTATTTGGCAAATGAATGGACAGTTTCAAAGACCAGTCTTGAAACAGTCTTACTGCACAGTCTTTAAGTGTTCTTGCTTCGAAAATGTCCTTGATGATATACTTGCTTGTGGCCATGTCTGATGAGCAGATTGGTGACATGGTGCTCACCCAGAATAATGATTGTGTCAGGTATCTCTGAAGTGAGTTGTGCTCTCGTAATATGTCCTCCAACTTGCTGTAGTCCCTCAGAGTCAAGAAAGTGACAGAGTTCACTAAGGTAACTTTGGATTGGGAAAGCTTCCTGCTTTGTGATGCACTGCACATCCTTTACATTCACCTGCCTTTGAACAACAAGGAGGATTCTAACTTTTGCCCAATTGGGTTGCTCTGAGAGGTTGCTTATAAGTGTGCCACACTGCAAAGGCTGTCATTGGCTATTCCTACAATCTTCTCTTTCAAATAGATACAACTCTCACAGGGTTTGAAATGACTTTGATGCCCATTCTCCAGGATATTAGTCTTAAATGGGCTGATGAGCACCATCGAGGCAGATTTTACTCGCTGTGATTGAACCCATGTCCAGTCGTTGGACACAGGTGCACTGTGCTGACCATTGTGCTGTTCACATACCTTATGTATATGGTTGGTGTCTCTGCCAGGCAACTAGAGAATTTCAGCAGAAGAGTCACATGGGGGGATATTGTCAGCTATGTCCTTAAGATGTGAACAATCAGATGCCCTTTCAGGAATTAGGATTTCATCTCTGTTTTTGCGAATATGGTCATAGTCAATGAGAGTTGGCAGGGGTAAGCAGGCCTCTGCTCCTATTGACTCGGGGACAAACTGGCTCTGCTTCTGGTAACTTCTGATATCTCAGAACGTGTCTTTAGAGTGTCCAAGGAAGTAGCTACATCTGGATGCTCAGCTGGCTTTCTGCCATGCTCCACTGCAGGTATGTTAGAACCAGCAGTAGCCCAAGGTGTTGGCCCTGAATTTACCGCTGTCCAATTCTTCTGAGTAGTCGATAGGTTCTTGGCCCAGTTTCCTGGAGACCATTGATGCTTTGCTGCACTGTGTCCATCTGTATTTTGCAATATATTGTTACTGCTTCTCCAATGCTACCCTCCCCAGTTTCTCCCACTTATCCAGATGGCTGTCTGGTCCAGATCTGGACTACTGCCTCAGGGCTTCTCTAGTCAGACTCAGCATCTCACTTAAACTATTGTCCAATGGTGGTTTATCATTACAGCCTGGTGTAGCAAGTGAGGGCTGTGCAGTAGGCTTTGTGGTAGCTTCTGTTGAAAGGTGAGCCACACATACACTTGGTTCACCATTTAATCCTTGTCTGCTCTTATTAAGTGGTGAACACCCATGTGTTTCCAAGTTGGGTGACTTTGTACCTTGAATGAGAATTCCTCCTCTTTGGGTTTGAATCTGAAGCAAAGGATCCAAGTTCAGGAGGAGGACTGGGTAAAACTTTGTGAAGCTTGATGGGATGCTGGTTCCTACCTTTTGTTGCTTTGATTTCATCTTCTGTTGAGCAACCATATTGTATTAGATGACTTGCACCAGTGGTTGGTTCTTCAGTCACCTTCCTAGAGAGAGACGACCACCACTGTCTAAGACGACTGCCACTTCATACACATTTGTCTCTGCTAAGAAAGCCTCAGCTTTACACTCATCTTTGAGGGCAGTCATTGTAGCTTCTACACGAGCTTTTTGAATTAGCATTTCAGCTTCGCATTTAGCATATGCTGTTCTCATTCCTGCTGCTTCAGTTCTGTTCTGGGCCTGTGCTGTAGTTATGGTAAGCGTGGTTTTGCTTGATCATTGTGAAGATGCAATTGATGCACCACATTCTGACCTGATTTCCAGGGCTCGGTTGATTGAAGTTGCTGGGGTCAGAAGCGACATTGTAACATAAGCTGTTCAGACCTGTCTCCAATCAGCAGCGATGCCTTTGAAGATGAGTTACCTTTTGGCTCTGTTGCTCTCGCAGTGTTGCACACAAAGCTAGGACTGGAGTTAAGCACCTTCTCAAAATTCACTCGAGCTAGAAGCTTTCTTCAGAGTTTTTAATGAGAAAACACTTTGAAAAGATATTGTTTTTTCAAGGGCAAATAAAGAGTGGATGGACATGGATGTCTTTCAAGTGTTTGCTTCAAGTTGAAATCTGAATTAACCCACGCAGGAAATATGTGAAAAAACAGCTTATGAACAGGAAGTGATGTTTGTTCAAAACAAACAGTGCCTCCAGAGGTAGAGCAGGAAGGAAACACTCTTTCCTCAGAAAGGGAAGTCTAATGTAAGTGAATGTACCTTAGCATTTGAAACAACCTGGTTCAAAGCTATTCCAGACAAAGCAGCATTGTGCAAAGTGAGGTGCTTGTGTAGAGTTTATTGTCTCAAAGGGCCATAAAGACTGACTCATTTAAAAGATGTTACTTGCTTCAAGCAAAAGGATTAAGTCAAACAAAGAAAGATAAAGTGGGTTAAAAGATCTGCCATTACCAAGAATGGCAAGTTAGACCTGATGGACTAAATGGTGTTGTGCAAAGATGGGCAAGTCTGCATTATGGTCTGTATTCTATGTAATGGATTTGAATGTTTTTTGCATCTGAGTTTCATGGCAGTGTGGGCAAAGTCTTTGCAAAAAAAAAATAATTAAATTCAAATCTTGATACTGCTTCATCATAAAATGCCTTGATGCAGTTCTGGCAGAGTACACACATCTTCAGTTCAGTGAAAAACAGAGCAATCCATAGCGCCTGCTCCCATCCCCTTGTTCTCTGTCATCAATGCACATCAATTTTCTTTTTGCCCCTTAATACTGTATAATTTGCAGTCACCAGTTAATCTACCAGCAAATCTTTGGGATGTGGACGGAAACTGGAGCACCCATCAGAAACCCACACTGCTCCAAAGAGGCTGTATTAACTGTGTCAATCAGTGCATGGGGTTATTATCAAACCAAAGCCCCTGCACCTGTGAGGCTAGCTATTGTGCTCTGTGTGGTCTTGAAGAGTATTTTATTTTGCCCTTGTGTATATGATGCGTAGTGCTGTGCTGTTACCTGAAAATGAATTAGTGGGCTTTTCTCATTCTCTTTGTTACCCTATTTTAAAATGGAACTCTGCCCTATTTTACCAGGTGTGAAATGATTATCTTGAATCCTATAAAAATTTTATTCAATTGTCACATGCTCAATAAATATGTGATGAACTAGGTATGTGCCACAGTGTTTGAAATAAAAAAATGTTTGTTTGAAGCACTAGCCATGATACTAAATGCCTGGTCTCAATGGGACAACACCCTGCATCAATGAACTAAACACAGCAGCATGGTTACATTAGCATTTTGAGGCAGTTCCAAGTAGTGCAAGCTGCTCTCGATCCCAGCTGGAAATCCATCATGGTCAGCAGAGAGGAGCTTGCATCTCTGGATGATAAACTACCTGGCTCAAGATAAGAGGGCTTGTCTATAGTTTGGTTTGCAGTGTGATTTACAAGCAGTCCAAAATACTGCAGTAACCCATCCTCTGTAAGTAAAGGTCATACATTATCCATTTGAAAATGAAAATATGTGACTGCTGGAAATCTGAAAGATAACCAGAACTGTACTGAAGATCCTTCATCTGAAGGGCTCTATTACAAGCCTCTTAGAATTTTTTTTGCTCCATTTTTCCTTTAGAACTTCTATATTTTCTTTCATCAGTGTTGGGAACCTTTTATTTGTAATTCCTACCCTGATACAAAGTTCAAAGTAAATATGTTATCAAAGTATGTTCATGTCACCATATATAACCCTGAGATTCATTTTCTTGCAGGCATACTCAATAAATCCAAGAACCATAATATAACGACCATATAACAATTACAGCACAGAAACAGGCCATCTCGGCCCTTCTAGTCCATGCCGATCTCCTACTCTCACCTAGTCCCACCGACCTGCACTCAGCCCATAACCCTCCATTCCTTTCCTGTCCATATAGCTGTCCAATTTAACTTTAAACGACAACATCGAACCTGCCTCAACCACTTCTGCTGGAAGCTCGTTCCACACAGCTACCACTCTCTGAGTAAAGAAGTTCCCCCTCCTGTTACCCCTAAACTTTTGCCCTATAATCAGTGAAATACTTTACCCATCAAGGTAGACAAACACCAGTGTGCAAAACTGCAAACACAAAAGACAAAAAAAAAAAGAGCAATATCAAGAACATGAAATGAAGAGTCGTTGAAAAACGAGCCCATAGGTTGTGGGAACAGTTCAATGATGGGGCGAATTAAGTTATCCATACTGTTTCAAGAGCCTGATGGTTGAGGAAAAATAACTGTTCCTGAACCTGGTAGTGTTGTGTTCTGAGGCTCCTGTCCCACCTTTCTAATGGCAGCAGCGAGAAGAGAACACCTCTGTTTCATGGTGGTTTCTCCTTAAAGCTGTATTCTGTAATCCTTTTCTTCCTTGTGAATTCTATAGAACCTAAAATCCAGTGGTTCTATTTAGATATCCTATGTAAACGTTGCTATATGAGGGAATTCAAGTTTTCTTTCCCCTTTCCTGTCCTTAATGCAGTTGTCTGGTTCAAAGTGAAATATCTTACCCTCAAAGTTCTCTTCTAGTTAGGGGATCCCGACCTGAGGTTCACAGAACCTTTGTGTAATGGTATTAGTCCATGGTGGGGAACCCCAGTAGATTTTTTTCCCTTTGGTGTTTTTCCTCCATTCAGGTACTTCATCCCATTTAATGGTCCCTGTTTCCATCTGAGCATCCTCTGGAATACAGGGCTTGATGGCAGAAAAGGAGAAACAAAGACATTGGATAAAGAATGATCTTTGTGCTGATGTTGTTGAGCTCCTCGAGGATGATTAAGGGTAGTAATAATTAAAGACTGAGGAGCTGATCTCCAGCTACTTTTGGTAATGAGGGAGAAAATGCAACAGGCTTAGTAGGATGTTTAATCCTTTAGGGCTGCTTCGTTGTTTGGTAAGGTTGTGGCTAATTCTCTGCTGAAACTCTACAAATAAAAGCTTGGAGATTAGAGGGAATTGGTGGAAATCTTTGGAAATGTCTGGCTGCAACAGAAATAGAAGTAGGAGATATTTGACTTCCTGGAGGCAGTCATAGATCTGTTTGTTTCTCTGCCTTACTGCTTGGATGATATCACCACTCCAGATTTAAACACACATTCTGCAGTCCTGTGGGGTATGGAGAGGTGTGAGGAAATCATTCATAGATTTTTCTCCAAGTAAGGCCTGTTGATAACTGGACTTGTGCTGTTAGTCCCAGATGGATCCCATTTTCATCTTTCTGGCTCTATTCCATAAATTATTTGTGCATATGACTCGTGTTAATATCTACTCAGTTAGCAATTTCTGAAATTATTTTCCTCTTTGAACTTCAAAAAAAGTTAGCATTTTGTATCCTTAAACAAATTTGCCTTGCATTAATGTGTTCCCTGTAAACTTGAGTGCATATTGAGTAATTGCTGAAAGATATTGTAAACATTAGTGGAACCTTGCATTCTTTATTTTCGTATACCTGAGTTTCTGCTGGCTAATTGTTCTCTAAACACTTTTTCCCTTAGTGCCCGAAGCGACGAAGCCAAGCCTAAGCCAGCCTCCAACTGCCACCTCAGTTGGCAGTGTTCCAACACCAGCCGGCAACGGTGGTAACAATGCCAAAAGGGCGGTGGCCACCAACGGCCAGCCACAGAACGCCGCCCGCTATCTGCCCCGTGAGGTGCCTCCTCGATTTCGCCAGCAAGAGCACAAAGTGTTACTAAAACGTGGTCAGCCCCCTCCGCCTTCCTGTGGACTTCTTGGAGGTGGGGCGGGGCCTCCTGGGTTGCCAGGATCAAACCCTGGCACTGCACAACCCAACGGTCCACTGCAGCACGGCAGTACACCAGTGGGTAAGTGGATGCAGTTTTCAGCTTCTGATGTCTTATGGGAAAATGCAAAAGCGATGATGGCACTGAGAAAATGGTGAACATTAGATTTCTCTTCCAGGTTGTTGCTTCACTGATTTTGTGTGAGTTGTACTGTAAAACTTTGTTTAATACCAGCTAATGCCCATGAGGGGACTTAATACTCTTCTGAGACAAGGTCATGCCACAAAGCAGAGTATAGTCCCTGTGTGAATGCCATTGGCACAATACACAAGAGTCCCTTCCTCACTCTGAACAATTTCTGATTTTAGTATCAATTTATGGAAACACTGGATAGAAATACAGGACAGACCATGAATATAGAGCAGCCTTGATGCTTACTGCCTGCCGATGGAAAGTATTAAAAATCAAAGTCATAGCAGCTCATCTGTAACAGTGGTAGCAGCATGCTTCACACTGTTAAGTATTCTCCTCTCCTGGGGTGTTTCTCTGTGTTCATTTCCAAGGGCCAGGGAATCATAGATATTTTCTCAGCTGCCCATTTTTTAAACAGTTAATTACAATGGACAGTTGATGGGCTACTTAATTTGGTTGCCAGCATGAAACTTCATCAAAGCCACTGAATAGTTAGTAATATGAGGAAGCAAATTAAATTGTAATCAAGAATGAGAAACCCATTGGACCCAATCAAAGAGGTGGGTTGGATCTTCCGACAAGACACCGAGGAAGAGAGGAACCGTCCAACACTGCTGCTCCTGAATGGAACAAGCAGCAAGTTGTCTGGCTGCTGAGACACTACATAGATGGTTCTTCCTTCATCCCAGAAACAGGGAGACTTGTGTGACATCTTTTGTCTTGGCTCACCTACAGACTTGGCTGGGATCAGCTAATTTTCCATAAGCTAAATATCTTACCTGGATTATGTAGCCTGTTTAGTTCAGTGTGCTCCATGACACTACTCTTCTCCAGCTTCTCTATTCTAAGAGTTGCAATTTAAAAGAGACAAGTTGGGCAGGTATTATATTTCCCCATTTATCATTTCTGTTTGTTAAATAGGGTTTTGTAGATCTTTATTCACTTTGACAGAAACATAGCAAACACCATTTTACACCGATTAACCTCATTTAAATGATGTGACCAGATCTGATCTGGAGTCTTAAGGAACCCAATTGGACAAACTGATTATAACTCTAAATTCAAATGTTCATGCCCTCGCCTTTACTGAGAGAACAGTAATCAAATGTCATGATTGCTGTGGTCACTTTTTCTCCTTTGATATAGCCAGATAGCAAAGATTTGTTAATGGAATCAATGTTCTGGACACTTGCAGTTGGATCAGAGTTCAGTTGGCTGTGCCCCTTGATAATGCTTAAAATTTAATGGGTATTTGTCTCATGATGGTTCTTGGCAACCAAGATTTATTCTGGATTATTCACTTTTTTTTAAGCTTTCTTCAAGATGGTTTCAGGTTTCTTAAATCTATTGTATTCAACTCGGATATGAAAACTTTCATTGTTAATTTTTCCTTCTGTTTTCTTTTCAAAGACTGAAACATTAATTTTTGGTTGGTATTGGTCGATGGCCTGTTTTATCTTTGTTCCCTGTTTTTAATAATCCTGGAAGTATATTTTGTCAGTGTCAACTATGTTGAAAATAATTTTGAAACACTTATTCGAATAGATATTTACATTTTTCTCATTTAATATTTCAGGTGTTAGTTACATGTTTTGTTTTCTTTTGTAGACACAAACCCTGGGGGTGCTGGTTCAAATTATGCAAATTCTCCTTGGGGTTCTGGATCATCCAGCACTGACCTCAACCACGGCTGGGATAAGTTAATCGTAGACGGGTCTGATATGGAGGCTTGGCCTTGCATCACAGGCAGAGACTCTGAGTCGGCTTCGGAACACATAGATAACGAAGGTGCCTCAAACCTTGGCTCTGAGAAGAGCCAGCCACCTGGAAGTGGCGCTGCCAGGAGTTGCAAAGGAGCTGCAAACCAGTTCGCTGCTGGGGGCGGAAAGAATGAATGTAAAATGGGGGCCTGGAACATGGGCCTTGTGCCTAAACCCAGTCACGCATCTTCCATCTCTTCGGAGAGCAAAGACGGACTTAATAATTGGAAAAACTTGAGCAGCCCCGATGGAGCTGGCCTTGGGTTGACCTTGAACCCAAACATCAACCCATCGGCCTGGCCAGTATTGGGCCAGGAGGGCACTTCTGGAAAAGGGACTTCGGAGACGGACATTTCGAGCTCCAGTGCACAACTTAGTGCAGTAGGTCAAAGCCCTAGGGATCAGGATGGTACTTCTACAAGCGCCTGGGCAAAACAGTCTAAAACGGAAAATGCGGGTGTTACATGGAATGCTTCTGTTGGAGAACAGCCTCAATTTCAAGCTCTTAACACTGATGGACCAAATAATGGCGACACTAACTCTTTGAATGCAAGCTCACAGAGCACTGGGAACCCTTTACAAAATAAGGGAGTGTCTGAAACAACAGGGAATGGGACCTGGAATATGCCCTTAGGAATGGGTTTGGGAAACCCCTTGGTTTTGAATCAATCTGTGAGCACTGAAGCCTCATCCGAAGGCAGTATTAGAGGAACTATGGAGGGACGGGCAACTGGGGGTACTTGGAATACTGTTTGGGGGTCTTCTGGAACTGATTCCATTTCTGGACAAAATGGTACAGGAGCTGATGGCAATAATGGACGCAGTGGCGATGATGCAGCAAAGAATGGCTCTGGTGTGAAACAATTACTTGTGAATAGATCAAGGACTGAATCATGGGACAATAATGGTGGATCCTGGGACTCTGAGACACAAGACCCCAATAAAGCAAAAAACTGGGGTAAAGGGAACAGAACAGCATCTGGTAGTGCTCAGGGTTTGTGGGGTCAACAGCCAGGGACTGATAATCAGTCAGAAGGAGATTGGGTTGGCTCTGCTAAGGAACAGAATTGTGGCACAGGCGGATGGGACAATCACAGGGTAAATCCCCTCCCAGAAAACCAAGGAGAGAATGCCCAAATTTCCAACTGGGCAAAAGCCTCTAGTTCCACTGGGAGTGACTCTGGTAGTCGAAGCAACAACAAAAAGGGGGGCTCTGACAACCACCCAGGAGGACGGCGCTCAAACAAGGCTGATCATCCTGACCAAGAAGAAGTATTACAAAGTGTAATGAACAGGGCTGATCTAGACCCAAGAGTGCTGTCAAATACTGGGTGGGGCCAAACTCAGATAAAGCAGAACACAATTTGGGATGTCCAGGAGTCGCCTAGGAATGAGAGGCGCACAGACAAAGGAACAGAAGGGTGGGAGAGCACTGCCACTCAGAGCTCTAACTCAGGGGGCTGGGGCGAAGGGCCCAGTCAAACCAGTCACTGCACCTCTGGGTGGGGAGATGCTCCGCAGTCTTCAAACATCGAGTGGAAGGATTCAAAGACTCCAAGTGGATGGGTGGACCCAAAGAACAGTCAAGGTTGGGGAGGTGGAACACCAGAAGAGAAAACACCATCTTGGAATGATGGGCCTAGAATGAAGGAGCCAGGTTGGGGAGCAAGACAGCAACAAACTCAAGGATGGCCGGCCAATAATGGCTGGGGTGATGGAAGTGGGCAACCAGCTGAACAACCAAAATCAGGTGGCTGGGACAGTTCAAACCCGAGATGGGGTGAAAGTGGTCGTGGTGATGTAGGATCTTGGGGAGGTGGTAGTAGTTCCAATCCTAATCAAAGAGGTGGGTGGGAGGACCCCCCAAGACACCAGGGATGGGGTGAGCCATCCAAAGCAACCACTTCTAATTGGAGCAAACAGCAGGATGTGTCTGGTTCCTGGGGCACTGCCTCCAGTAGTAACCGACAGTCAGCACCAGGTTGGGGCTCGGCACCTGTGCCCATGCCTTCTTCTGCTGTTCCACCTGCAACCATCCCAACTTTGCCAAAGGAGGAAGAACCTACTGGATGGGAAGAGCCTTCACCTCAGTCCATCTCCCGAAAGATGGAGATTGATGACGGCACCTCAGCCTGGGGTGATCCCAACAGCTACAACTATAAGAATGTGAATCTGTGGGACAAAAACTCTCAAAGTGAGAGCTCTGGAAGTGGGCCGTTGCCTCGTGAGCAGAACGCATCAAATGCAGTTACAGGACGTGGCTCCACGTCAAGTTCTGGTAGGCTATTGCTTATATATTCTTCCACTTTTTGCATTCAAATGTACAAGCAAGTTGTTGATTTGTATCAGACGTTCTGTGGCACATCACTTTATGCAATTTGGGGGGCATTTAATGTACTCTCTACATTCATGGCCATGCTAATAAAGGTTAATCTTTGAGTCAATGCAGCATTGTTTCACCTGATTCCTCTGGAGGAGTTGTTAATTGAGGAATGATTGATCTGGAGATACTGGAGTAGTTTTCTAGAGTACGAGGTGATTCCATTGAGACATTCAATATGATGAGGGATATTGACAGGGTGATGCTGAGAAATTGTTTTCCCATGGCTGGAGAGTCTAGCAATAGAGTATATTATCCCAGGATAATTAATTTAGAGATAGGTCGTTTCTTTGAGAGTTATGAGTCTTATGAATAAGTGGATGAGTGGTGAGGCCTGAGGGGTATGTTGTCTATACCTGTTCTTTGCATTTTTATTATATTTTGCTTTTGCAACAAAAAGAGGAGCTAAATCACTTGTTCTGGTGGATAAGTTGAGTCTTAAATTGCAGCATTTAAGTTTTACAGGCGAAGAAACTTCCATGTTTGTCTCCCAGAATTAATTATGTTATTTTGGCTGGGAAATGATTTGGTTAATGTTTCTAAGTTGATCCTTATCTAGTGAAGCCTTCTGGGGGAGCTGCCTTTCTGCAGAGATAAGTTTTGTCTGCCTTTCCTGTGAATGGTCTGCTAGTACCTGATGTCTAGGCTTGAACACGTAGTAGCAAGGTGGACAGTGAGGCATAGAGCTTCCAGTAAACTATATATCAAATTCAGACAACACACATCAAAGTTGCTGGTGAACGCAGCAGGCCAAGCAGCATCTATAGGAAGAGGCGCAGTCGACGTTTCAGGCCGGGGTCTCGGTCTGAAACGTCGACTGCGCCTCTTCCTATAGATGCTGCTTGGCCTGCTGCGTTCACCAGCAACTTTGATGTGTGTTGCTTGAATTTCCAGCATCTGCAGAATTCCTGTTGTTTGTGTATCAAGTTCAGAGTAGGGATCAAACAGAATGTTCATCCATTGAGTGTTAGGATTTAATATTCCTTATCTTTGTAGAGTTAAGTTCCAAACATCATTACCTGATAATATAAATCTTGAGAAATGATAATGTACCGAGATGGTAAATGTCAGTTCTAATTATGGGTTCAGAGCTCACTATTACAACAAATTCTCAGATTCTGGGCTGATCCATCATTTGTTAATGTGCAACTGAACCTTGTTGACTGGGGAAATTCCAGACTGGGAATTCCACATTGGGATAACCCTTGGGCCAGCAGGAGGAAAATCTGCCATCATAATCTGGTCTCCATGACGCTCTATTTTAAATAGAAGTTTAGAGAAGGACAGTGCACTCTAAAACAAAAATGATTTACTCTTTTGGAATGGTTGTGTTTTGTTAGCTAAGACTGGAGTGCATTATGTCTTTTATTTAAAAAGTATTTGCATGCCAGCTTTATTGCTGCAGTGAAATATTGGTCAATTATGGGGTCTGTCTTTCTGTAAATTATTTTGGCTACAGTTGAGCAGACAGAGTCAACTTTGGGTCCCATGAAAGTGGCGCCAATTCATCTAGACTGGAGTGCAAAGGGCCAACACTCCTTTACAGCGCTGAGGTAGTTCTACCTTTCTTAGAATGCAGTTACCTAAGGCCTCACCTGCTTACTTGTGTAAAAGATCTCAAGGCAAAATTTTCAAGAAGAGATTGTGTCCTTGCAATACTCAACCTTCGTGCAACATTAGCATTACAACTTATCCAATTATCTCATTTGATGTTTGTGGGGGCTTTCAGAATCAGGTTTAATATCACCAGACAACAGGAATTCTGCAGATGCTGGAAATTCAAGCAACATACATCAAAGTTGCTGGTGAACGCAGCAGGCCAAGCAGCATCTATAGGAAGAGGCGCAGTCGACGTTTCAGGCCGAGACCCTTCGTCAGGACTAACTCAGTCCTGACGAAGGGTCTCGGCCTGAAACGTCGACTGCGCCTCTTCCTATAGATGCTGCTTGGCCTGCTGCGTTCACCAGCAACTTTGATGTATGTTGCTTTAATATCACCAGCGTATGTTGCAAAACTTTACAGCAGCAGTACAGTAAAATGCATAATAAATAAATACAGAGAAAACAAAACTCTGTGTATATTACAGTAAGTGCGAAAAAAAGAGATAAAAGATGCATTACTTGGTGTATTGGCTGTCATTTGTATTACAGTAGTGGTAATGATTCAAAAATAGTTAATTGCTCCGATGTGCTTTACTCTATTCTGTAAGGTATATGGAAGGTGACTTCTAGGATTTAGATCCTCACTTTTAGTTCACAAATTACTTAATGCGTCAAAACCATCTTAATTTGCATCAGTTACTTGGTAAACTGGATATTTTTTCCCAATTCTTAATACAAATTAGAAAATTTGATAACTACACATCACAGGGAGATCTCCCCCAGTGTCTTAGCATGAGTTGTGTAAGTTTTGTGCTTGTGATCTGTGCTGCTTTCAGAAATTTTACATATAATTGTCGCCCTTGTCTGTGTAACTACTTTATTCTGACTCTCCTGTAACCCTTTAAATTACAACTGCAGGAAGGGTTGGCAGCAGGTGCAGATTGATGCCGGGAAGTCCGAGTTGCAGTGTATGCACACACAGGCTTTTTTGTGTCCTACGAGCTGTACCTCTTTGCTGGTGGAAGAATTAATCTCTGAATTCCATATGCATGTTGTAGTTTTCTATCTCATCACACCAGACAACAGCAGAGATCCTGTTATTTTGAATCTGAGTTGTGATTTTAATGAAATGAGCTAACCATAATTGGAAAATTTGTGTTTAAATCTGAGTCAGCTGCTTACTTTGTGGGTTTCAACAAAACACAGTAGAACGTATTACTGATGCCTTCTTACTGGTCAGTGGAAGGTTTTTCAGAATAATAAAAATGTTATTAACATGGTTAGCTTTTAGTTGTGGTAAGCTGACATTCCCTGCAGCAATGCTCACATCTTTAAGCTTAAAATACATACAGAACCTTTGAATTTGACTGCCTTGGCTAAATGGAAAGAGCCTATCTTTCATGTAGCACGTGCTTGCCTGCGGTATTTGCTTTAACAATGGTGACCATTGCAAGCTGAATTTATTTTTCTGGTGTATTGTTCGCAGTTCCATGGGGATACTCAACTTTGTTTTCCTAAAAAGATCAGCTCTCTGCAATGCAGTTGTGAGGCAGCAAGCAGGGTAACCCTTTATAAAGTGGAATGGAAAATGAAACTGTTTGATTTCACCCATTGCCATACCATTTTTTAAAATCCTGTTTTGGGTTTGAAGGCATTGTAAGAAGAGTGTGGGTGTTGAATTAAGTCAACATCTGTACTCCTTATTAATGTCGGACACATTGTGGTACTGAGTTTTCAGATTTTTATAATGCCTCAATGACTCTGAAAGGCTCACTTAAACAGATCCTTCTCTTTGCTCCACTACATCAGAGTGAATGCCACAGAACAGAGCAATGCTGCCTGAAGGGAGCTAGAGTGGGAGGATTAACAGATGGTTGTTGGTATTCAGGGCAGGACATATTGGAGAGAAGGAAAAATGTGAGTACAAATTCCTAGCTGAGGGCTCTGGATGAGGGTAATGCTGGCTAAGAGAAAGCTGGATCTTGAAGGGGAATGCCATATCAGAATGGCAGCACGTAGTAAGACAGATGTAGTAAATTCAACAGAAGTTATTAAGGATTGGAGGTTGGTATAAATATTAAAATTCCAGCAACTTAATTTGTCAGCATTCAAACGCTTTGGTTTCATTGGACTAAATGATATACAAATCTTAAATTGTGTTTAATTATTGAATACGAGAAGCAGATTTAGTTTCTGACTGCCATGCCCCACAGCTTTAGCTTCAATCTGCTCAGCTGAAATGTTGTTATTCCTCGCCACGCCTGTGGTGCATCGGGTGGTAACCTTGTCGCTTCTTTAGCATTTTTGTTTTGTGTGAAACCGAGTTGCTAGCTCGAGGCTCAACCCTGCACAGGTAGAAAACATGCAAGAAGCTGGCCAGCACTCGCCTCAAAGTCCAGTGTTGGTACCACTACGTTGCTGGCTGGACTCTGCTCACCTGAAAGAGCATTGGTTAAAGGCATGTCTGTAAGGCTAAAAACAGTGCTTCATCTCCAAAGAGTCACATTAAAAAAAGTCACTTCAGCAAACTTCTCACCAGAAGGTTGCTAGGGTTCTCAGAATCATGTTGTGCTCCTTTGATAAGGAAAGATTTCCCACAAGTGCTGCATTCAGTCCACTGACTCATTATGAAGTTGTATGACTAATGCAACAGTATCAAGAGATTATCCCACTGCTGACATACACCTGTTAGAGTATAAAATTGAATGTGTAAGAAATGAATTGAATGCCTACTATATCACAGTGGTTATTACAGAATGGAGTAAATAGACTTTAGAGCCGTGCCACACAAGTAGGGCAATGACTTGTTGAAAAATTCTAAAACTTTAAAATCCAGTAAAAGTTGGAATTTTACTCTAAAATTGCAATGAAAGGCGTTTGCCTGGAATAGATTAGACACTTGCAAACACAGCTTGACAACAGGCTACATACTTTTATTTTGGAAGATTCTGGAATCACTAGAGTTTAGCTTCATACCATGACGCAGTTTTCCTGTCTATTGCTTAATCTTTCCAAACAAGGTGTCCAATTCAATACTGTACTAGTGCTTAGCTTCTGTAAGCTCGAGTAACTTAGTTAAATTACCGAGTCTTGGAATTTCTGATCACCTGCTGTTTATATTTATTTCATCAATTGAAACAATGAGCATGACAAATTGTCGTAAATTCGACTTTTAGGAATAATCCCAATGTTTTGTGTGACTAGGTTTTAAAAAATTTTTAGCTGTGCATAATTTTATCTTTTAATTCTAATTTTGTTAGCATTCTTTCAAGCAGTTGATCTAGGCCTATACTCACTAGAGTTTAGAAGAATGTGGGGGTGAGGGGTCTCAATGGAATATTGAACGGTGCCATAGTAGTGTAATGGTTAGCGAGACCCTTTTACAGCTCGGGGCATCAGAGTTGGAAGTTCAATTCTGCCATCTGTAAGGAATTTTTATGTCCTCCCAGTGGGATGCGTGGGTTTCCTCTCATGTTCAGTGGTGTGGTTCATTGTGCTCGAAGGGTCTATTCCATGCTGTATCTAAATTAAATAAAATAATTAACTAAACCTTGGTAGAGTGGACATAAAGAGGATGTTACCAGTAGTGGGGAATCTAGGACCACAGGGCACAACCTCAGAATGCAAGGCATCCCTTTAGAATAGAGATGAGGAGGAATTTTTTTTATCCAGACTGCCGCAAACAACTGTGGAGGCCAAGTCATTGGATATATTTAAAGCTGAGGTTGATAGGTTCTTGATTAATAAGGGTGTCAAAGGTTACTGGGAGAAGGCAGGAGAATGGGCTTGAGACGGATAATAAATCAGCCAGTGTTGAATAGCAGAACAGATTTGATGGACTGAATGGCCAGATTCTGCTCCTGTGTCTTATTTCTTGCACTGGACTTGTATACCTGATGGCTGCTGATCGGGGACCTTACTGTTCCAGTTATTTATCACCTTTGATGGTTGAGTGACCAGGAACCTATGTCCAGTGATTTTTTTTTGTTTGTAAATTAATTTACAAATTGCTTTAAATTTTGAGTTTTAACATGCCAAATGTATCTTTTCAGGTTCAAAATCGATACAGGATGGGTGGGGAGGTGGTGATCGGCCTACTGTGGCAAATACTCGGCCCCCAAGCTGGGAGGAAGATGATGATGGGCCAATAGGCTTGTGGAACAGTACTGGAACTCAGGAGAGTAGCTCACCCTACAACTCCTCTAACTGGCCCGCAAGCGGGAAGAAAATGCACAAGGTATGAAAAGGAAAAATCGTGATGGTAATCCAGTTGTGGAACACTGCAATGAGGCCACTCTCAGGTTGGAGGAGCAAATCCTCAAATTCCCTCTGGGTAGCCTCCAACCTGACAGTATGACATTGGTTTTTCTAACTTCTGGTAATTCAAAGTTCAAAGTAAATTTATCATCAAAGTACATATGTGTCACCATGTACAACCCGGAGATTCATTTTATTATGGGCATTCTCAATAGATCCAATAACCATAATAATCAAAGAAAGACACACGAACAGGGCAGACAACTAGTGTGTAAATAGACAACAAACTGAAAATACAGAAAGAAAGAGAAGTAATAATAAATAAACATGCAATAAATATTAAGAACATGAGATCAAGAGTCTTTGAAAGTGAGTCCATAGGTTCTGGGAATAGTTCAGTGATA
Organism: Mobula hypostoma; assembly: GCF_963921235.1. Lineage (NCBI taxonomy): Eukaryota > Metazoa > Chordata > Chondrichthyes > Myliobatiformes > Myliobatidae > Mobula > Mobula hypostoma. Next base: position 107,695,972 of record NC_086107.1, read on the forward strand.
GAGTAAGTGAAGTTATCCCTTCTGGTTCAGGAGCCTGATGGTTGAAGGGTAATAACCATTCCTGAATCTGGTGGTGTGAGTCCTGAGGCTCCTGTACCACCTTCCTGAAGGCAGCAGTGAGAAAAGAATGTAAGAGCATCTCCTGAGTGGTGATGGTTCCTGTGCTGGTTGGGGGGGGGGGAGAGGGGAGGTTTTACCCATGATGAACTGGGCTGTATCGGCTACATTGGTGTTTTCATAACAAGCTGTGATGCAGTCAGTCAATAGACTGTCACCCCTTCTCCCTTGTTTTTTTTTAATTCCTCTTTCTGGCTCATCCTTCTCTTCTCACTTGCCAATTACCACCTTCTGATGACTCTCCTTCACTTTCTCCCACGTCCCACTCCTAACAGATCACTCCTTCAGCCCTTTACCTTTTTCCACCTATCACTTCCCAGTTTCTCACTTCCTTCCCCCTTATCTGGTTACACCTATCACCTTCTACCCTGTGCTCCTTCCCCTACCCTCACCTTATTCTGGTTTCTTCCACCTTTTTTCCCAGTCCTGATGAAGGGTTTTGGCTAGAAACATCGACTCTTTCTCCCTCTCCATAGATGTTGCTGACTTGCTGATTTCCAGTATCTGCAGAATCTTTTGGTTATCTAAAATATTTCCACGATTTTTGGAGCCTAATTTCAATCAACTTCTAGACAGAAGCTGAGGCAACCTCTTGTTTTGCATGCTGTTTCTTATTGTGCTATTTTGATCTTCTTATTAGTTTGAGACACATAAACAAATAGATAATGTCTATGAGATTTAGCATCAATAATTGATGGTATTAATCTGTTATCAAATGAAAAGGAAATCTAGCAATTGTGTGAGTTGGGAAGTTTTGGGAATACATCAGGTTTGCTGTTATCTGCAAAAAGTTCAAGAAAGATATTAGATAATGTAACTTGAGTAATGTAACAGAGAACCTCCCTGTTGTATTTCAGGTTTTCAGAGTAACGAGTTTATTTTCCCCCATTTGTAGTTGCAACAGCTAGAAAACACTCTTACAATTATGGTGGGAAAGGTGGTTTGCAGGAGGGAATGATTTAGCAAACCAAAATATGTTTAGATGCACTCTGAGATTATGCAATTTCCTAGATAGTGCATAGTTAAAATTTTGTATGAAGATAGAAATGTAAGTAATGGAAAACAACAGTGAGTAATAGCATTTCCTTTCTTTGAGAATAAAAATTAGTCATATTTTCTGATGCATTTCTAGCTAGGATCATTTATTTCTGTTGTACAAGGTTAGGCTGTTGAAAGCATATGCTTGAATTTAATTCATTGTTTCTTAAATTATATAAATGCACTTGTGAGATTGTCATGCATGTTTTCTTGACGAGTTAGAAACCTGGTGGGGTGAATATTTGCAATAGCACAAAACATATTTGGCTTCTTGAAGGGTTTGGATCTTTTGTGGTAATAGATTTTATGGTAATGAAGCTTTTCCAGTTTTCAAAATCATTGCAGAAACTAAACTCATTTAAGTTGTCAGATCATTTCTGTTTTGTGCAGAAATTGTGTATCATCTTTATACTAATTCACTGTTTCTGATTCATGTCTGTGCTGCTAAAACGTATGTGATTTGGATCACGGTACATCTTGTGCAGAGTTTTGTTTAAATTGATAAGTATATAGGAAGGTTGCAGTGACTCCTGCACACATACAACTCAAAATGGTGAGCTGAGCAGTTGCTGATCTGCTGACAATGAGAGTACCCGCTCCTTGCAGTTTTCCTTGTAACATTTCTGGTCTGCATCACCCAACAGTTCGCATGTATTTCACACAAACTGGTACTAAATTGATTATTATTTGTTTCCAATTGGAAAAGGTTGATTACAGATTATCTCTACATTCTTAGAAAACTGTCCGTTTCTAACACAAGGCCTTGTCATTTGTGCCTGTGTCAAGAAACGAGTTGAAAAATCCAGAGTTTGCTTATTTTCTGTTTCACATCAATTCAGTGAGTGAATTTCATTCCATTTCTCATTATTTTGGGTAATGTTTGTGACTTCTGTTGGGATGAATTTCTGTAATCCAAATGGCTGTATTGCCTGTATTGCGAGGAAATAGCAGTTCTAAAGTGATGTGGTCAACAGGAAATATGAACAAAGGATGAGAGTCTGTATCCCACTAGACCTACTCTATTCAACGCTCTCTAAAATTGTATGTTCCACAAAGATTGCCTTTCTTTTCTGTGAACTCCAGTATTGATTGCTTTGCTGCAGCTATGACTGCTTACATCCAGAAGATTTTTGTCAAAGTGCCACATAAAAGGCTGTTGCACAAGATGAGAACGTTGTCTGTTAGCTTGTCGTGAAAACTGATCATTACACAGGAGGATGAGTCATTTTCGGGCTAAGAGGATATAATTAGTGGAGTGCACTAATTGGCTGTTCATCCTTGATTATTTACTATCTATATTAATGATTTAGAGGAAAGAAAAGTACAAGACATCAGAGTTTTCAGATGATATGGAAACAGTTGGGAAGGCATGGTTGTTGGAATGAAGATGCAACAATAACAGTTTGTCATTATATAGCACAAAATGTCCAAAGTTTTTCACAAGAGCCCTTTAAGAAACTGATGTCAAACCACACAAGAAGATTGTCACCAAAATGTTAAGTTAACTGTGAAGTTAGAATGGGACTGGATGGCTTTGGGTTGAATGACAGAGCCCAGAGCCTGGATGTTGAAGCATGACAGTCATTTATGGAGCAATTCAGTTCAAGATAGTTGGGTCAAGTTACAAAGTCTTGGGCTGGGGAAGGTTGTGGATGTAGGTGAGGCTAAGAGCATGGAGGGAATTGAATATAAAGCTGAGCTTTTTAAAACTTGAGGAATTGAATCATGGGAAACCAGTGCAAATTAACAAATTTGAGTGTGTAGTGGTACAAAGATTACTGTCTGCTTCTATGTTCTGCTTGTGCAGCCAAATTCCAGGGTTGATGGTGTTCAGTTATGTTTATAAAGCTGTACGGTTTAACACTGCATCTAACAGGTATTCTGATTGAAGTATTTTTTTGGCTCGCCCTCTCCCTGCCTTGTCATATTAGCTTCTAGTGATATGACGTGATAGTCTGTAGTAGCTTTTTGATTCATTAGGGTAAAAATGTAAATCCTGTGTGCTGTGTGACAATTTCCTTAAAATGCAGTGATAAGCTGCATTGGTTTAAATGTACCAGTATCAACCATGATAACATTTCTGCCCCGAGGTTTCAGGGAAATGCATTTCTTTTTGCAAGTTTTAGGTGGCTTTTTCTGCAAAAAAGAAATGAGGTTAGAGGGGGGGAAAAGAAACAAATTGTGAAGTAATCCTTTTTGTGACCTAGTCCCTGAAATTAGGCAAGACTTAAATTTTCAGGGTACCTATGCAATCCTGGGGATAGAAGGAGAAGTAGCATTGTAGTTCAAAAAGGTTTAAATCAGTTGAATGGGATAATAAAAGACCATTTCAACAACAAAAATCTGAAAAAAAACTTAATAAATACAGAAAATTCGCAGAATCAAAGTCAAAGTAAAAAAGCTTAATGATTTTGACTCAGCTGATTTTACTATTTTTCTTCTTTTCCTCTAGGGCTCCATGAAAGGTGGGAACAATGACACATGGATAAACCCTCTCTCTACTCAGTTTTCCAAAATGGGATTACTGGTAAGAGCAGCTTTACTGAATATGCTGAAGCCCTGATGTACCTGCTTTGCCAGTTAAATTTACCACATTAAGCCTATTGCTGACTAGACTTAGCACTGTAAGCTTCATGTCAAAAAAGTAGTTGTGTGACAAAAAAATAAGACTAACGATTGTTGTACGTTGTTGTGCCATTCAGAACCAAATGAAAATATCAATACTCTCATCGTTTATTTATTCTCCTTGCAAATGTTTTTATCAGTGCAAAATATACAGCAGAAAAGAACCACAAGCTTTAATGTGCAATTCATTTCCTGTGTTTTGCCCTTAATTTTTTTTACCTCAAATTTCACCAGCAGTTCCTGCCACCACCAGACTTTAGACTCTGCAACTTTAACTTGAAGTCATATAACACAAAATGTAACATATTAGGTCTTGCTGACACATAACTCTATATAGGAAGGTTCAATAATTATGCAGCTGGGTGCTTTTAACAGTTCAAATGGACTAAATACAAGAATAAAGTGTTCCAGTAAGATTTATGCAGCGCATTTTGTTGTGTTTTATACTACAGCCGACATAGCCTCTATGTCACAAGAGGCTTAGAGTAATGAGGCTTGGTCAGGCTTAATATTGCAAATTACGCAACCAATCCCAATGATGACTGACCATTACATGATCTGCAGTTTCGCAGTGAAAATGGCAACAAGTTCAGAGAGTGAAATCTTGCATTGGTTCATAATTGATTAAGTCCCTCACAAGAGATATCATTTCTGAACTCTGTCTTAAAACCACACAAGCCGGCGATATTCAGGAGCTATATAGCATAAAATGACAATATTGGGTTACAGCCAGCATTTATTTATTGCCTAAAAGTCTTTAAAAAGATTGGGGTTATTTGTATGTTTTGTGGTTATCGCTATTTGATACTAGAGATTACAGTTGCACATATCAACCCTAATGCTTGATTGGAGGCACTTGGGGTTATTTATTTGTTTACTTAGCGATACAGAGTAGCCCCTTCTGACCCATCGAGCCGTGCCGCCTCAGCAACCCCACAACCCCGATTAACCCTAACCTAATTACAGGGCAGTTTACAATGTCTAATTAATCTACCTGGTATGGCTTTGAGACTGGAGCACCCAGGGAAAACCCACACATTCCACTACAGAACGGCGCCAGAATTAAACTCTGAACACTGGAATGCCCAGAGCTGTAACAGCATTTTGCTAATCTCTACACTACCATAATTGTTTCTAGTAATAAGAGCAAACTATATATATAGAGGACCTTAACTTTCTGTGGAGGTACTAAGTAGGAATGTTATAGCAGAGGGTTCTATTTATTGTATACTTGGAATACAGTGTTTTAGTCTGCTTATTATTTGGTTCAGAGCTGTGTTCAGATTGCTATTTTATTGTAGGTGCATATTATTAGTATATGGAAGAAATAATAAAGTTTATGATTAGTCTACCTGTGCGCGTGCTATAAATAAGGATTTAAATTGGAAATGGTTGGAGCATTTTAACAGGAAAACCCTGTTATTTAAAAGCTCTTGGAAGAATTTTAAAACAATTGTTAATGATAATCTTTTCATCCAGAGATCAAATTTAACCCTTACCAATTTCGTAAAATGCTTTCCTCTTTTGCTGAATTCTGATCAAATAGGAATGTGCTGAACATAGATTGTCAGACATTAATCCTTCCTATGGTTTTTGAGGGGTGGCTTGGTCAAAAGAAATCTAGCAATAAGGGGCAAGAGGAAACTGGCTTTAACATTTGAATGTTTTATTTGTATTCATGGTATCCTTGCTTTACTTGCAGAGGGAGTCTTCCGAAGACAGTGTTGGTAACAAAATGGACTTAACTGTTGGTGAGTGTTAAAACATGATATAGGCTATTTCAGACAGAGAAAAGATTGCAGATCTGGTACTTGTACTAAATTGTACTCTTATCAAACAATATTCAAGTGATAGTGCTGGGGTTGAAAATTGATGATTGCAATCTTACTACCTTCTATCGTGAATGCTAAATATTATTTGGGTGCATTTCAGACCAGTTGCAATTCAGTTTAAAACAGAAGATGCTGGAAAGACTCGGGAAGTCAAACAGCATCTCTGTGAAAGAGTCTCAAGTCTGGGACCCTTCCTCGTATAATTCTCTTTCCACAGAATCTGCCTGACCTGCTGAGTTTTTCAAGCATCTTTGGTTTATATTTCAGATTTACTGCATCTGAAGTTTTTGTTTTGATTTTTTGGTCTCAATAACTTGGCTTTTCCTTCATGTAGAAAACATCAAGTGAAAAGAGTCCACAACTTCATCAATATTTATGAATAAGTTAGTCTTCCGCAGTCTGGCTGGCTTTCAAGAGGGGTTTCACTGGACCAATTATCCATTGAGAGAAAGCCAAATCATAAATGCCAAAGCCTAGGACACTGCATTCCAGTTCTTGTCAGGCTTTATTAATAAGGTAGATCAAGATATGACCTGTGAGGAGGTCACAAAAAGTTTACAGAAGGATGTAGATGGGTTGAGCACAAAGGCAAGAAAATGATGGGGAATTCAAGGTGAGATTGCTTACTTTCATTAGGAAAAAGTACTTTATGGGCGGCTATTATATGTGTAATGATAATGTACAAATGTGACCATCTAGGAATGCAAAGATTTATTGGTATTTACCTGTGCTAGATTCTAGATTCTAATGGTGTAGGTGCTGGGAAGCCATTTCCTTGGTAAAAATCTACAACTAGGGAAATGGGCTCAAAATAAGTACTAATTTATTTTGAGGTTAAAAATTTTTCAGGGATCTTATAAACCTTTGAAACCTTTTACTTCCAAGAGTTATGAATATTGAAATGTTAAGTATATTCAGGTTGGGATTAATAGATTTCTGGACTTTGAGGGAGATGATAAATGAACATGGTTGCTGAATATTGGAGCAGATTTGGGAAATCTGTATGGCCAACTCCTATTTACTCTGGCTAAATATCTTTGTTAAATAAGCTTAGAATGTGAATGGAGGCTTTGATTTTCTGGTCTTGATTATGGTGTCCTCTAATAACTATATACTGTTGAATAATTAATTATGTCCCTTTTGGGTCGGGTGGGGTGCAGATTAATTGGGGTTCTCTCCATAGTTAAGCTTCTGCATTTTTAAAAATTTCTAGGTGGTCTACCAGACAAAAAGCTGGAATCTGATAAAAGAGGAATGAACATGGATTACAATGGAATGATGAGGAAGGATAGATCGGGATTCCGGCCATCAAATTCCAAAGATTCGCCCACCACAGACAGTGGACCCTACTTTGAGAAGGTGAGAACTGTGGTGGTAGTCCGTCGTACTTGATGATAGGAAACCTGTGTAGGATAGTCTCCGTGGAAAAGTTGTTGCACTGGGGCAGTTTCACTCTTGACCTCGGAAGTCTGGGTTGAGTGGCACTAATAGTCATTAAATGGGGTCGTCTTTGGTTGCAGTGGATGACCATAACTTCATCCGTGCCTCATCATGTTCTTTGCTCTCCACAGAGCATTGCAGAACGCCTTCCTGGCCATCGGATCTCATTGAATATCTAATCTGCCCTGTCTGCAGGAGCTGATTTTGCAAGCTAAGACAGGCATATCCCTAGAGCAAAAGGGTATGAGGCACAATGGTTACTCTCACCTGCTTTAACCCACATGTCAAAGCAGTGTATTGTGGTGTAGCCACTGTTGTATGCAAACAGCTAGTTGGAGTCACAGGTGGGGAACAAAGGTGAATGAGCTGCCCCAGATTGGACACAAGCAGCCCCTTGACTAGAGGTGCTACCCTTTCCTAGACACGCCATGCATCCCTGTTGAAACCTCCACTAGTAGAGAATATATACATTTATGTAAACTTCTCAACTCTTCCATAAATATCTTAAACACATTTATCTGCTAATCCAAATCTAATGAGATCTGAAACTCGAGAAAATCTGGAGATGCTGGAAATCCAAAGCACGCACACAAAATGCTGGAGCAACTTAGTAGACCGGGTAGCATCTATGGAAAAGAGTAAATGTCAACTGTTTACTCTTTTCCATAAGTGCTCCCTCACCTACTGACTTCCTCCAGCATTTTGTGTGTGTTTTTCTAATGAGATTAGATTGTGTTTTGGGTTGGACCTGATTGTGTTCTTCAAAACATTAGGGATTTGAATGGCCAGGCCATTCAGCTTGTACTTTATCCAAGTAAATTTTACTATGTGTCTGGGTGTGGCAACTGTGTAAGGTATTACTCAGCCAGGGAACAAATGAAGGTCCTAAAGATTATTTTCAGTAAGTGACTTCAAGTTTGACTCTGTGTCGGTGGCACAGTGTGATACACAATGAGTTTGGGCTGGGATATTGCCCAGGATCAGCAGTGGCTTTTCTAGTGTTGGCCTCAAGTTTGCCTTGGTATCACAGTCAGGCAATGTCATTCAGTGATGGGATAATCAGGGAGGTTGGGCGGTGGGGGGGGGGGGAGTGAGAGTGGAGATTGACAGGAGGTGCATGAGGGACTTTGATTGTCTTTAATGTGTGTAGGTATCATCTGACTGCATCATTTGTGGTAATGCGATTTTCTGCCTGCATCTCTAGGTTGGGCGTGGAATAAAATGTTCAGGCCAGATTTGGACTGGGTGCAGTTATGTCAGGTTTTAATTTTCACTTTAATTTTAATTCTGAACACAATATCAGAGAGAGGAACAATTTTGTTAAATAATATAGTACATCAAAAGACATTGGAAGATCACCTATCACTTTGCCATGTATAGATAGTAGATGTTGGAAATAGATCACTGGAGAGAGATAATTAATATTTTGCATTGAAGACTTTCCATCATAACTGGCAAGTGTGACAGAAGTGTATTTTAATCATGGAAGAGAAGGATGGGGGGGGGAAGTAAATGATCAGTTAGTGAAGTGCAGAAGAAATTAGATGGTATGTGAAAGGGAGAAGCAAATTAAATATAAACAAAGCTCTGGAAATATCTGGGTCATCAGATTTTTAGCTTGTAACTTTATTTCTTTGAAATTAAAGGGCTATTAACCAAGAGATAAGGGTGTTCAGATAGTTTTGTGTGAGCTCCTTAGATCCACTACATCTGAATGGAAGCACCCCAGCTGGATATTATTGTTAGTACGGGCTATCACTTAAATCCCACTGCCCCTTTAAGTCAGAGTCAAGAGGTTAACTATTGAGTGGAGCCACAAGGGAACATTATTTTTCGCCTCTGTATCATTTGCATTTAAGGTAGTTGCTTATCAAAAAATGGAAGCTCATCATTAGTTTGGTTGTACTAAACTTGCTTTTAATTTAAATCTAGAATTTAAATTTTTTGCACAAATACTGAGATTTTCATAGAATATTTCTTGAATTGATCAACTTCCCCTCTACCTTTCTAGTTCCTTGTTAGAATTAAATTTATGATCTGGTTTGCTCTAAGCAAGCTATTTTCTATTTCTCTGTATAATGCAAGTGGAATGTGCTAATTGTTCAGCATATTGATTTTAATTATTTATTATTGAGATAGAGCACAGAATAGCCCCTTCTGGCCCTTCAAACCACACCACCCAGCAAACCCTCAATTTAATCTGAGCCTAGTCATGGGACAATTTGCAATTTCAAATTAACCTACCAACTGGTACATCTTTGGACTGTGGGAGGAAACTGAAGCACCTGGAGGAAACCCACATGGTACAAATTCCTTACAGGCAGCGGCAGGAATTGAACCCAAATCATCTGTACTGTAAAGCATTGTGCTAACCAAATTTGTGCTGCAAATTTGGGAGCTGCTGTCGCTTTTGTGAGCCCCTTCTCCTATCTTATTCTGCCAAAGTATGAGTCTAGGGAGCAGAATTCTGTGGTATAAGTACTACAGATTAGTAGAAGCTTCTGTGCCCATGATGTTTTTTCAACTATTTACTTCCCGTCTAATTATAGTGTGTTAAATCAGAGTAGAGAGAGTGTAAACCAGCATTGATCACATAAATGCAATTCTAAATGGACAAATGAGTTTGTTGCATTAAGTATTAACAGACTTGCATTACTTGCATTATACAGAGAAATAGAAAATAGAAATTAACAGTGGGTTCTTGGATTGTTAGATTAGACAAGAGAAAAAATATCCTGCAGTAGAAGAATTGCTGTGTTGCTGTAGAAAGCTAAGTTGTTCCCTGTGTGTGATGAGGGGTTTTTATGTGAAAGTTTGATTATGGCACTAATATTGTCTTACTGTGTGCGTGAGGCCTAACTGCTGTCTTATTTTTGTTTCTTCTTCCCGCTCTACCCGCAAATCATTTTTGTGCTGTTTCCTTGTCTGTTTCTTACCCCTACCTTCTACCCCTTTCTTTCCCCCTCCTCATCCCTAACACCAACTGCATGCTGATTGGCTAACCGTCCTTCAGCTGACTTTGCCTTTCTCCAATCAAGATGGGTGCCTGTCTGACGAGGCACCTAACTCGCCCTTCTCCCCTCCTCCGAGCTGCAAGCTGTCTCCCTCGGGCACTGCTCTACCCACCGCCAACCTCGGCTGCATCGGCTCTGGTTTTAACATGCAAAACCTAAACGCTAGACACGTAAGGGTTCTTTCTGAATGTGTCTTGTGAAGGGATGTCATGATACTATGCAATCTAAGTGAGCAAATCTTAGTTCTTTTTCTGTCTACACTTTCCTGTCACAAGCTGAGTCCACCAACTAGTAAGGTTATCAATAAGTGTTCTATAAGGAGCAAGTTTAAGCCTTGCCCCATTTTCTCTCTCTCTCTCCCCCCCCCCAATGCTTTTAGGCAGGCCTCTTCATACTTATTTCTTTCTGTTTTTCATTTCCCTTGTCCTCCATTCAATCAGTTGTATTTTTTGTACCACAGCAACATTGAAAGTGCACAGAAAAAGAGTACCCAACGATTTAAGAATTGTCATAATTGGGATGAGTATAGTGGGGAAAAGTGCATTTATTTTATTAAAACATTGCTTGATATGTTGTAAAATGTCATTTGTTATGATTGTGTTGTGCAATGAAGTGCTTTCTGATCATTTATTGGTACTTCCCCATGCACTCCCAAGAAAGATTCATATTGATTAATTTCTTGCATGGCTGATTTTATTTCTGGGGTCTTTTTCTATCATATTTTTGTGATGGTTTGTGCTAAATTGGGAAATGTTGTCATTCATCAACAAATGTGCCCATCATACTCCACTTTCTATCCACAAGGGAGCTGGACTCTCACGTGCCTGAGCTTAGGCAGAGAGAGTTAGGACCTCCTGAGTGGTTGTGATCTGTTCTTGTCAGAGTTCAGTTCTGAAACCTAAATTCCCTTCCTTGATCCCTCCCCTAAATCACTTGTGTACAATGTTCTCTTACTGTTAAGCCAGGCAAGACCCTAAGGTTACAGCAAACTACTCTGCTGCAGCTCTGTAGTTAAGAACTTAGTGTTTAATCCAAATCCTGACCGCCCGAACCCTCTCGCATTTTAAATCTGAAATGCTGTTTGTAACAGTGCATTCAAAGGGCAAGCTGGAGGATCAGAGGATAGAATAGGTTGGGTGGAAGGATTTGAATGATGATGGTGATGTTAATTGTTGTGGAGGATATTTGCTATGGTGAGTATTATGCAATGTTATGAATCAGTCAATTTTAAATGATAGCTGAGGTTCCATTGTGGCTTCTTTAACAACACTTTTCTGAAGAGAAAAGAATAACACCACCAGACTCCAGGTGGGTTCTGAAGCTGAATCTCTTGTGACATGTAGGAGGTAGCTTTGCAAGCACACATGGGGAAAGTAACAAAGTGCTGAGGGAAGGTGGCTAATCCATTTGGACTTCTGTAACAGTTTCTTTTGCTGCAATTTCCTACATGCTAAATGGAATGTTGCACAACTTCACGCAAGCAAGGGATTTCTTTCTGTCCTGGTGTTTGTGACAATAAATTAATCTGAACTATGGGGATTGCATAGAATTGCTATCCTTTACACTGGGCATGTGTGAATGTTTTTGTGTTTCCTGTGGTGATTCTCCTCTTGGCTGGATTAGGCTTCAAGTTAGACTGTATAAAAATATTCAATGCAAGGAAATTTAATTGATTTAACACTTGTATTAACTCTCTTCCTGTCTGTTTTTGTCTCTTACACACACAGAATGGCAATCATGGTTTATTTGGCAGTAGCACAGCACAATCCAGAGGTGTGCACGCGCCCCAGGTGCCGTCCATGAATTCATCCCAGCCTAACCTTCGGGCTCAAGTGCCTCCGCAGTTCCTGCCCCCTCCTCAGGTATGTAACATGGAGTCCACTTCGACTCACTCCCCTTTATCCTCACGGTACCTTCATTTGGAGAGAGTGGGCTGCATTCTGATTGGAGAGTCTGGATTTTGAGAGTGATCAGTTCTTGGTTTTGGAATCATACACAAAGTCTAGGCTAAACATTGGATGTTTGACTGAAATTTTTTTTTAAAGTGCTGGAAGTTATCATGATATCCGTGGAGAGAGAACCGCCTAACATTTTAGGTCAATGGAAAATCATTGTTTTGAAACATTAGCTTCGATATTTTTTTTCCCAGAGATGCCATCTGATGTACTGAGCATTCTGTTTTTATTTCAAGTTCTAGCTTTTGCACTTTTTGGCATTTGGATGTTTAACAGTGGGTGCCCATTGTGAAAACTGAATCATTTTCCAACACTGGTATGCTCTTAGTATAAACTTCCTTATGCAGAGGTACCGGACATCTGATGCAATGCTGTCATCTTTGCTGCTTGACCTGATGTCCTTAATTGTAGAGGATATTAGCAGAGTTAAATTGATAAATGTATTTTTTAGTTTTGTTAGGTGATATTTATAGTTTCATCTATTAAATGCTAAATAGATTTTTTGGCTTGTTTGCAGGTTCCTGCCCCTATGTTGAAGCATGCCACTCCAAATGGTGCCCTGAACCCAGCCCTGTTTGGCCTCGGTCCTCAGCTAACCCCTCAACAAATAGCTATGCTCAGCCAACTTCCTCAGCTTCCACAGTTGGTGAGTACCAGTTCTTTCAAAAAGAAGCCCACGTGTCCTAGTACTATGGCATGATGTGCTCTTTAATGGATGTATCTTCTCTGGTTGGACTCTATTATTATAGATCATTTACATAGAAAACTTGGTGCTGAAGAGCATTGCTGCCACAACTTTTAAGTGTGGCTTTGCACTTCATTTTGTGGCTCACTATCATTTTGATGTTTGTTCTTTGGCAATTATAGCTTTATTTCATTAAAACTCCAAAGCCTTGCATGTGATAATGGGTGGTATCTGAAAGGATGCACAGTACTCAATGCTTGGAGAGAAATGACAGATCTAAAGAGCTATTAAATCTATCCCCCATTGCCCTGCTCTGTGATTTGAAGACAAAGTAAAGAGGAGCAAGAATCTGGTCTTCCCTTTCATTGTGATTTCCTGTCTGTGGTTCACTGTGACTTCTCCCCACACAGGCTTACCAGCTGTTGCTTCAACAACAGCAGCAGCAGCAGCAGCAAGTTCTGCAAAACCAACGGAAGCTGTCTGCCGCCGTCCGACAACAACAAGAACAGCAAGTATGTGATGCCTTAGATGGGGAATCTGTTGCAAATTCTCTTTAAAATTTTTTCCCACAGTGCTGGGGAATATTTTTTATTCTTTTCGGGAGCTTTACAGGATAGATCTGGAGATGATATTTTCCATTAAGGAGTGTCTTGAACTAGAGTAAATGGTGTATTGTAACATCTATTGAGATACAGGAAAGAACTTTGCATGCTATCCAGGGGGATAATTTTATATGTAAGTACATTGAGGTAATACAAAGAGGAAAAAAAAACAAGTGTAGAATCAGTGATAAAGATTTCAAAGGAAGTGTTCAATCATCCAGGCCAAAAATTTCACCACCCTGAGGGTAGGCAGTCTGCACCCAGCAAGTTTGTGGAAACCTGGTTGCTGAATATTCAATACAGATACAGAAATTTCAGAGTTAAAGAGATAAAAGTGATGTGGTTAGTGCAGGAATGCGGCGCCAAGGAATATGCGGAATATGTTACTGAATGGCAGAGCAGGTTTGAGAGGCAAATGTTTCTTACCCGAGATTCCTTGCCCTATTTATTACCCTCTTTGCTAGCAATTAAGCCAGGAGTGGTAAACCATCCAAACACAAAGGACACTCATGACTGGTGCATTTCTGCGAAATAATTTGTAATTCTCCTGTCACAGTTTATAGTTTTGGTGGTGAAACAGAACAGATTTTATACGCTTTCTTGCGGCCAATCTGTGCTGTAGCAAAATGCCTTTTACCTGTTTGATATGGGTGATTGTACTATTAGTTCAATAGTATATCATGTACCAAACCAAATAAGATTGAAATATTAACAGAAATGGATAAATTACAAAATTATCCTTCTGCCAGATTTCTGTCAAATAACATCCCCACTCAAGATGGTTGTATGGCCATTTACCTTGCAATATGAATTGGTGCAGGGATGGATGATGGCTGAGTCAGTGCATCCAGAGAAAGCTAGATGTTGCATCTGCTGCATAGATTCATGTGAGTCAGGGCAGCAGTGTTGTGACTTGTAGCCTTTGTGAAACTGAAAACTGCAGACATTGAAATTTTAAATTAAAAACAGGAATTGCTGAAAATACAGACTAACGTCCTCCAAGAGGATCACAAACCTTGTGTTTTGGAGGCTTATGTGCCTCAATGATCTGGAGAACTATATCGGTTGGAGTCAGAGCTTTATGATTTAAGCCTTGGTAAAGTCATGCCAAATAGGTCAAAGGGTAGAAGCCAGACTAGGAGTGGTCCACCAGTCCTCTAGGTTTGGGAGTTCAATTCTGAACTATAAAACTTGACTGGTAAAATAAAATTATGACAGAAATGGCAATGATGAATCCTTCTACCCCTGAGTGTAGCAGTATTTCTGAGTCTCCACCTGGGACTTGCATGACTAACGGTAGTGAAAACTGAGGTACTGACACAATGAAGGAACCCCTAAACACCACCAGAGATGGGGGACCTTCATTGGTGCTCTAAATGCCAGCGGTGGAACAGGGACAGTAGAGAGAGATACAAACAGCTTAAGCCAGCATTTAACACTACATAGTCATATGGTGAAGATTCACCAAACATTTTGAGTTCTGTTGCTAGTCATGTACTCTGAAACAACGAGAGTAGATGCTTAGCACTAGAAGGCCAGGCAAGTGTATTGATTTCAGTTGCATTTGGACATGATATTCTGTGGGGATAGTATGAGGAAGATCCAGTGTGGAATTGGAGGGTGCTATTGAATGGATCCTTAGCCTCAGGGAGAAGATTACATTTCATCATCTGCTCTTTAACTGCAATGTGATGGAATCACCCCAGTTTCCCTCAGTTGAAGCCACTTTGTGTTCAGATGCCAAGATAGCTTTTAGCACAACACTATCTCAGCTCGGGGTGTTGGAGTTCAGAATTTAATTCACGTGCCACCTGTAAGGAGTTTGTATGTGATTTGTTATTGAAGAAACCATGAGTCCTGTCCTTGTAAGGCAGATCCTACAAGAGGCTTGTATGCTTTACTACCCAGAAGAAGTAAATGCAATTATAGAATTTCATCCCCTTTGACATTTTCATGGACTGTATCTGGTAATGCAGCATTTGCTTTCTTAAGCATTGTTTGATGTGTCAAAACACGGTACTTTGAGGAGAATCCAAGATTTACAAGAAACTGTAAATGCTGGAATCTGGAGGAACAAGCAACCTGCTGGAGGAACCTAGCAGGCTGAACGGCATCTGTTGTTTGGTCCATTGTCCAGATGACCTGAGTCCTGATGCAGGGTTTCAAACAATTCCCTTCCTCCAGCATATGCTGATTGATGTGCTGAATTCCTCCAGCAGATTATTTTGAAGCTTGTAAACTGGCATACTGGCTGAGATGGAGGAGCTGACTGGATAGAGGGAAGGGAAAACCTGAGATGAGACCAGTGAATAAAGGAAGACCTGAGATATTGAACTTGTACTTTTCCTTTTCCATAGCTTGTTCGTATTGTTAGTGCCCTGCAGCAGCAACAGCAACAACAGCAGCAGCATCGACACAACAGCACCCCAGGGATGAAGCATTCTCCATCACACCCTGGCATGCCCAAGCAACATCTGGATAATGTGCCTAGTTCTCTTCCCTCTGGCCTTCCAGACTTCCAGACCAAAGGACAGATTCAGCCAGGCTACCCAATGGGTGAGTTCCTTCATCGGGTTGTTTTGTAATTTTGCTGCTGTTTAAAGCATTTTCTTAAACTTTTACAAAGCTTAAAAGACCATAAGACATGGGAGCAGAATTAGGCCATTCGACCCATTGAATTTTTCTGCCACTTGATTATGGCTGGTTTATTTTTCTTCTGAAACTCATCATCCTGCCTTCTCCCCATAGAGACCCTCGCTAATCAAGAACCTATCAAAAACTACTTGAAATATACCCAATGACTTGATCTCTACAGCTATCTGTGGCAGTGAATTCCACAGATTCAGCACCCACTGGCTAAATAAGTTCTTCCTTATCTATGGTCTAAAGGGATATCCTTCTATTCTGAAGTTCTTCCCTCTGACCCTAGAATCTCCCTTTATTGGAAACGTCCTCTTCACGATAACACCATTTAGTAGATTTTGGTGAGATCTTTCCTTACTCTTTTAAACTGCAGCAAGTACAGGCTCAGAGCCATCAAGTACTCCACTCATTTCATTTCCGGAGCTATTCGCATAAACCTCCTCTTAACCCTCTTCATTGCTGGCACATTTTTTTTTAAGATATGAAGCCCTAAGTGTTAGTGTTATGGTTTTGAAGTCCTCAGCAATAAAATACTTTTCACATTTCAGGCATGAGCTCAAACATGAACGTAAACCAGTTAGATGTCAACAGTATTGTAGGAATGAAAGAACCTCAGTCGCAACAATCACGGCTCAAGCAGTGGACGACTATGGATGGTCTCTCTCCTGCCACTCCACCACCAGATCACAATCCCTTGAAAAATGGTAACTGTGCAGACATTATGTTGGGTGTATTGAACTCATTACTGGTTATTCTGTTTGCTTTTTCTCCTGCAGTTTACAACCTTTTAAAGCCAATATCTGTGTCACTTAATCACGGTTATTTTTGATGCCTTCTCTTTTCAACCATGGATGTTGTGTACTTTGCCTTTTGATCAATTTCACCTGCTGGTTACAAACAATTTAAGCACAGTTTAGACATAAGTGCAATGAAACGCCCACATGTAATAAACTAGAGAGTTGGAGCCCAAGTTAAATTGCTGCTCAATTTGAAAATGCTAGATTGGACTGTGTTCCCCAGTTGACATTAGGTTGACTTAATGTAAAGTGAGCCTGCACTGTTGAACAATAACAATAGTTCAGAGAGTATGATTTCAAATTGATGTTGGATTGGGGAATCTGTAATGGCTTGCTAGTTAATAAAATTTCACAAGTTAGTTTTGACATCTGTGTTAAAATCTTGGTATGTTTCATATGAAAAGTCTTGAGATACAAAGAAAGAAATAAAGATGCCTATTAACTTGTATCGCTACTCCTAAGGAAATGAGACAATTCTAAGATGAAAAGTCTGGGTGGGGTAAAATTTGGCAGCCGTAAGAGTTAAATTTTTATTTACCTCCATTCTTATCAGGATCTCTTACTTAAAATGACGTTGTGAATGATGCGGTGAGTTACATCGATAGACTGCTTTGGCAGCTGAGAATTTGTGCTATATCCAGAGCACTCCTCATGGAAACAATTACCTTTAGGATTCAAGTTGCATGTAGCTCTAAGTTCGTTTTTTTTTATTGGGAAGTGTGTTAGAGAGTTGGTTGTGAAAGTGGTTCATCTTAATATTTTTTGCTTGTTAAGTTTTGAAATTCAGCTGAGTGAGACTATACCTTTGACCTGAAACTAGGAGCAAGCTTGGAGGACCCTGTCCCCTGGTATCACTCAGCCACCAGTCAGCACTGTAAAGCACATCTCATTATCCAGTGCTGGTTAACAGGCGGGGGGGTGGGGGCATGTTCAGTTGTTTTTTCATGTATGTGTACATTCCCTTGAGTGGTTTGAATACAAGACATACAGAATTGTTTTTGAGATTTTTTGCTGGTTAATCAGCTGAATTGTGCATTACTAGTTTTGTAATTTTATGTTGTTTTGCAGGTGCTATTTCGAGCAGCATGGCGCCACCGGTGAAGCCTCGAGATAGCTTGCCCTATTATGAAATGATAGCAGGTGATTCCTTGGCCAGTCATTCTGGCCCTGCGAGTGATAACTGGTCCACCCCTAAGCTCTCAAATGGTTCCAGCGGATCCAGTTGGCCTCCAGGTCTGAAATAATATGTAAACATTTTTTTTTAAGTAATACAAGACCCATTGAATGTGGTCTCTTTGTGGTAAAACAGCTTCAGTTTGAATCAGTGGGATCGGCTAATCTATAAAACAGGAATTTAAGCTCTTAGTACTAATTTATGACTTTTAGCAAAGAATTGTATCATCATTTGAAGAGTAATCAGTGGTGGACCATAACCTGGGTTCAGTGCCTGTCGTGTCCCTCAGTTCTTCTTAAGTGAAAAGAAATCTGCAAAAGGTTATATTCTGTCAAACTTCCACTGAACTAGTTATTAGTACTTATCAACAATGAGTGGTCATTAGGAAACATCAAGGATGCCCACGGAAACTTCTCCTCGGAAAAGTGAAGTATACTTCACGTAAGTGTCTCGGGGCATCCTATTCCAATAGTAAAAGTTATCAGTAGTTCTGCTGTAGTATCAATTCTGATTCTTGAAGCAAACTTCTGATTTCTGGAACTAAGTACAAAAGTATTTAATTTGTCGGAAATGTTCTTTTACATGCTTGTTACTTAGAAGTGGAGTAACAGTTTATCCTGATATTTATTCTTGGAATGTCACCAGTGACAAGGCCAGCATTACTCATTTATCTTAAAGTAACTTGCAAGGTAGTTTCAAAGGGCTTATCCATTGCTTTGATTGTGGAGTTGCATACAGACCAGATGGGGCTTGCATACTTCCTTCCCTAAAAGCCATTCGAGAACCATGTGGATTAATTTTGTGGCCTCCATTACTGATGTATGCTTTTTAAATCCAGATTGATTTAAGTAACTGAATTTGAATTCCACAAAACCATCCAGTGGTGAGATTTAAACTTGTGTCTTTGGATTTCTATTTGAGACTTCTGAATTACTAGTCCACTGTGCTAACATATCCCATAATAGCAGCATTCATTATCCTTTTGGAAATTCCACAGATAAATATGAAATGAATGAGTGGCTACATCAGTCCATGTGTGACTGTGAAGCGAAATGTATTCCTTTGACTATCTTTTAAAGTTTGCCAGAAAATTTGACACCTTGGTCAATACATTACTCCCTCAGACCTACTTTGAAACATCGTGTTAAATGACAGTCATTATGTGCCGTGTTTTAATGTCATTTTGTGTCTCGTGTATGCAGTAATAAAATTAATTAATGCATTCTCTTCCTCTACTTTAATTTTCAGAGTTCCGCCCTGGGGAACCATGGAAGGGTTTCCAAAACATTGACCCCGAATCAGACCCGTATGCGACCCCAGCGAGCATGATAAACAGCTCTGCAGCACCCCCATCCCCGGACTCGGAACACCAACTTCTCAGGGACAGGAGCACAGGTATAAGGGGCCTTACTGTTTATCATAGTTTTTTTTAGTGTTCCTTCGTATTAATTCTGAGAGACCTGAATGCCTATTCTACTAGGATAGAATATGCAGAACACCATCCTCAAGAAATAAGATGGACACTCTTGGGCATTGCAGGGTCTGTAGGTTTGCCCACAGTGGTGATCGTAATAATGTTATTGTGAAAGGGCATTAATATGGTAACATTAAGCTCAAGTTGTTCATCTTTGAAGTGAATTCTCCATAATCTTTAACTATGCTCTTTTATCCACAGGGTCCAGTTCCTCCCTGAACACCTCGCTGCCTTCACCTGGTGCCTGGTCCTATAGTGCCTCAAACAGCTCCTACAGCACTGTACAGAGCACTTCAGGTTAGCAGTATTCCATTGAGCCATTCACTTAAATTCCTGTACCCCTCTGTGGATATATATTAACTGTTGTAATGATGGATTTGTATTGTTTGTGAGCCATATGTAAATAATGTGACGTTTACTGTGCATTGTAATTAAGCAGACTTATCTGTACGGTAAAGTCCATTGTTTTCTGCTGTATATTTGAAGAGGCAGTACAACATTAAATTGTTAGATTAGGCAAGAGCTTTAATATCAATTCTCATGTTTGCCCGTAACACTGTAGTTCTTTTCTTTATTCTTTATTATATTCCAGTCCCAGAATCTACTTCCTCAGTTTCCTTGTACAAACCAACATTCCCCTTCAACTGCAAGATTTAATTCTGATCTCATTTTATTGTTTTCCTAATACAGGATTGCAAGGTGAATAAGTTATGAGACTGATTTGGCTATTGTTTTTATATTCTTTGCTAAAATGTAAGTAGGGAGTATACATGTGCTAAAAATAAGATTTTCTTTTAGCTTTAGACTTTTACATGAATCTTTTTTGACTTTAAGTATATTGTTCCATTTTCTGGTGTGGGGGTTCTGATCCAGTTTCACTGCTCCTTTAGTTGTGTGTTAACAGCATCCTCATCACATTATTGTTCCAGCCAAGTTCAGTGACTTCAAGTCTACGTGGTCTCCAGATCCAATTGGACATCCTAGGATGTGGAAAAATCAGATGTCATCTAAAAACACTAACCCGCCAACACGGCCGCCACCAGGACTGACCAATCAGAAACCTCCTTCATCTCCATGGGGTAGCGGAGCACCCCGATTCAGCAGAGGATGGGGCATGCAGGAGTCACGATATGCCCTTAGTGCGTACCTTGTCTGTTTTTCCCTCATCTTTGGTTCTGTCACTCCAGTTCAAAGTTATTTTATGTTATAAAATTCATTCTTCTGGGTTTAAACTACTATTTTCAGTGTGCTTGCATAATCAGTGTAAGGAAATCCCAGGCCACGAGTTAGTGAACTCTGTTCACAGCTATACCCAGCTCAACTCTGGCTGCAAAATTACCCTGGAGGAATGATGACCTGCCTGCATAATCTAGACTGATCTATTACACAGTGATGGAGGACGTATTGATTAGGTTGTAAATTGGGTGGAGTGATAGCATTTGCAATTTAATCACAACAAGTTCAAGGTGATACACTTTGGAAGATAACACTAGGAACAAGCTCTAGTGTATGACCATAGATCTCTAAAGATAGATCAGGTAGTGAAGAAAGCATATGAGATACTGGTCTTCATTAGAATATAAGAGCAAGAAGGTTCTGATACAGTTTAATAAAACATTTGCAAAGCCACAGCTGGAGAATTGTGTGCAGTTCTAGTTGCCATTGTTACAGATAGGTCATGATTATAAAGGAGAGGGTGCAGAGGAAATGTACCAGAATGTTGCCTTGGTTGTGAGCAGGGTTTGGAGAGATGAGTTTGTTTTCCCTGGAGCAGAGGAGGCTGAGGGAGAACCTGATAGAGTTGTACAAAATTGTGGGAGACAGATGTCTGAAAGCAAAGGAAGCAGTTTAAAGATTCATCAAAAGGGTGTTTGCAATCTGCAGGGGCAGGTGCTCCCACCAGACTTGGGATGGCATAGTTACTGTAATGCTTTGCAGTGCCAGTGAATGGATCAGGGTTCAATTTCTGCCACTGTCTGTAAGGAGTTTGTGCATCTCTCCATGACTGCGTGGGTTTCCTCCAGGTGCTCCTACAGTCCAAAAAGATGTATAGGTTGGGGTTAGTATGTTTTGGGCATGCTATGATGTTGGTACCAGAACTGCGTTTGTCGTTGCTGAAAACAATGCAAACAGCTGTATGTTTCAATGTACAGGTGACAAGTAAAGCTTACCTTTATATCTGATGAGCATTTGAATTGCCAAGATGTAAGGGGCCATGGACTAATTGCTAATAAATGGTATTAGTACAGATGGATACTTGATGGACGCATGCTCATGCTGGGTCAAAGGACTTGTTGCTGTAAAGTGTGACTAAAGATTGTATTATCAGATGTGTCCTTTAGAGCAGATGTTGAATCAAGGTTATTGATCCTCAAGTGGATGTGAATGAACAGACTGATTTCCTAGTCAGATAGATGATGCTGCTGTTTATGGGATTTAGCCATGCTTGTACTTCTCAGATTACTCACAGTAATTGCATATCAGACTTGCTTAAATCTAATTGAATGATGGAACAGTCTTGAAGGAGTGTGTAGCATCCTCATTTCAAATGTTCTATGATCTTAGACATGTAAATGTTATGAGTCTGCATTTAAGAAGTATTCATTGGCTGCAAAGTATTGTAAACTTGTGTAGGGATGCCCAAGTTTGTCCCTCCAAACTTGTCAGTAACTAATAACTGTGTCCTGACTTCAATTTCATTCTGCGTTAGCTCCCAGAGTTAATGAAATTTGGCAGTTCCCTTCTGTTACTTCGTAAATATTAATTGGGCTGCCTGTCTATTGCAAATTAAAAGCATTCTTTATTTTCAAGAAAAATGCACCTCATCTGCTTCTCTCTCTTTAGGTTCTAACTGGAGTGATGGCAATTCGGGTGGATCTGGTCGGGTCAGCTCCTGGCTTGTTCTTCATAATCTCACTCCACAGGTAATGAAATTAGATTTATCAATGTCACAGAGCTGGCTGTGCTTCCTGGTGTGTCTAAAATGTTTTCTCTAGCATGTTAGTTAAGCCATAGTAGCTACTTATTGTCACCTGGCATTGCATACGAGTTTCTTGGTGTCCATCACTTTTTGAAAGTCAGCAAGTAAATGTTCCTGAACTTCTGCCAATTCATGAGTTTTAGAAACTGCTGTATTATTCTATGATTCCATAAAAGGGATATCCCTGTTGTAAACTTTTTATTTTTCACTTTTCATTGAATGTCCATTATAGCATGTAGAATTGTATTTGATATCCTATACGTTGCATAGAGATAAATTGAAATTGGAAACTAAATGAGACAGAGTGGAAGATCAGGCTGACACAAAGCCAGAGACAGAAGCAAAAGTCCAAAATAAATTTTATTGTTAGTGTTGATATATGTTACTATATACAACCCTGAGATAGATTTTCTTGTGGGCATACTCAGCAAATCTATAAGATAGTAACAGGATCAGTGAAAGATCAACCAGAGTGCAGAAGACAATAAACTACAAATGCAAATATAAATAAATAGTAATGAATAAAGCGAATATGAGATAAAGGGTCCTTAAAGAGAGATTGTTCGTTGAAGGTTCATTTCAATGATAGGGCAAGTGAGTGTAGTTTTTCCTTTTATTCAAGAGCCTGATGGTTGAGAGAATCTGCTGGAGAAAAGGAAAAGTCCAGGATTTCCTGAAGCTCTAAATTGAGGGCACTAAATCGCACAGCCTAGTGGTAGAAGTCTGACCATTAGAGATTGTTTGTCGTTGTCTACTGGGCAGCCTGATATTTTCCAGCAAGAGTAGTGGAACTCAGTCCAGTAATTAACACAGGTTTGGATATCAATGTCTAAAGCAAACATACCAAATATTTACAAATCCAATAAAAAAATATATGCTGCTAGACCTGCTGAGTATGAAAAAAAAGAGTAGATTTGTGAAACCTGTTCTGATGAACGGTTTTTGCCCTGAAAAGTTAACTATTTTTCCATGGATGTTTCTTGATCATTTGAGTATGTTCAGCAATTTCTTTTTCTTATGAATTGTGGAATACACAAATACTGAGATATCTGAAAATTAATTGAATTTGAATTCAAGACATTAATTGCCTTAGTAATCCTCCTACCAGTGATTTTTATGGAGAACTAGTGGGATATATCTGTTCTACTGATTAATTGACTTGAGGAATAAAAGATGAAACCAAATTTTAATGCAGGGAGGCAGTCACACTGCACTGAAAAGGGCCCTTCAGTCCAAATAGTCCTTGCTAAGGTGCCTACACGAACCATGTGCCTATCCAAATAGCTTTCAAGAGTTGTTATTGTACCTGTCTCTACCACATACTCTATATTTAAAAACTTGACCCTCAAGTCTCCTTTAAATCAGAATCAGTTTTAATATGTTGTGAAATTTGTTACTTTTGCAGCAGCAGTACGATGCAATAGGTAATAGAGGAAAATGTGAATTACAGTAGATATATATAGTTAAATAAGTAGTGCAAAAATGAAATAGTAGTGAGGTAGTGTTCATGAGTTCAGTGTCCATTCAGAAATCGGATGGCAGAGGGGAAGAAGCTGTTCCTGAATTGTTGAATGTGTGCCTTTAGGCTCCTGTGCATCCTTCCTGATGGTAGCAAAGAGAACAAGGCATGTCCTGGGTGATGGGAGTCCTTAATGATGTTCGCTGCCTTTGAGGCATCGTTCCTTGAAGATACTGCAGAGGCCAGTGTGCACATGAAGCTAAATTTACAACTTTTTGCAGCTTAATTCAATTCTATGCAATAACCCCCACCCTCTCCTATACCAGACAGTGATGCAGCCAGTTAGAATGCTCTCAATGGTACACCTGTAGAAATCATTCTCCACTTTACCTTAAGCCTATCCCCTTTAGGTTTAGACTCCCCTACCCTGGGAAGAAAGGATGTGACCACCCACCTTATCTATACCCCTTGTGACTTTATAAACCTCAAAGGCTACTCCTTATCCTCCTCTGCTCTAGGGAAACCAGATATGCTTCTCCACTCTCTTTTTAATTTGGGGCCCACCCAGCAGCATTCTTGTGAATCTTAAGTGACCCATTCCATCCTTAGTTAACATTTTGCTTTTATATACCAACAGAATCTTTTAGGATTCTTCTTTATCTGCCAAAAATATCTTGTCCCTTTTTTTTGCCCTGCTGATTTTCTTGTTAAGCAGAATTCATATATCTGTCATACACCTCATGGGATTTCCTTGATCCCACCTCCAATTATCTCCTCCTTTTTCCTGACCAGAGCTTCACCATCTTCCCTAATCTTACTATTTTGCCTCCAACCTCTCTCTATCTCACTTCTTAAAGCCTCACACTTGCCATATGTCCGGTTATTTGCTAACGGCTTCTCCCAGTCAATCCTTGCCAGTTCCTGTCCAATGCCATCGAAATTTAGTGCTTTTTGTCAATTCCAAAAAGTGGTAGGCATTGCGCCAGAGCATTGGAAGCTTCGCTCTTTGGTTGATGCGATTAATCTGGGCTGTGTTTTCTTTCTCTAAGTGGATAGCTTTTGGGCCATATGGAATAAAGGCTTTGGCAGGGCAGGGTACGAGATCACAGCTTATGTTGGCATAGTAGATGATTCCAGAAATTGTTGGGTCGGAAAAGAATGAACAGTATTGGGATTGAGTTCCATCTTTGAGCTCCATCTTTAAGCTCCTTCATTGGAAAAACATTAGCTGTAGGCTTAAGTATAAACAACATCACTTAGATGGGTGACAAAGATTTAACATTGGATGAAGGCCCTGTTCTCCTGTCAGAAAAGTAGAAGTAGAAAAGGCAGTTTTCACTTAAATAGATTAACGTTGCTTTCCTCAGATTGATGGCTCCACTCTCCGAACAATCTGCATGCAGCATGGCCCGCTGATAACATTCCATCTGAACCTGACACACGGCACCGCATTGGTCCGGTACAGTACCAAGCAAGAGGCTGCCAAGGCCCAGACTGCGCTGCACATGTAAGTATCTGGCTCTGAAGTAATAAGATTATTCCTTTGCCTGTTTTCCCCCCGCCAACTAAATTGTTCTCTAGTTGGGAAAGTGAGAACAATCTATTCAGAAGCTGTTGACACCAGCCTCTCCGTTCAGCATTGCATTCTGTTTAGAATTTTGATGACAGAGGCAAATGTATACAGAAATGCACAATTCAAATTGGCAAAGCTGCAAGTGAACCTTCGCCTGCAATGAGAAAAGAGCTCTTTCTGCTGAAGCTTAGTAGCTGCCAGTAGTGGGAAACCAAAATGAAAGGAGAATATACTGGAAATTCAAACAGAAGACTTAGTATCTGAAAGAGAAAGAGCAGACTAAAGCCATGATCAAGTGCATTCCATCAAAGTTCATAGCTTATTGCACACGCTGAAAAGTCCACTGAGCATTTCTGGTACTATTTTTCCTCTTGCTTTTTAAGGCTTACATTGTTGCTGTTCTGTTTTGGGTAAGGTTGTCGTTGCTTTCTCTGCCTTGTAGTGCATCGGGTGGCAACCTTGCTGTTTCTTTAGCAATTTTTTGGTCTTTTTTACGAGGCTGAGTTGCTAGCTTGATGCTCAACCCAGCACAGAAAGTGTGCAAGGAGCCAGCCAGATTCGAACCCAGGCCAGTCGCCTTGAAGTCCGTTGCCGATGCCACTACACCACTGGTGATCAATTTGAATTGTATGCAGTACGGAAAATATAGCAGTGGTTGACTTGGGAATATTAAGAGTCTAGTCATCAGTGTGTTCATTAAGCTTAACCTTGCTGCAACCCAGGATGAGTTTGGCAAATTCTATTTCTTTCTAAAGGATCACTTAGCTCTTTGGTTTGTATATACACTGATTACTAAGGTGCTGCTGGTTGAATTAATCCCACTTTCATGGAAGTAAGTTAGAAAGTTAATGGGGAGAAATCAAAAGAATAAATGAAAATGCCCTTTGTTCACCATTAAAACCATTTACATTTCTGAGCACCTTTTTTGTGTCCCTGGTATCTTCCCTTTCTAATCAATTGCCTTTTCCTTTAATTCTGCAGGTGTGTGTTGGGGAACACTACCATCCTTGCTGAGTTTGTCAGTGAAGAGGAAGTCAACCGCTATTTTGCACAAGGTCAGTTGTCAACACCTTCCCCGGGCTGGCAGACGTTGGAGACAGGACAGAGTCCGATGGATCCAGTTGGAAGCAGCCTGCATACGTTCGGTGGTCGGGCCAGCCTGGGACAGTGGAACAGTGCCGGAGGAGTGGGCAGGGGTAGTGGGAACTTGGCGGGAGCCTCGCTTTGGGCAACCCCAAGCTACACGGCGAGCCTGTGGGGGGCCCCGAATTCCGACGATTCGCACCGAATGGGCAGTCCAGCACCCCTGCTACCTGGCGACCTCCTGGGTGGAGGGGCTGATTCAATTTGAACTTTTAAGCTTTCAACCTTTGACCTGTGACCTCGTGAACTTTTTTGAACAGCAGCACTAATGTGTTTTATTTTCAAACTGCAATAAGTTTCAAGACAAGTTTAAAGAAAAAAAAGGAGAAAAAAAAGAAAAAAGTGAAACAAATTAAGGGGGTCATCCACAGTCTCTTTTGTGCACATAGACACCTCCCTCCTAATTTTCGGCTACTTTTTTTTAATCAAAAAAAAATAAAAAACTAAAAACAACAAAAAAAACATATCACACTTCAAAATACTTGAATCATGAACGCCAACATTAAAAATGTGAAGTACACTTTACCATCACACAATAAATAAGTTTTTTTTTAAAAAGGTAGTATAGTTTTTCCTTACATGATCTTTTCTCCCCCCCTCCGTATTGAGAAGTTGTTGCAACAGGATATTTACTGAAAACTCAAAACAGGCTTTTAAAAACTTTTTTTTTTGCACTGGGCACGTTTCCGTCCTCTGACATGCAATAGCGGAGACGCAGCAGAACCTCACGTATTAATGCTAGTGATTGACCAGGGCGGGCATTGAGCCTAGCAGTCACTTACTAGATGTACAAGTTACTGGCTATTACTATGCACCCGTACCAGTGCTGTATGTGCCAGCCCTTTACGGCTGGGACATGGCAGTTACAATTGTTAAACTTGCATTGTGGGAAGGTGTGGGGTTGGAATTCAGCACAGACTCTTAAACTGCTCCCCTGACTACTAAATACACCACCAGGACCACTACTAAATCACACAGACCAGAGAGGTTCCATTTGATTTCTGGTCAGTGCTGAATTAGCCTGCTCTCGGCCACAGAGCTTACTATGCTAGGGCTTTAAATTGATCTCCATGACCCCACAGCCACCATTGTATGTGAGGGTCAGAAGCGAAGTCACAGTTTTCGTTTGTGATGACTGTCAACCAACCTTTTGTAGGTGTGGCTTTGAGGTGGGGTCGGAGTTGAACTTAGTAGTAATGCCCTCTGTGGTTGAATAACCAGCTCACACTCATTGTCTAGGGTCAAGGATGGATAATGGCTGCTTGGGCAAGGTTGCAAAGGGCTGTTAAGTCATTGGCATAGCATAATCTTAAGGAGGAGGGGGGGTGGGAAGATGGCATCTCAACAGCATTAACCTCCATCTCCTGAAAGTGATATTAGGATCAGAGATGCCTCTGTTTGATTAAGGTTCTGAGCGTAATTTTGATGATCAATTTCCACAAAGTTAGTTGATCCAAGGAGTTGATGTTTCACTCCAATTTTGCCTGTTGCCTCCCTTGTCCAACCAAAGGTTGTCTTAATTTTGATTTATAATTGAGATGTTCCCAGCCCTACGCTACCATGCTGCTTATTTTGCGCTCTATTTAAGATTTGGTTACTGTGTTTTTCTGTAGAAAATTGTAATTCATTTAGTGATAGCACAGCAATATCTTGACCACCACTAAAACGTGCTGATCAAGATATCATCCTGTTTGTGGTGTCATGTCATCATCGTATTGCTGACGTTGTGTGCTGTCAGTAGTTTATCCTGTACCACTGTTAAGCACCGCAGTAATCTTTTTATTTCCTTTCCTTGTTTCTCTCTCTCTCTCTCTCTCTCTCTCTCTCTCTCTCTCCGGGCTGAGCTGCCCTCTGAATGCTACATTCAAATGACATAAGCACTTAAAACCAATGTAGGTTAGAAAACTTAGTGTAGAGGTTTTCAAGTTAAATTTACATGTTGCACTCAGTTTCAAAGTGTTGGGGGGGGACTTGCATTGTGTACTGTACCAAGCTTTATCATATTTTTAAACCAGGGGGTTCCTGGCGGGTCATTCATTTCCCTGCCCTCTCCCTCTTGAGGTATTCAAAACACTTAGCTAATCCAATGAAGGTGTTGCCGTAATTTAATTAAAAAAACTCCTTTAATATAGTCCTCCCTCCTTTGTATATGTTTTATGTTTTTTTTAATCTTTGAGCAGAAATGTAGCTTTCCAATTGGCTTGGCTGGCTTGAGCCTTCCTACGTTCACCTGTACTGCCTGCAAATTGACACTTCCACAAAATGGCTTGTCGCCACTCACAAAGCCTCATCGGCACAAGTCTGCAAAACTGGTTTACAGCCAGCTGTTTACATCCCACAGTCCCCGGCAACTCCACTCTTAACAAGAGCTTCTCTGTAACTGCACAGGGATTTTGGAATAGGACCGAGCTCTGGGGACAACCCTGCTTGTGGCTATAATAATCCTTGCTGTGTGCAGCTCGCTTTCCTTTCCCTACAGCGTACAGGTTATTTCTTTGAAATTACGGTCCATTTGTAACAGCAAGACATTCTGTGGCCATTCTGTGTACTTGCTGACCCTGAAGTATGCAGACAAACGTTG
The DNA here is from genome assembly GCF_963921235.1 of Mobula hypostoma. NCBI lineage: Eukaryota > Metazoa > Chordata > Chondrichthyes > Myliobatiformes > Myliobatidae > Mobula > Mobula hypostoma. The sequence continues at coordinate 107,725,104 of NC_086107.1, forward strand.
CTGTAAATCTAGGTTTAAAGTTACATCAGACTGTGTAGGAATAGCTTTAGCATTTTTTTTCTTGTTTACACCAAACATTGAGCATGTCTGCATGCGTATGCAGCACAATGATGCACGTACATTAAGGGATCACAGCTAGGGTCCTAAACAGACCTGGTGTGTGACCACATCATCGAACAAAAAGTCCAATTTAAACTTTAATTTAAGGATACTGAAAGTGTATTTCTTTAAAATGTTACATCAGGCATGTATTATGAATGGGTTTGTGTTCATCTCCTGTCCAATTTTCCATTAGTGACAGTTATTACAGATTTCGCTCACTCTGAATTCAAATAATTTAATCAAATGTGTTGAGTACAGTTGTGCTGGAGACTGGCACGCATCCTAAAAAAAACAAACACACACACACGCACACATAATACACACACACACACACACACACACCCCTTCAACAGGCAGCAGACTATTTCAGTCTTGCTGCTGTACAGGCTGGTACTGGGTCCCAATTAATGGTAGATAAATGCCGAACGCAGAGAGGAGGAACAGTACCTTTGTTCACTGGTCGATCACTATATAAAAGTTATAAACGTTTACGTATGAATGTTCTTTAATAGTTTAAAAGCAGTGTGTGCTTTCCTTTATTTCCTTCCCTTCATGTTTAAGCCCCCTTGGGTAAATCGAATGAGAAAAGCATTTACTTGTTAAGGAAACTATATAAAAATGTTGTTAATGTTGTTATAAGTATTGCACCTTTTTTCTGTTTTTTAATTGCCCTCGTGTTTGGCTGTAGTGTTATTTTTTTCTTTATAGACAAAGTAGAGCATTGTAGAATGGGTGTGAGGGAGAAGGGTCTGCATGGTAATGGGCAGTGACAAACGATGGAGGGGAAAGAGAAGGAACCATTCATTCTTTGAAAGTCCTCATGGGTTTGGAGGCACACCCATGTCACGTCAGCTCAGTGATTAAAAGTGGCTGTAATTAAAAGTTAATTTAATCCAGTTTCTGATTCAATCAGTCCAATCTGTAGAAACCCCTTACCTTTCCCCATTCATTCAGACATGTTGTCACTTCGCATTTACCATGCTTCTCCCACCCCTCCTCCCCAGTTCTAGCTCAGATGCACACCCACCCACATGCGCCTCACTCCTGTGTGCTTGCTCATCTTCCAGCAACTTGTGGAGTGATAAAAAAAAATTCTGAATGTTAGGGAGGTGTCCAAGTGTTTGGCCTTGTCCTGTTTACATGATCTTTAGGGCTGTGTCGAATTGTTGAATTATTTTGAAGAATCTTACATTTTTTAAAACAAAAAAAAAATGTGTAGTTTAATTGAATAGTCTGCTGACCTTTGGGTCTGGAAGAACGGGGATACTGTACAAAATTACTGGGCACTGTTATCTAATCTAGCCACCTATGCTCTGTTCATTAGTGGAGAGTCTGGATATTGTAATAGTCACCAAAGGCTGCAGAATATTTTTTACTCCACTGACTGCGGTAACATTCACAACAGCTAGTCCAAACTAAGGTGGATAGAGGATGATGTTACCGGTACTCCATCGCACTTCATCCACATTTCCCTTTTGAGAATGTGGACTCTGAGACTGATTTATATGAACTGTTCTAATAACAGATTTTTAAAAATATTTTCAAATATTGTTGGCACAGTCCTACAAATTTTTCCAAGGCATTGTAAAGTCTGAAATCTGAGAAAAAAAAACATTGAACCGTTCTTCCACCAAAACAGGATAACAAAAGACCAAAAATATGTGTTTCGTATTTTTAGATGAAAAACTCTGGGAGCATTTGACAGTGTTGTTTTTATTTTAGTTTGCATTTTCTTTTTGTTTTGCTTCAATTATTTTACTTCCTCCTAAAATTTAAAGAAAGTTCTCAGGAATTTTTAGGGGAAAAGCCAGTTCCCGAAATGTTGTTTATTTTTAAGAGGGAATAAAAAAAAGCTGATGTTTGACTTTGATGAGATTTAGATTTTTAAATCTATTTGTTGCACCAGTTCCAAACCTATCTAATTACGAGAATTCAACTTAAATAGTGATACCTCATAGTGGTCATAGAGCAGTCTTTCTGGAGTATTTCAGTTAGAAATAATATGCATACACAATTTTAATCACACTCAGTTTGACTGCAAGAGCAACTCTTCTCATCCAGGAGAAGATCTAGATAGAGAAAGGCTAGGGTGGAGGGTAGAGGTTTACCCGAAGTCCCTTCTCAATGTACAAAGACTCATTGCAAAATGGTCACCCTATAGATGAAATCTTCTACTCAAGTACCTGCGGCAACTGAGTTGCCTAGTATCTACTGCTGTCTTGTCCAAATCCTTAAGGAAGCCATTAGTGGATCTATAGTGAGTTTGGGAACAGTTAGACTGGGTTAGTGTTTAACAAGCTGTATGTTCACTGTGCTTCCCTGTTCTGATTGATCTTGCTATGTGTAGGGGGAGTGGCTAGAAAGGGCCAAAATTATTTTTAAACAGAAAAAGTTATTGTTAGATGAAATTGCGGGGAATTATTGATAAAAGATAAGCACAATTTGTTTCCTACTCTCCCTATTCTGTACACCATCCTGGGCTTGTTCCATTTTGCATGATATTCAGGGGCCCTGGTTAAGAGCTAGCAATTGTTTAAACTGTTTTGGATCTATTCTTTGTACTGTAATGCTTCAGAAAGGTGGGAACTTTGGGAGCTCAATGAAAGGGGTTAGATTTGCTATATTATTGCTGTTACTACTGTAGTAAGTGGTGTGTTTTAATGTTGAACAGCAGCTTTGAGTATTGCTCAGTTTGGCAACTGAGCATTGGTACTTCACACTAAAATAGTTATCATCCTGATCTCCAAAATCTGGATGACGAGCAAATGCTGCAACAGAAATCAATCTAGCTTCAGTTTCCAAGATTGCATAACCCCTACCCCCACCCCACCACCTCATAGTTGCCCATTACTGAAATGTTGAGGTGTTATAAACATAGGTATATCCTGCAGCAAATCTATTGCTTAGTCACACACTCCACAGTAATAATCCTGAAATATCGTCTTTCGCAGAATATTTTCCAGGAAGTTCCCCCTAAGTGATTGAAGCATGTTGCAATGATTTTCCTTGTCATTTCTTTCCATCTGGAACAAATTCTGGTTTTGATGTCACTAGTGATGGTATGATTATTTCTGAATGAATGTTGAAGTCCCTGATAATTGCTCAGCTGATTATTCAGTAAGTACACACCTACCTTTCTCATTTTGGGTGTTGGGGCAGAAGCACTTGAACACCGTTTTACACCCCCCCTCGCCCCACCCTACACAACTTGCCACTTTGTAGATGCATTTGCACTGAAGCGAATCACAGATGTATGTTCAGCAATAGACCCATGAGAAGCAAGATTTGCCGATGAACTGAGTATTTTAAAACACTGCTTCAAAACAAAAATAAAAACACTGCTTAAAAGCACACACATGCCAGAGTCCTACTTGTACATTGCCCATGGGAGCCATACAAATGTCAATTTATTATAGTGGCAATGACTGAAGCCTGTAAGGCCAAATAGAAATTGTAGCAAGTACAGAGCCCACAGCACCTTAAATTATAGTTTTCAGTTGGTGCCTAAAATGTATTATCCTGAATCTCTCTTTCAGGTAAAGACTAAAGAGTTAAGTCTGCTGCTAGGGTGCAGCATTGTCTGTTTATCATAGGTTCTTATCATTCCTTGGCTATTCTGCTGGTTACTCTTATAGTCCAGCCCCCGTTGAACTGCTTAACTGTCTTGTTTTGTGATTTGTGTGGGGGTGCAGAAATTTCACCCCTCTGGTAAGATATTAATTTGTTAGTTGTACCTTAACCCTGGAAATGCCAGTTACTAGTTGTCTGTAAAATAAGGGGGCGTGTGTTTGCAAATCGTGGTTCCTGTTCATCGGCCTGTGGAGAATAATCATATTCTTCGATATCCGGAATGTTTTACGTAATGAGTATCAAGTTGAGTTTATAGTCAGTTGCTTTTCTCAGATCTTCAGTTAATGTACAGGAACTTTTTACATATAGCTCTTGGGAGCAGGTGGGGAAAAGATGCAAAATTTACCTTGTGTTAGGGCGCCACATTTGAGAGTAAGAGATAATCAACTTTGGCAGAAAGCAAAGGCACTTTAAACACTCAGCTGTCTCCATTACAACTTGTAAAATTAGTTTCTCCTCAGAAGATCCTGTATGTTTTCTTTTTAATCTGGTTTTGAGCCTATGATTGATGTCACCTACATCCTATTAGCATTCCTTGGTCTGTTTTGGTGGGTTGGAGTGGGGTGGGGGTGTAGAGTGAAAGCTGGTGCCCTTTTAGATCTATCAGTCTCCCTTTCTAGATAATTTGATCAAAAGCACCCCAGGACCCTAATTACTACTTCTGCAAGGAATGACTGAAATCTGAAGATCACTGAGCAGTCTGTTGCTAATCCACTGCAGTCCCCGAGTAATGTTTGAAAAGATGCTCAAGTCCAAGTTTAAGCTTGCCATTTAATCATCTAGCTCTCCATTGATCCCAGCCTATGTCATTGACTGACTTAGAGGAACATTGATTCCTATTTCACCAGCCATCTCTGAACTCTGCACACATTGAACTGGATCAGCTTAGTCATGACTTAGTCCTTTCATAGGGCATTCAGTGTCACTGTCTTCATTCCTTGTCTTTGTCCTCTCATAAGCCAGGAAGGTTATAATCTCCATACATAGTTTTTGTTAAAATGTAATTAGTGTTTTTACTATCGATCAAATTTATTGGCTATAAATAGTTGGGTCACAGCATCAGCATCAGGTGGAACCTATTTCTCACATTTGTTAGTGGAAGATGAGGGCTTAAAAGAAATGGGAAACTTAGTACAATCTCTTCAGAATATTGCTCTCAAACTTCCCTTCAAAGTTGTTGATAATTCACTCATTGTCTTTGGTTACTTTGCTCGGGTTGAGCTGACTGGAATGTGGAAGCAACTGGCGGGCTTCCCATTTAGATATGGATTGCATTACTGACATTCTGCTTTTCCCTCTTCCTAAGACCTGCATGAGTAGGGGACGCATTGTGCTGCTATTAGTTTGATTGCACAGTTCATCTGTATGCACAGCTGTAATGGGGTGATGGTGTTAATCATAACTATAAATTTTAAGTTTTATCTGGGGACTAGGGTGGTAGGGCTGGGGAGGGAGATTTAGACTTTGCCACATTAGGCTGAACGGGGTTTTGTGGGGAATTGGGTGCCACATCTTTCTAATGGAACAGTGCCGCTTTGCTGTGTTTCTCAAGTTGGACGTTTAGATTTGTGAAGGATATCGCACTTTGACTTAAAAGAAAAAAATTCAGTGATCAGAATTTGACTTTTTTGAAAGAATGTCTTATTTTTAAAGGAAGTCAATAGATGTGACAGAGGTGTTGGTATATTGAATGAATATTACTATACAGTTAATATATGATCCAGGGCATGATCTATTTCAGTGATATTGTAGGGTGTGTTTATTGTTTGCTCTCTCCTTTTTGTGGGGAGGGGGAAAGTGTTGTGGGTGGGGTGATGGATTATGGACTGAATAATTTCGTGCATGGAAAATTGCTAAGTAACAAAATTCTGACAGTTGCCTTTGTGGTCCTCCATCTCCTCTTCCCAACATGCATGGTTGCAGTAATCAGTGTCTTGGGGTCTAACTGAATAAAACTCCCAGTTTTATAGGGGAAAACTATCAGCAGTGCTTTGGAAATTTCCTTTAAGAAAACAGTATCAAAAAGCTTTGGATTTCATCAATCCAACAGTGTATGTTGCACAATGAATTTAGTCTATATTAAGGAATTTGTTTGTATTTATGGCATTGATAGGGGAGAGGAGTGGCTCCTACTCATAAAGAATTCTTTCTGGAATTGCATGTGGCATGCAGCTTGTTTCCCACCCTTTTCTACACCCTCCTGTGGCTGTTTAAACTGTGCTTTTTCTTTGCTGATAGTTGTCTTTCTCTCTGGGGTAAGTTGGGTCGCAGTCTGGGGAAGAGGTACAGCTATTGGTAATTACCTTTTGTAAATAACTTGTCCTGTGAGTTTAACTTCATTATCACAACACCAGACAAAGATAATGAGATCGTTTTGGGTCATGGTTTGATATTGGGATTACAGGGGGAGGGGGTTGGATCCTTAATTAATTCAGTTTGAGGGATTAAGCTTGTTGGAATAGTGCATGTAATTTGATCTAAGATTTATGCATGGCAAGGGCCTTTATCTTCTCCATTTGTTGCACTCTTTCCAGGATGTGGTGATACACTCCCAGTACATTCTTTGTATTCCTTCCTTACATCAAATACCTTATTGTTCCCACAGTAGATTACATTAGTTTTTAGACCAGTTGCTGCCCTGTGCCCACTCCCTTCATCTCCATTAAATTTTGCATTGTACACAAAATGGGGTACATCTTGGATGACCCATTGCATTGCTCTACGTTGTACAAAGAGGCATTAACAATCCTTCATGAAGTGGGGTGGGGAAGAGATTGAATTACACTGTTTACACTTGCCTGATTCAATTGCTGTGACTCAGATAGTGATGTCTATTATTTTGCTGCACCATGACAAAATTTAATGAAAATAAACACTTTGTCTTAGTTGGAGTCTACAGGGTATCAGTGGACAATGCAGTGCCATGTAAACTGGGGTAACTAATCATCTGACAGTGTGATGGAGAGTGTTAGGCACCCTCCCTTTTCAGTGAAAGTGTAGAGTGGTCATGTCCAGGATTCCTATCCAAGTTGTTTATTGGTGCAGCAGTCAGTGACACAGAAGTGCAGTAAGGAGGCAGCATATCAGAACTGCTCAGGAGAAGTTGAAACTATTTTTCAGTTGCAGATAAATGATCTGTACATAAACCTTTACAATTATCACTCGACTAGTGTAGATTTCGGCAACCAAGAAGGAAGAGATTTAAAAAAAACTTATTCTGATAGTACTGTGAATTATATATATATATAAATATATATAAATAAATATATAAAAATCTTAAATTCCGTGGTTCCAAGGATTTCTCAATTTTTTTTATAAATGAATCCTAATGTTATATAATGAACAATTTAGAACATTTGCAGAAGATTTTGCTGATATGTCATACATTAAGCATGTGCGTATTTTGATAGGTTTTGAAGAAAAAGTATATATGGAACTAGGTGGTGGGGATAACTAGGTGGTTTGGTATTCGGATATCTGATTTCCTACTGTGCCTGCCCCGGTACCAGTTCAGTATTGGTGCTATCGGACTGTCGCTTCTTACATTGTTAAATATTGGCATGGCAACCCCGTAGCACATGCAGTGGGATACCTGGCTCCCCAGACAGGGTGGCAGTGGGTTTAACACTTGCAGACTTGGCTCACCTGCTAGGGTTTGGAAAGAAACTTTGAATTCTTTTTGAGGGTTGCCATAGGTAACTGGATAATCCATTTTTTTTTGAGATTGGGGAGGGAGTGGAAAGAGAAATTTGATGCCATTTTCTCCTCTATAAACACACCATCCCCATCTGACAGAGTGAGTGGTTGGTTGGCCTCGTCCAAAAGCAAAATCATCATCCAAACCTTCTTTACTCTGAGTTGAAGGTGGGTTCAGTAGCGGAGTGATTTCTGTAGGGATATGGTGTGTGTGTGTGTGTGTGTGTTTGTGTGTGTGCACGCTCGCGCACGCGTGTTTGTGTCGAGAATGCAGTGTTGTCACTAGAATTACTTAGCGTAATGGTGCCAATACACTATAGGGAAAAAAAACTAGTACTTTAGCCAATACATTCTGTGATGCTGTTTTATTTCATCACTTAAAATTGTTCCCCTCTCTTATCAGCACTGATTAGTAACTGGCAGTAACGCACTTCACCCCAGTATTATACAGCTTGGGTTGTAACCAGGGAGAGTGTTATATTTGGGAAAGGAGAACTTTAGAATTTCACAATAGTTTGAGTGGCCAAGAGTACATTACGGTTTACTGCAATACTGGTGACAACACTGTAATGTATAAATAAATTTTAACAGAAGTGAGAGAGAGGCAGGACTGACACACATCAAAAAATGAATGTATTTCATCATTTAAATAAAAATGGCCTGCAAAAATTTGTTTAAAGGGATTCTGACTTTTTACCATGTTGGGAAAGGGATGGGTGGTTAGGGTGGGAGGGGGGGTGTGGAGTAATCATCCCATTAGTGGGTGCCATTGCCTTTTAATTAGAAAATGAAAATCTGAACTATGCATTCTGTAACCAGGATAGGTACTTATTAAGAGAGGAAAAATAAAATCACTGGTTCATTAACAAATTGTGTTGCTCTATGTAGTTTGTACAAATAAGCTGAAGAGTTTCCATTTCTTGATCTGGCCATAGCTGGTACTGTAACCCCATCGCTGGAATAATAAGGGTGAATTTTTTTATATTTCAGAGCAAAATATTAAAAAAAGTCATTTCATTGAAACTGAAACAAAGTTGTTCTAATAGGTATATATATAAAGAATTTTGAAATTTGCTTTTATCCGTGGTTTGTTTTGAGGATGTGATTGTAATTGTGCAACACAGTTGCTTCAGTGGACTACATAATTTTTCTTGAGAAAAAAAAGAGAATAAACATGTTGTGTTTGGCTGCTAAGCATTAAATTTGGTGTCCGGCTGTGTTTTCTTTCACCTACATTGCATGCAACAATGAACTTTGCCAATTAGTGTGTCTGGGAACTGTGGGTTCTTCTTCAGGATCCTGTTGCCAGAACCATTGGGGAAAGCTTTTACTTCAAGTCCTCTATACATTAGTTATTGAAACTGGGAAAAGAATCACTGTTTGATTTGCAGCAAAGAATCCTTGTGTTGGAGAACTGCTAAAATATCTGATTAGATTGAATGCCCTCAAAGCTAATCTTCGGTAACTAGTGGTACGATGTGTGGGTGGTGCTATAGGAATTGGAGAAGCCTCTTATTTAAAATCTCCATGAGCTAAATTTGGCATACCTAATATTTATTGGATAGGTGAATCTTTCTTTAGTTATTGTGCCCGCACTTCTTCCATTGTTGGCAGCATTGGGAATACTCTATGAAAGTGAGACAGGCATGATCAAATGTGCATGATTATTTCCAGAGCAATTGACTTCAGAATCGTTGGGAAGGAGAGAGGGCTGAATCTATCTGTGGTGACCCCTTCTGGATAAAAAATGAGGTAGGGAGAGGAATGCTGCTAGATGAAGAACATGATTGGTGTCGGGTGCAATGTTTGCAGCCATTAACCTCGTTAGCCATGAGCATCACAGCATGCAGAAAGATGACCACTGGCTAGTGCCGTTCGAGTGTTGGTACTGTGCTCCGATGCAGATCCCATGTGTATCTGGAACTGATCAGTGCCATTTGTCTGAGATCTCCCAAATAGGTCATGCAACTAATGACCAACAGGCCTCAACATTTCAGATCCAGCAGCCACATTAGTTGAGCTTTAATAGGTCAAAAATTATGGAACATGAATATCTTTAAATACAACTTTTTTTTTAAATAGTTTTCCAGTCTTTCACTTGTACTGTCCTGCTCTCAGCAGTTGGGCAGTCTGGTAGTGGTCAAAAACAACCTCTGTACTGCAGAGAAGTACACATAGCCAGCTTTCTACAATTGAATCGGGCATGCATGACGTGGTATTTGAAAGGAACTTGTGTAATGGCAAGTGGTATTCCATGTGTCTGCATCCAATGGTTTACAGGAGTAAGGTGAGGTTGGGAACAAATCTGAATCATCATTAAAACAAGTTGAAGCCATAATTAGTGTGAAGCTTTATTGGTAAATAGGTCTATTTAGGTTCTAAAGAGTCCAGCTGTGGTAAGATAATAGCGTATTAGATCCTTCTCAGTTCTGTACTCTGTGCAACTGTTTGTCCAGGATTTTAACAGAACACCCTACAAGCCTATGCTTGTAAAGATGCAAATTGTTATAGGAAACCAGACAAGATGAGTATTCAATTAAAGATAATTAACCTGCTGAGTATATGAAATTTAACTGAATATGCAGATAATGTTTAATTAAACACCTTGGACATTAGAACTAATAAACCTATTACATTGTTGAATTGGCAATGATAATGACTACCATATGTAACTTCAATTGGTGCTGTATGGAGAATTTAACACCTGAATTACATTCAGACTGAACACATAGGAGCAGAATTAAGCCTTTTGGCCCATCGAATCTGCTTCACCATTTCATCATGGCTAATCTATTTCCCCCTCAGCCCAAATCTCCTTCCTTCTCCCCATATCCCTTCATGCCCTGACTAATTAAGAAGCTATGAACCTCTGTCCTAAATGTACCCAGTGACTTGGCCTCCACGGCTGCCTGTGGCAATGAATTCTGCAGATTCACCACTCTGGCTATTCTGACGCAGTGTCCCCGGTCTCGGACTCCTTCACTATAGGAAACATCCTCTCCACACACATTCTATCATATTTTATTTCAACAATTGAAAGATGGAAATCCAGTATGTTTTAAGTTGTAGAGAATGGGGAGGGGTGGAGAGACTAAAGGGAATGTGTGTGATGGCGGTAGTCGTAGTAGGCAAGAGGGGGGTGAAGGCTTGTTAATTGTAAAGGATCAGTTTAGATGATGCAACCAGTCAGAATGTTCAGAAGTCAGACATGCAGCTACGAATGGAGTTCCCACAAAACAACATGCCCATAGCTCCTTGGCATCTGGCAAAGCCATCTTGCCAGTTGCTAAACATCTGTTCATATGTATGTGAATTGGGTCCTCATAATGGCACATGAGACAATATCTGCAAATTAAATATTACAGGTGATTAGTCTTTCTTTCAAAGTGGCTGGTTCTGACCCAATAGGGAAAAGCAAGTTAACTTACAAATTCAGTAAGTTGTAAGTGTTAGAACATGCCTGGTTGTAAGATGAGATTGTTTCCCTGAGTTCTATCTGGCTTCACCGGAATAGAGAAAGAGGCCAAAGCTGGATGTAAGAATGGGATGTAGAATTAAAATGACAGGTGGGTGGAAATTTGGGGTCATTCATATGGACTGAAGGGAGGTGTCCCCCAAAAACCAGTCACCCAATCTGAATGTGATTTCTTCATTGTCAAGAACTAGTGATGCCCCAGCTTCATAGCAGTAGAATCCTGGCTTCAGATTTTGTCTGTTTGGAATTTGCATGGATTTCCTCCAGGTGCTCCAGTGTCCTCCCATGTCTCGCGGTTAATTGGCCTCTGTAAATTCCTCCCTGTATGTTGGCCCTACAATATCTTGGTGCAGATTTCATGGGCCAAAGGGTCCTTTTCTGTGTTATATATCACTGATTCTATGACCATCACATTGTAGGTGTCAAATGTAGTACACTTACTTGGAAAAAGTTCTAGTGGAGGAATACTGTGGTCTCAAATTGGGAAGAAGTGAAAGAGTAGGGACCATTGTTGCATTTCTCGCAATTGTATGGGAAGGTGTGATGCAAAGGAATTGAGTTCAAGAGTTGGGAATTTATGTTGCAGCTTTATAAAACTCTGATTAAGCTAGACTAGACAATTCCATTCAATTGAGTTCCTTCCCATTCCACAAGTTTACCAGGATGCTGTCTGGGTTAGAGGACATGTACATAAGGCATAAGGAGAGTCGGATGTACTCGGGTTGCTTTCTTTCGAGTGGAGTCTGAGGTTTAAAAGATTAAGGGTGGCACAGATGCAGCAGACATCTGGTGTCTTTTTCACCAGGGTTGAGAAGTATCATACAGGAATGGCAGACCTTCTTGAGTGTGTGTGCCCAGTTTGGTGTTAATTAAAAAAAATCTTTTACATCATGTTAATTTTTCCCTTATGACCATTTTACAGAAAAAGAAGAGAGGAGCACACTCTAGCCATGAATGGTCCATGAGCGCTATCTCAACCATTTTGCTTTCTTTGTAATGTATGGTCTCAACGAAATTGACTGAAATTACAGAGGACGGGTCTGTAAGATGAAAGATGAAGATATGGGGTACCCTATCCTTTAGGTGGCAGAGAAGGGTGAGAGTGGTTGAAGAACATAGAACAGCTGTGGTTGACATCTCTATCAACTATGGTGAACAAGCATAGATGGGCATCTATTTGTGAAAGAAGGGCCATTAGGCATCCAAGTATGGAGTGGAGATGTAGGTGGACATCCAGTGTGAAGATGAGCCAGTGTGAACCTAAATTACTAAAAATCAAATTGGTGGACAGCATCAGATGCAGGTGGAAGGACAATGTACTAGAAGAGGAATAGTCGGGGTAGGAATGGGACAAGAGAAGGCTTAAATAACAGATCCCAGGAGAAGGATTATAACTCAGTCATAATGGAATAGTGGAGCAGAGTAGAGTCGAATGAGCTAATTCTGCTCTTATGTTTTATGGGCCAAAATGATGTGGACTCTTGGCAGAACCCAGTGGCAATAGTGGGTCACATAGCACCTTAATTAACTGAGACTGTTTCAGCATCCAACTACTAGGTTAAATTTAGCAAACCAGCCCTCATGTGAATGTGGGTAGAAAGTAGAAGTGGGTTATGAGCGGTTGGAGGCTCGAGCCAAAAACGTGTTGTGTGTTTGGAGCGGGGTGGGTGGAAAGATGATCAACATTTTGGTCTGAGCCCTGCTTCAGGATCATGAAGCGATGACCATTCCTCTCTCATTCCACTAATGCCACACAAGCTCCAGCAGCAGGGCGAGCTGTTTCTCCAGCCTCCGGTGTCGGAGGCTGTGGCGGGGGAGCAGCTCCAGAACGTCGGGGAAGAGAAACGGGGGCAGATGGCTGTGGCGGGGACCTCCCTGCAGGGTCGGGCAGCATCTGTGGTGGGTGAGGAATTGGTGCAGGGTCTCCATCCGAAACGTAGACACTTCCTCTCGCACCCCCCACAGCTGCTGCCCGACCCTCTGAATCCCTGTGGCATCTCAATCATCCGCAGGCGCCATGGCCCAAGGAGGGGTTGAGTTGTTTTGGTAATTTTGGTTTATTGAAAAGCAAGGACATTTTTATGGGGTATGTATAATAAATATTGAATAAAACAGTTGAAGTAATGACATTGTTCGTGTGGGTAGAACATCAGGGTAAAGGCGGTCGAGAACGTGGCGCAGCGCAGCTCGTTGCCTAGCGAGATGACGTCACAGGCGGGGTCTGGAACCTCTGACCCGGAAGCAGTGCCGTAGTCCCCAGTGGCGGTGGCTTGAAGGAGCGGACGTCGGTGCAACCATGTCGGATAACGAGGATAAGTGAGTGAGCGAGAGGGAAGGGGTGGAGGGAGAGAGTTCCGTGGCTCCGGGACGCCGCTGGTCACGAAGGCGGGACCGTTGGTGTCGGTTGAGGGTTGGGGGGGAGCGGCAGCCAGGCTCCCACAGTTGGTGGAGAACGAGCCGCAGGCCCCGGGTTCAGTCATCGGCATTGGCCCCCTCAGGGACCGGGCGGGAGGCCTTGCGTTACGACCTAAAGAGCCTCTCCAGCACAGGCAGAGTAATTGCACCCTTTCTGCTCCTCTCTCCCCAAAGCCCTTCTCATTGGGTCCGGGGCAGTGGGGCAAGTCTGGCCGGAAGACCGGACACAGCTGGTGGGTTCCGACTGGTGTAAGATGTGGAGTTGGGGGAGGTTCGGGAGCCAGAGTTGCTAAATTTTATTCAGCATAGAAGTACAAGACATCAGTGAGGTCTAATTTGGAGTATCGTCTGTAGTTTTGGTCACCTACCTACAGAAAAGATGTAAATAAGATTGAAAGAGATCAGAGAAAATTTACAGGATGCCGCTGGGTCTTGAGGACCCAAGTTATAAGGATAAGACTTTATTCCTTGGAACATGGAAGATTAAGGGAAGATTTGATAGAGGTATACAAAATTATGAAGGGTATAGAGAGGGTGAATGCAAGCAGGCTTTTTCCACTGAGGTTGAGGGGGTCACGGGTGAAAGGTGAAAAGTTTAAGGGAAACATGAGGGGAAACCTCTTCGCTCAGAGGGTCGTGAGGGTGTTGAATGAGCTGTCAGTGCAAGTGGTGCGTGCAAGCGCGATTTCAAAGTTTAAGAGAAGTTTGGATAGGTAGCTGGAGGGCTGTGGTGCAGGTCGATGGGAGTAGGCAGCTTAAATGGTTTGGCATGGACTTGATTGACTGAAGAGTCTGTTTCTGTGCTGTACTTTTCTATGAGTGTACATTAGGAGAGGGATGGTAACTGTCTTTTCCCCAGGATAGAGGAGTTCAAAACTAAGGGTATAGATTTAGGGCAAGAAGGAAAAGATTTAAAAAGGACTTGAACAGCTTATTTTTTTTAACCCGGAGTATCTGGAATGAGTTGCTCGAGGAATGGTTGAGACAGGTATAGTAGTATCATTTTATCATTTAAGAAGCACTTCGGTAGGGACAGGGAAGGTTGAAACTAAAACGGATATGGGTGGAATGCAGGAAATTGGGACTAAACAGGTGGACACTGGACTAGTTGGGTCGAAGGGGCTGTATCCTTGCTGTATGACCTTATGACTGTCGTGAGGCCCAGACCAAAGTCCTAGTCTGGCTAAATCGCATGCTAGGAAGCAGTTGGAAACAAAAGTGGGCAGCACAATGCTTTACAGTGGGTTCAATTCCCGCCACTGACTGTAAGGAGTTTGTATGTTCTCCCTGTGACTGCGTGAGCTTCCTCCGGGTGCTCCGGTTTCCTCCCACGGTCCAAAGTCCTACCGGCCTGTAGGTTAATGTCCCGTAAATCAGGGAGCTGCTGGACGGCGTAGCTGGGAGAGCCAGAAGGGCCTATTCCGTGGTGTATCTCAATAAAAAAAAACTGCAGGCGTTAGCAATCTGAAATAAATACAGAATATGAATCAGTTTATGCAGGGTGTAAACAAGCCCAGTAAGTCCATACTGACCTGACCTGATATCATTTACCTGCGTTTGGCCCCTTATCCCTAAAATGCTGGACAGTCAGCAGGTCTGACAGCACCTGTGGAGAGGGAAACGGAATGAATGCTTCAGGTCGATGACCTTTTCTCGGAGCTGATGTTGATCCACTTTCTCCAATTCCAGTTTTGATGGAGATGATTTCGATGATGCAGATGAAGATGAAGCGATGGACGATTTGGACAATGTGGAGGAGGTGAGTGACTAGATGGTTCTCTCCGTCTGAAGAGTGACAAACTCTCTCCTTCAGTCTGAAGGTGATGGGCTCATCCCACTTAAGAATTTGCAGTGAAATTGATGGATGTGTATTGGAATTGGTTTATCATTGTTATATGTGCCAAGATAAAGTGAAAAGCTTGTCTTGTACACTGCTCATACAGTCATTACACAGTGCATTTAGCTAGAACAGGGTAGAACAATTGAGGTGTAGTGCAAAAAAATTGAAGTATAACAAAAGGAGGGGTATAGACTGGGTAAACGCAAGCAGGCTTTTTCCACTGGGGTTGTGTGAGACTACAACCAGAGATCATGGGTTAGGGGTAAAAGGTGAAAAGTTTAACAGGAATATGAGGGGAAACCTCGTCACTCAACGCATGGTGAGAGTGTGGAGCGAGCTGCTAGCGCAAGTGGTGCATGCGAGCTCGATTTCAACATCTAAGGGAAGTTTGGATAGATACCTGGATGGTTAGGGTATGGAGGGCTGTGGTCCCATGTAGGTTGATGGGAGCAGGCAGGTTAAATATTTTGGCTTGGACTAGATGGTCCAAAGGGTATGTTTCTGTGCTGTTTTTTTCTGTGACTCTATGAGCTACAGAGAACGTGTAGTGCAGGTAAATGACAAAGTGGAAGATCATACTGAGACAGATTGTGAAGCCAAGAGGTCCACACCAGGGTCTGGTATCGATGGGATAGGACTGTCCTTGAGTCTTGTGGTGCGTGCTTTCAGACTTTTTTTAATCTCCTGCCCAATAGGAGGAGGGGAGAACAAAGAATGTCTGGGGTAGGTAGAATCTTTGATTATGCTGGCTGCTTTGCTGAGGCAGCGAGTCATATAGACAGTCCATAGAAGGGAGGCTCTTGTGGCTCTTGTACTGAACTGTGTCCACAACCCTGCAGTTTCTTGTAGGCACATGCAGAACAGTCACCCTACAGAGCCGTTACGCATATACCAAATAGTTTTTACAGTGCATCAATAAAAATTGGTAGGAGTCTTCGGGCACATGCTGAATTTGTTTAGCCTCCTGAGGAAGGAAAGGCGTTGGTCAGCTTCCTTGTCTGTGACAGCAGTGTGGTTGGAGCAAGACTGGCTATTGGTCATGTCGTATGTGAGAGAGCGTTGGATACAGGAAAGTATGAGAGATGTGGGGTTGCTCAGAGAGCTAGCATAGACTTCTGGGGCAGAATAGCCTTCAGCTATGTGATATGGACCTCCTTCTGGTGAATGTCAGCAATTGTCAGGTCTGTCTTGAAGGGGAGTGGCAGAGATCTTCCCACTGTTCTGACCAACATAAAGTAAGGTTGAAAGTTCTTGGCGGGCCATGTGGTATGTGGAGAGGGAAAAGCACAGTTAATGTTTCAGTTTGATTACCTTTCTAAAAAAAAAGTAAAACAGTTTTGCACAAGAACAAGCCCTTTGGCCCATGATCAGAATCAGGTTTGATAACACCAGCATATGTTGTGAAGGTTGTTAACTTGCAGCAGCGATACAATGTAATACATAATAGTAGAGAAAGAAGACTATAAGTAAGTATAAATATATAGCCGGCCAGTGGTGTAGTACCATCAGCACTGGACTTTGAGGCCAATGGTCCCAGGTTCAAATCCGGTCGGCTCCTTCCACACTGCCCTATCTTGCAGTTTTGAGCATCGAGCTAGCAACTCAGCCTTGTAAAAAAAAAAAACAGACAGTAGCTAAAGGAAATGGCAAAAACACCACCTGTTGTGCCGCAAGGTGTGGAAAAGAACAAGTGTGTGTGTCTGTGTGTGTGTATTTTATTTTTATATAAATAAGTAGTGCAAAAGCAGAAATTAAAAAAAAGGAGTGAGGTAGTGTTCATGGGTTCAATGTCCATTCAGAAATCGGATGACAGAGGGGAAAAAGCTGTTCCTGAATCCTCGAGTGTGTGCCTTCTGTACCTCCTTCCTGATGGTAGCAATGAGAACAAGGCATGACCTGGGTGGTGGGGGTCCTTAATGATGGACACCGCCTTGTTGAGGCATCGCTCCTTGACATGTCCTGGATGCTACAGAGGCCAGTGCCCATGATGGAGCTGGCCAAGTTTACAACTCTCTGCAGCTTACTTCGGTCCTATGTAGTAGCCCCCCCTCCCCACCCCCATACCAGACGATGATGCAGCCAGTTAGAATGCTCTCCACTATATCTGTAGAAATTTTTGTATGTTTTGGGATCTCAAACTCCTAATGGAATATTGCCTAATAATGTTGTGCTGAGCCGGTTAAGTTATTGATGCCTAATTAAACTAATCCTTTCTATTTGCTCAGGTCTCTGTCTCTACCATTGGCAGCACATTGTAGGCACTCACTATATTATATAAAAAAAACAAAACTTTGCCTCACACAATCTCCTTTGAAACTTTTCCCTTTCACTTTAAGCGCATGACATCTGGTTTTAGATATTTCAACCTTGAGCAAAGGATACCAGCTGTCTATCTCCTTCTATGCCTCATAACTTCTAATGGATCTCCCCTTTTATCGGGATTTAGAAAGCAAACTAGAGGTTAGGAGTGAAAGGTGCAGCATTTAAGTGGAACCCGAGGGTGGAATTTCTTCACTTAAGAGAGTGGAACTAGCTTTGAGCGGAAGTGGTGGATGTTGGTTCAATTGCAACGTTGAAGACAAGTTTAGATAGGTTCATGTGTGAGAGGGGTGTGGAGGACTGTGGTCCGGATGCAAGTCAATGGGACTATGCAGAAAGCCAGGGTGATAGTACAAGATGGGCCAAAGGGCCTGTTTCTCTACTCTGAGTCTAAGCTTGTAAAGAAGTGGGGGGGAGTGAAGGGAACAAAGGGAACGTCTTGTGGGGTTGACACCAAGAGGAAATGAATGATGTAATCTTCCATCTGATCTGATCTTCCACCTTCCAAAAACTGTTTTACAGGAAGACCGTGAGAATGTGGAGATCCTTCCCGCGGCAGATGGACAGCAGGCCAACCAGAAAAGGATCACCACCTCCTACATGACCAAGTACGAGAGAGCCCGAGTACTGGGAACGCGGGCTCTCCAGATAGCGTGAGTGTCAACACTGAGCAGTGTGCCAGGATGCTGTAGGGGTATTGTAACGTCCAGCTCAGAAGCAGACCCTTCAACCCAGTTTCTCCACACCCACTGGCACTAATGCTAAACTACCTGTTACATCGCCAGTGGGCGTTTAGGGCACCAATGAAGGTCTCCACCTGTTTGTGTAGAAGGATTCTTCAATACTGTGCCAATTACAATTTTTTAATGACCAGTAAGGGTTGTTAGTCCTGAGCTGAACTACCGAACCTGGTGGACCGGTGGACCACTCTTCGTCTGGCTTCTACCCTTTGACCTGTTTGGCATGGGAGACCCATCCGGGAGTAAAGGACAAAGCCCTGACTCCAGCCAACATAGTTCTCCAGGTCATTGAGGCTCACAAGCCTCCAAACCCTATGGTGAGATTGTGGTCCTCTTTGAGGAATGCTAAACTAGAACCATTTTATTCTCCTTAGCTTCTGCCTATACTCTGTCATTCACATGCAGGGCCAGTTCTCAACAGGTAATTAACCTACTAACATGGAGCCACAAGAGACTGCAAGTGCTCAGTCTCATATGAGCCGCATCCAGGTGAAGGGTCTCAACCCGAAAAATCGACTGTCCCATTTGCTGTGCAGGTGCTACCCGTCCTGCTGAGTTCCTCCAAAACCTATTAACCTGCAAGCCTTTGGGGAGTGGGAGGAAACCCACGTGATCACAGACCCTGCAGACTCCATGCAGGCAGCACCTGGGGTCAGGATTGAACCCGGAAGGCAGGAATTGTGAGACTGCAGCTCTGTTAACTGGGCCACTGTGGGAGGGTGGGGGGTGGCGGGGGGAGTAAACACTTCCTGCGACATCTTTAACAATGTCAGCTGCACCAACCCAACTACCTCACAGCTAACAGTGGAGGAGACGCAGCGGCCAATTTGTACGGCAGTCCAGAATCAGAATTTGGTTTAATATCACCGGCATGTGTCGTGAAATTTGTCAGCTTAGCAGCAGCCATACTGTGCAATACATAATGGAAAAAACTGAATTACAGTAAATATATATAAAATAGTTAAATGAATAGTGCAAAAATAAAAAAAATTAGTGAGGTAGTGTTTGTGGGTTCAATGTCCATTCAGAAATCTGATGGCAGAGGGGAAGAAGCTGTTCCTGAATCGTTGAGTGTGTGTCTTCAGGCTCCTGTACCTCCTCCCTGATGGTAGCAATGAGAACAAGACATGTCCTGGGTGTGAAGGTCCTTGATGGTGGACACTGCCTTTCTGAGGCATGGCTCATTGAAGATGTCCTGGATGCTGTGGAGGCTCGTGCCCATGATGGAGATGACTGAGTTCACAACTTTCTGTAGCTTCTGTAGCCCCCACTCCAAACGGTGATGCAGCCACGGCACATCTGTAGAAATTTGCAAGCGTCTTTGGTAACATACCGAAGTATATCAAACCCCTAATGAAATAAAGCTGCTGTCGTGCCTTATTTGTAACTGTATCAATAGGTTGGGCCTAGGATAGATCCTCAAGATATTATAACCATATAACAATTACAGCACGGAAACAGGCCATCTCGGCCCTTCTAGTCCGAGCCGAACTCTTACCCTATCCTATTCCCACCGACCTGCACTCAACCAATAACCCTCCATTCCTTTCCTGTCCATATATCTATCCAATTTAACTTTAAACGACAACATCGAACCTGCCTCAGCCACTTCTGCTGGAAGCTCGTTCCACACAGCTACCACTCTCTGAGTAAAGAAGTTTCCCCCTCATGTTACCCCTAAACTTTTGTCCTCTAATTCTCAACCCATGCCCTCTTGTTTGAATCTTCCCCACTCAATGGAAAAAGTCTAACCATGTCAACTCTATCAATCCCCCTCATAATTTTAAACACCTCTATGAAGTCTCCCCTCAACCTTCTACGCTCCAAAAAATAAAGACCTAACTTGTTC
This sequence comes from Mobula hypostoma, assembly GCF_963921235.1. NCBI lineage: Eukaryota > Metazoa > Chordata > Chondrichthyes > Myliobatiformes > Myliobatidae > Mobula > Mobula hypostoma. The sequence continues at coordinate 107,745,170 of NC_086107.1, forward strand.
AACCTTTCTCTGTAACTTAGGAGATGAAACCCAGGCAACATTTTAGTAAACCTCCTCTGTACTCTCTCAATTTTATTGACATCCTTCCTATAATTCGGTGACCAGAACTGTACACAATACTCCAGATTTGGCCTCACCAATGCCTTATACAAATTCAACATTACATCCCAACTCCTATACTCAATGCTCTGATTAATAAAGGCCAGCAAACCAAAAGCTTTCTTCACCACCCTATCCACATGAGATTTCATCTTCAGGGAACTATGCATCATTATTCCTAGATCCCTCTGTTCTAAAGCATTCTTTAATTCCCTACCATTTACCATGTATGCCCTATTTTGATTAGTTCTACCAAAATGTAGCACCTCACATTTTTCAGCATTAAACTCCATCTGCCATCTTTCAGCCCACTCTTCTAACTGTCCTAAATCTCTCTGCAAGTTTTGAAAACCTACCTCATCATCCACAACACCACCTATCTTATTATCATCTGCATACTTACTAATCCAATTTACCACCCCATCATCCAGATCATTAATATATATGACAAACAACACTGGACCCAGTACAGATCCCTGAGGCACACCGCTACAAACCGTCCTCCAATCTGACACACAGTTATCCTCCGCTACTCTCAGGCGTCTCCCATCTAGCCACTGCTGAATCCATTTTACTACTTCCATATTAATGCCTAACGATTGAACCTTCCTAACTAACCTTCCATGTGGAACCTTGTCAAAGGCCTTGCTGAAGTCCATATAGACAACATCTTAAATGATGTTACTAACTGTACAGACTTTAAACGTGTTGTGGTTCTCATCTGCAGCAGACTGAGACAGGAGTATTTGATGGTTCCTATCGGAGCTGCTCGCACGAGTTGCCTTCTTGACGGCACTGGAATTTACCGTGTCACGGGTTTTAAATTCAACAGCAAAAGGTTCTGAGAGTGTAGTGGTCAGGTTACTGCACCAGTGTGGGCAACTAAGCTCAAATCATTAAGTCAATCTGGAATGGGTTAAAGCGGTTGGTTTCCTTAACAGTTTCACAACAGTGGGCGGCATAGTACCATAGCGGTTAGCATAACACTTTACTGCACCAGCGATCGGGGCTCCTGGTTACGAGTTTGTTCTCCCTGTGACCGCTGGGGTTTTCTCCGGATACTCCCATTTCCTCCCACATCCCAAAGATGCATAGATTAGTAAGGGTTAATCAGTGGTGTGCTCTGTGGGCAACACTTGCAGTCTGCCCCTAGGTCATATTCGTACCTGTGGTTGTTGACACAAAGAACGCATTTCACTGTATGTTTCAATGTACATGCGACAGATAAAGCTAATCTTTAAAATGTTTCTATGAAGCTGTAGGATTACGTCTAAACCATCTGAAGACCGTATTTTTTTAGATTATGAAGACACGTAGTCCCCTTTTATTGTCATTTAGTAATGCATGCATTAAGAAATGATACGTTATTTCCTCCAGTGTGATATCACTAAACACAGGACAAACCAAGACTGAAAAAACTGACAAAACCACATAATTATACATATAGTTACAACAGTGCAACAATACCATAACTTGATGAGGGAAGTCTGTGAGCACAGTAAAGTTCAAAGTCTCTCAAATGTCCCACATCTCACGCAGACGGGAGAAGGAAGAAAAACTCTCCCTGCCATGCCGACCACAGTCTGACTCTGAGTCATCCGAAAACTTCGAGCTCTGATCAGCTCTCCGACACCAAGTACTGAGCGCCATCTCTGTCCGAGCGATTCAACCTCTTTCTCGGTCGCCAAAAGCAGGCAAGACCGGGGATTTTGAGGCCTACCCTCCGAAAGACTCCCGACCATGCAGTAACGACAGCAGCGAACGGGCGTTTCAGAAATTTCTCCAGATGTTCCTCTGTGCTTTCACGTCTGCCTCCATCAAATCAGAACTGTGCACGGCCCCTATTTAACGGATACAACATCATTTTCACTGGAGAGCTGCGCACGCGCGGTGCGCTGTCATCTTTTCCTCCCTCCAATTGATTTCAGACCAACATTGTGACTGTCACTGTGTGGTTCTATGTGGCATTGGAGGATGGAGATAAATGCACATTACTGAAGGAATCCATTTTAAAAAATCTTGCTGGTAATGTTAAGTTCACAAGATGCCAAATCTGCTCAGTGGATCGGGCAGCACTTGTACAGAGAGAAACCATTAATGGTCCTGGACGCTAGCCTTCTGTAAGGCTTTCTAGAAATGGCGGTGGGCCACCCGACTGTCTCAGCATTCCCTCCTTGTTGGTAAGTAATTGATAACAAGGAGACTGGTGGACGGTCAGGGTGCAAGGAGCCGGGAAGCATCTTCCTTCGTGCTCATGTAGGGGTCTTTCTCCCAAAAAGCTAGGTGCTGGTGGCCTGTGGCACATTTTCGGCCTGAAGTCGGTGGTTTGTTGGGTACAGATAATTAGCGGCAGGAAATGGATATAAGCCAGGACTGGTAGAACAGACTCGAGTGGCTGAATGGCCTTGTTCCTATAATGGAGCAAGCTGGTAACTCAGTGTGAAGTGTGGCTGCACTCCCTGTTGCTTGCCTGCCAGGATAACACAGTGTACAGTGTGATTCATCGCTTCTCTCTCTCTCCCCCTCTCCCTTTCTCTCACAGGATGTGTGCCCCGGTCATGGTTGAGCTCGAAGGAGAGACAGACCCACTGCAGATCGCAATGAAAGAGCTGAAGTAAGTTCCAGCTTCCGTACCTGGCTGCTGTTCCTCATCTAACGTGCTTTGGTTTGCTTTACAAGGGCTCGCTGCGTTGTGCTCGACCCACTGATACTCAGCTGAGATTACGTAAGGCAGAATGAATCCTTTTCTCTTATCTCCTTACCTACCCATCACCTCCCTCTGGTGCTCCACCCCCTTCCCTTTCTTCCACGACCTTCTGTCCTCTCCTGTCAGATTCCCCTTATCTGTTTCACCAATCAACTTTCCAGCTCTTCACTTCACCCCCTCTCCCTCTCCCAGATTCACCTATCACCTACCACCTTGTAATTCTTCCTCACCACCCCCCCATCTTCTGAATCTGACTCCTTCCCCCTTCCTTTCCAGTCCTGAAGAAGGGTCTCAGTCCGAAAACTCGACCAGTTACTCTTTTCCGTAGAAGCTGCCTGGCCTGCTGAGTTCCTCTAGCACGTTGTGTGCGTTGCTCAGAATGAATCCTTGCTATGCTATAGGCATCTATACTATCTATCAAATAAACAAGCTGAAAACTGCAAGTTTGGTTTCAGGAACATAGAGTCATACAAGGCAGCAGCAGGCCATTCAGCCCCTCTGTGTCCATGCGGAACATTTTTTTACCAATCCATACTCATCACATTTACTGCCATCTGCAACCTTGGTCATTCAAGTGCTTGTCCAGATACACCCTAGGACCCTTCCACTCATGATGTATATCTTACACATGTTAATCCGGAGCAGAATTAGGCTATTTGGCCCATCGATCTGCTGTACCATTCCATCATGGCTGATTTATTATCCCTCTCAACTCCATTCACCTGTCTTCTCCCCATAACGTTTGACACCCTGACTAATGAAGAATCTATGAACCTTTGCTTTAAATATACTATACTCGATGACTTTTTGTGTTCTATCGCAGAGCAGCAGTGAACCATCTGATTGGCCTATCAGAGTTCTCTTTGGGAACTAGTTGACTTGATCAGCATTTCTGATCTGGCCATTGTTCACGATTGCACTTAATAATAATTTTTTTAAAAAAGCCACTTGGTAATGAATTCCATGGATTCACCACCCTCTGGCTAAAGAAATTCTTCCTCATCTCTGTTCTAAAGGGATATTCTTATATTTTGATGCTGTGCCCTATGGTCCCAGACTGTCTCATTGTTGGAAACATCTGTTCAATGTTCTCTCTATCTAGGACTTTCAATATTCAGTAGGTTTTAATGATGCGCTCCCCTCATTCTTCTAATCGCCAGTGAGTACAAGCCCAGAGCCATCAAATGCTCCTCTTACATTAACCCTTTCATTCCCAGGATTGATCTTCTCGTAACAGATCACTGGGCACTTTTAAAAATAGAACACTAAACATTACATCAAAGGAGTAGGCCTTTTGGCCCACGATGTCTGTACTGAACATGATGCGTAACCAAACCAATCCCTCCTGCCTGTTTGTGATCCATATCCCCCGTTCCCAGCATGTCAATCTAAAACACTTCTTAAAAGAGGCCTCCATTGGTCGGATCGACCATAGATATTGCGTCCTTGCTGTTTACATGAGACGCAAGCCAGGGCAGTATAATCTGGAGATCAAGCTTTTACCCATGCAGCAAGCTCCCCCTGTCCACGCAGCTGATGAACCCAAAGGGACGGCAGAGACTGTTAACAGTTTGGCACCAGCAGCATTGCAGGAGTGGCCAGTCAGCATGGACCTCAACGTAGGACTGCCTTCTGTAGAGTTTACCAGCTGTTCAGCATCACTCTGCAGTCTGAGGCCACTCTCCTCACCACCAACAAATTCCACGCTACACGCAGACTTGTCGATCGTACCTCGTACATTCACATTGTCATTAATGTACATAAGCAACAAGGGTCCCAGCGGCAATCCCCACTGTACACGGGTGGTCATGGTTGCTACCAACCCAGCTACTTGCTAGCTTCAGTTGGATCCTGTGGGCGCTGAACGTTTTGAATTGGTCTTCCATTGAGACTGCGTCAAATGCTGTATAGATGTCCACGTAGATGACAGGCACTGCTCTCATCACTTCCTCGACTGTTGCTGTTTCCTAATCTAATGGGAGCGTTTACTCTTGCCTTCCAGGGCTCGGAAAATCCCGATCATTATCCGACGTTATCTGCCGGATGGAAGCTATGAGGATTGGGGAGTGGATGAGCTGATAATTGCAGACTGACTTTTGCTGCTCTGTCATATTACTTTGTACATGTTTCCTCTATTTAAATGTAGCTATTTTTTTATTGCATACTTGTTTTTGTAAAATAAACAGTGTTTTCTGTTGAGCAATTGATTCTTCTGGAAAACAAATGCGAGAATGCGTGACTGAGACAGAAGTGGTGGAAGAACTCAGCCAGCCACACATACGCTGCGGAAAGAGAAGCCGGGCAAAGTATTGGGTCAAAGTTGTTGCTTCTGAATCGATACAGTAGAGAATCTGTGCCTGAAAGATCCAGCCACAAAGGATCTGCTGCGGACATGTCTGAGAATTGGCAGTAGTCTGGTGCTGGTGGGGAGGGGGAGCCGTTTCACTTCACACACAGTTGGTACAGAGCAGTGGTTCCCAGCATTTTTTGTCATTGACTAACACTATTAAGCAAGGAGTCTGTGGTACTCAGGTTGGGAACCCCGGTATAGAGGGAGCTTTGTAATGTATGTAAAAAGTTTTTTGAAAAAGTTTTATTAATTTATTTAGAGTATCTATACCTGTCTTAATTCTGTACTTACAAAGTGTACACCAAATTAAAATATTGCTGTGCTTGTCCAGGGCGCTGTCCAGCCCTGTGATGCTCACTAGTCCAGTACAGCCTGGACACTAGATGCTTCCTCTCCAGGTGCCCCTGAGCATGAAGGTGTCCTTGGAAGGGGGCAGTCAAGTGGAACCCTCGATGGCCCCACAGCTTGGACCTCTGAATGGCCACCCTGGAGCAACTAGATGAGTAAGTCCTTGATGAGCTAGCTCCACGCCCGAATAGATGCCCAAAGATCAGGAGGCTGACGCTGAAGGAGTGGATGACATGCTAGTGTAACGCTTTTCAATGCTTTACAACACAGCAAATCAGGGTTCAATTTCTGCCACTGTCTTTATGGAGTTTGTACGTGTTATGTTTTGTAACTCCAAAGCATAAAAACTAATTGGAAGGGAAAAACAAGGGAGCTGGGAATGTGAGTCTAACTTTTTTTACTTTAAGCAAAGTGCGAAAGATGTGGCGTGATGTCGTATGCCATTTACGAACTTTTACATATAACCTGCAATGCATTATGTAAACAACAAAGAATGCTTAAAATTATGTTCACAATATTGTTCAAATATTAAATATGCAACACATCTCCCTGCTTAGCTATAAACTCAACTCAATATAGTGTGTGTCTCCAGACTTTCAATTCAATATCTTTGAAAGGCCATTCAGACTCATTTTGTGGAGTGACTGGAACAGCCAAGTCAGTGTCCAATTCCATTAGTAAATTGTGAGCGGGTTATGTGGTCTCCAGAAGACGCTTGCTGCCGTCAGGACATCCTCGGACTGTGTTGACTGTTTGTGCAAACCACACATTTCACTGTTCTGATGTACATGTGACAAATGAAGCTAACAGTAGTCATGGTGAAGGGAGATGAGGAATTCGCCCCTCTCCCTCTCCCGGATTCTCCTATCACCTACCACCTTGTACTTCTCCACTCCCTTACTCTGACTTCTCTTTCTTTCCAGTCCTGATGAAAGGTCTTGGCCCGAAACGTCGACTGTTTATTCTTTTCCATAGAAGCTGCCTGATCTGAGTTCCTCTGGCATTCTGCGTGTTGATTTGGATTTCCAGCATCTGCAGATTGTCTCGTGTTTGCAGCCTCCCCCTCTGTTGTTTCCCTCACCATTCTAACCCAAAGCTCCCCGAAGCTGGAGCAGTACTGGTATGGGGGAGCTACTGCACAGGATCAAAGTAAGCCATACAGTTTAGCAATGCTATGACTATTTTGATCACTTTGCACAAAAATTGATTTTTTGTTCTAATTGTGTTCTTTCTTGTAAGAATTCTGTGTAATTTATGAACGCAAGATTCTACAAATGCTGAAAATCAGCATCTTGAGTCCTGAAGAAGGATCTCAGCCCAAAACGTCGAACCTATTCCTCTCCATTGATGCTGCGTGACCTGCTGAGCTCCTCCAGCATTTTGTGCTCCTGTAGTACCACCTCATGAGTGGTACCTTGTCAAAGACCTTCTGAAATCTAAATGTACAACATCCACGATATTCCCTTTATCTATCCAACCTGTGTGGGAGGGAACTGGAGCCCCCGGGAAAAACCCCTGCATCCCACAGAGAGAACGTACAAAGGCTCCTTATGGAGGAAGCTGAGATTGAACTCCGACACCCCAAACGTCGCGCTAACCGCTATGCTATGTTTATGCTTTTCTTCTGAATGCTGCGTGTATGGTGCTGTGTGCCCGTGATGCTTCTACAAGTCGGCTTTTCATTGCACCAGCGCACGCAATAAGCGCGTCTTTGGCCGTGGGTCGAGTTTTCAGATGGCAAAGTTGCAGAATTGCTGTTCTTGGCGCCATCAAGTGGCCACGTGTGGTACTGTTGCCGACTCCGGCCAGCAACTCGTTCCCAGTAACAGCAGCAGACTCGATAGAGGTCCAGGTGTGAAATGGGACCATCTGCCTCCGATACCGCCGTTGGCCCTGCCTCACTGAGCAGCACATTCCCTTCTAAGTCATCTTTCAAATATCATTGGATATTTGAATATGAAATTCAAGGCTAATATCTCCCTTTTGCTAAATCCCAATCACCTGGTTGCTTGCCTGACAGTGTGAAGTATCTATGGCAAAAAACAAGCATCCAGTCAACTTTAAGGGGCATGGTACTTGTTACTGGGTTATTGATATTAAATCCCACCATAGAAGATAAATTTAAGTTCAAATTGGTAAAATCAGCGTTAAAAGTCCAGAAATCCATGTTACTGTTATAAAAGACCAGCTGGTTCAGTTATGCAGTCAGGCGTGGATGGGACCTGTGGGAATGTTGACTCTTACCTGCTCTCTTCTCTGGGCAAGGCCTATTAGAGATTGATGAAATCAATCACATCTGGAGTTTCTCCAGTTAGTGGACGATTTCCCTCCACGCCTCTCTGACATAGTGGGGAAACATGTATGAGGCAAGTTACAGCAGTGGTTTGCCATTGCCTTCTGCCGGGTGAGTTTCCAAAGAGATCACCAGCTTGTAACCCAACACGGAATGGAAAGTGTGCAGGGGAGCCGCTGGATTCGAACTTGGGACCTTTCGTCCCAAAGTCCAGCACCGATGCCACTAGCCACCAGCTGGGTCAGAGATTGGTAAAGAATGCATTAAAATCTGCTGCTTAGTATAACTACCAAATAAAAGCAGATAAATGTCTACAGCTTTTTATATCTTCGAAGATCTCAGAACATATCATCGAGCACTACAGCGCAGACAGGCCTGTCAGCCCATCTAGTCTGTGCTTTCTCCCTAGTCCTATCGTCCTGCATGTGGATCATAGCCCTCCATACTTCTCCCATCCATGTACTTATCCAAACTTCTCTTAAATATTGAAATAGAACCCACATCCACCACTTCTGCTGGCAGCTTATTCCACACTCTTGTCACCCTCTGAGTGAAGAAGTCTCTCCTCATGTTCCCTGCTACATTTTGTAACTCCGAAACATAAAACTAGTTGGAAGAAAAAACGTCTAGAATGCGACACTAACTTTGTTTTTGATTTAAGCGAGGCGCGTGCATATGATGTGGTGGCATGATAACGTATGCACCTCTTTCACCTCAGACGGTTGAGAAAGTTTGGTATGGGCCCCTAAATCCTAAGAACTTTCTACAGGGGCACAATTAAGAGCATCCTGACTCCCTTATTCTCAGGACTCTGCAGAGAGTGGTGCGGACAGCCCAGCGCATCTGTAGTTGTCAACTTCCCATGATTAAGTACATTTATAAGGACAGGTGTGTAAAAGGGCCCGTAGGATCATTAGGGACCCAAATCATCCCAACCACAATCTATTCCAGCTGCTACCATTTGGGAAGCAGTACCACAGCGTAAAAGCCTGGACCAACATGGAGGGATATGATCCAGGTGCAGTTCAGTGGGACCGGGCAGAAAAATGGTTCGGCACAGCCAAGAAGGGCCAAAAGGCCTGTTTCTGTGCTGTAATGTTCTATGGTTCTAACAGGCTCCGGGACAGCTTCTTCCATCAGGCCATCAGACTGATTAACTCAAGCTGACTTGAATGTACTCTATATTACATTGACTGTTCTATTTATTATAAATTACTATGATTGCACATTGCACATTTCGATGGAGACTTTTGCTCCTCATGTATGTGAACGATGTAAGAAATAAGGTCAATTCAATTCAGTTATCAGTGATACAATGGAAGTACCCACCTACAGGGAATGGAGCTTTCCCCCTCAGAAATGAGGGCTGTATGGTATCAATTAGTTATCTATATCTATTGGAAATTATAGTAGTTTTTTATGTACTGCTGCCACAAAACAACACATTTCATGACCTACGTCCGTGATTATAAACCTGTTTCTGATTATGAGACGACAGCGCAGGTCTGTTCATCCTTTAAATGGTGTGATTCTTCATCCTCGCTGTGAGGTGGTGACCAGAACTGTCTGCACCATTCCAAGTAAGTTGTGATGTAGGATTAGCAAAACTTCCCTAATTGTCAGTGGTGTCCATTTTAATATCAGCTTTCCTGCGTGGCTTGTTTTCTGCTCCAGGCCTTGCGAACTCATATTTTCCTGCACGCTGACTCTCAGAATAACCCCATTCCTCCATTTAGTTCCCTGTGACTCACACACACACGCCCATCAACTCCACTCCGACTCCCACACCCCACTTACCCGCCAGTTACAGAGGAGAACTAAATCACCGTCCTGTGTGTCTTTGGGACGTGGGAGGAGACCGGAACGGTTGGAGGAAACTTGCAGAAAGAGCAAGCGGATTCACCACTCGGAGCGCACAGGGTCAGGACAGTGCCAGGAGCCACTGGAGCTGTGAATCAGCACCGAACACAACTATGCTCCGTAAGACATAGAAGCAGAATTAGACCCTTTGGCCCATCGAGTCTATTCCAGCATTCCACCAGGGCTGATTTACTATCACTCTCAACCCATCACCCTGCTTCCTTACATACATATTGAGAGGTGCCAGTAACATCATGGAGGATTCCACCCACCCTGTCCATGGACTGTTTGTCCCACTCCCTTCAGGGAGGAAACTACATAGCATCCATGCCAGAGCCTCCAGACTCAATGTGGGACTTTTGAGAAACTTTGAACTTTACTGTGCTCACGGACTTCTTCATCAAGTTATGGTATTGTTACACTGTTTGTAACTATATGTTATAATTATGTGGTTTTGTCAGTTTTTTCAGTCTTGGTCTGTCCTGTGTTTTGTGATATCACACCGGAGGAAATAATGTATAATCTCTTAATGCATGCATTACTAAATGACAATAAAAGAGGACTACGTGTCTTCATAATCATAATCACCGTTACTTTCCCCAAGCAGTAAGGCTGATCAACACCTCCACCCACTAACCCACCCCTCCACCACCACTACTTAATCATTTCCTGTCAGAGGCACCTTATGTACAGACACTCCTGTGCCTAGCATCACTTTATGGACTTAGAATCGATCTACGTATATAATTTATTTGATATTTATCGTCTTCTTAAATTATTATTGTGTGCCTTATCTTATTGGGCTTTTTTTGTATTACATCAGATCTGGAGTTAGAATTATCTCATTCTCCTTAGCAATCTCAAACCTTGAATCTTCTCCCTGTGAGCTCTGTCACCCTTACTAATGGAAAACCTTTCAACCTCTGCTTTAAATATACCCAATGACTTGGCCTCCACAGCCATCTGTGGTAATGAATTCCACATCTGTTCTAAAGGAATGTCCTTCTGGTGCTTGCAGATGCGGTTAAGGATCTCGCGACCAGCCTGGGTTGTAGGGGTGCTGTACAGATGAGCGCTGCACCAGTTGCCCCCATCTCTCATAGTTGTGGACAAGCGCCTGGGCTGCAGCAAAGCTCTCTCCAGTTCACTCTGCAATGCTGTCTTCCCCCTTTCCTTTCCCCCTGCACCATTCCCTAAAGAAAGGTCTTCAAGAGTCAACTTGATCTTGTTACGTTGCCATACCATTTCAGTTTCCTCCTCTTTACTGTGGCCAGTAGATCTTCACAGTGTCTCATGTGCGGGTGATGGTTCTTGGTACTTTGTTATTTGAGGCATGGTCTGTATAGGAGATGCCGAGGAGCCTTCTGAAGCATCTCTTTTCTACTGCCTGGACATCACACACAAAAAGCTGGAGGAACTCAGCAGGCCAGGCAGCATCCATGGAAAAAAGTACAGTCAATGTTTTGGGCCGAAACCCTTCAGCAGGACCTGCCGCCTGGATCTTCTTTTGCAGTTCTACTGTCAATGTCCATGATTCGCATGTATACAAGAAGATGGCGAGCACAGGTGCATGCAGAAGTTTCAACTTGGATCTGAGAGCGATGTTATTGTCTCTCCAGATTGGTTTTAGTTTAGCCAGCGTTGCTGCTGTTTGGGCGGCCCTTGCAAGGACTTCAGGCTTTGACCCTTCTTGGGGTTGATGGTGGCGCCAAGATATTTGAACCCTTTGACAGTCTTGAGTTCTTGTCCACTGACTGGTTTTTGTTGTGATTGGCTCCCCACTGTTTCTCATCAGCTTGGTTTTCTCTCCACTGACCTCCATGCCAAACCTGGTAGGTATATCATCCGGACGGTTCACAAAGCAGGCTAGTCCATCCTCACTTCCTGCCAGTCCATCAGCGAACCTGAGGTTGGTTATGATCTGTCCTCTGATGCTGACTGTGCCGATATGGTCTTCCAGGGCATCTGTCATTATTAGTTCCAGGGAAATGTTGAACAGCGTGAGTGAAAGAAGGCAGCATTGTCGGACTCCAAATGTGCCTGGAACAAGTACCGTTCTGCGAGCTTTGGTGTAGAGCTGCTTGACGGTTTGAATTAGCTTCTGGCCCAAGTTGTATCTCTTCATTGTGGCCCAGAGTGCGTTATGCCACACCCTATCAAATGCCTTCTTGAAGTCTATGAACACATGGGAAATGTCCTGTTGATGTTGGTTGTATTTCTCACACTCGGAGGTTGAATATCTATTCTGTTGTACTTCCTCCACTTCTGAATTCAGCCTGCACTTCGGCGATTATTTTTCCTGCCAGTGGTCTCAGTCTGTTCAAGATGACTTTCAACATCACTTTGCTTGCATGGCTGATAAGATTTATGGTTCTACAATTCTAGCACTGCTGTAAGTTGCCTTTCTTGGGGAGGGTGATGACGAGTGATTTTGTCCAGGACGTTGGCCATTCCCCAGTCTGCCGGATTTTGTTGCAGTTATTGGTGAGGATGTCTATCACTGTCACTCCATGTTTTATCAGCTCTGCGGAGATGTTGTCTATTCCTGTTGCTTTCCTATTCTTCAATGATCTTATGGCTGCTTCTACGTCTTCCCGCAGAAATCGGAAAGTCGTCATAGCTTGATGAATCCTGGCTTGCGAGGTCGCTGGGGTCTCCTTTGGTCTGATGGTTGTAAAGGTCTGAACAATACTCAGTCTGTCTATTGAGAATGTCTTCATCTTCTGTGAGACAGTTTCCTTCTTTGTCTTGGATGGTGCTGACTCGTGACTGTCTCTGTTTAGTAAGGCTATTCTATCTTCTGTGTCTGTACACTGTCTCTCAATCCATTCTTCCTTGGCCTTGATCATGTTTTTCCTGATCTTCTTGCAGATCTCTCTGCACGCTATGGCTCCCGTTTATGTGTACTTGATTTGCTTCAGGTTTCCTCTAGTGTCACACTGTTCCAGGACCTCCTCTGTTACTCAAGGTTGGATTTTCCAGCAGTGTTTTCCAAGTATCTCCTTGGCTGTTTCTGGCATCACTTCATTGAACTTAGCTGCCAATGTTTCAGCATCTTTGTCAAGTGTCAGCAGTGTTGCAAATTTTCCACCAACTGAAGGGTTTGGCAATGAAGGAGTCCTTCAGTCTGTCCAAGTTGAAATTCATTCTGATGTCCTTGGGCTTCCTGACTTTCTTCATCCTGATTCCAAAGTTCATTGTCGCCAGGTCGTGGTCACTTCCAATATCATCACCTGGGAACGTCCTTGATGTGACTCTCTTGATCCCAGACTGAAACCAGTTCTGCACCAATATGTAATCAATCTGGCTATGACATTTTCTATTGGCCACATGCCAGATCCAGCATCATGATGCCTTGTGTTCTCTAAGAGTGTTCACAAGCACCGCGTTGTTGAGGTTGGTGAACTCAAGTAGGCGTAATCCTCGCTCATTGGTTACAGCATTACAGGAGGGGCCGCAGAATTCCTTCTAGTCTTTCAGTGCGTCTGCACCCACCTTGGCATTCCCGTCCCCCTGGACGATTAGAATGTCCTTTTTGTCCACCTTGTCAATAATGGCCTGGAGCTGGTTGTAGAATTCCTCCATGTGGTCATTGTCATGGTCAGTAGTTGGTGTAGGCCTGTATTTCTGTGCTGTTGAAAGGCGCTGCTCTAAGGCGGGTGGAAATCAGCCCGCTGGATACTGGGCGGCACCCGAGTACAGAGTTCTTGATGCTCTTGTTGACCAGAAATCCTGCACCATTGGCACATTTGTCAAATTCTCCACTGTAGTACAGAACATACAGCAGAATTTCAATAACATAACACAATAAAACATGAAAACTTCCTGGGTGGGGGGGGGGTGAATACTTTTTATAGGCACTGTATATAGAGATAAAGGCTCTTCCAACCCAATTACACCCATGTGACTAATTAACCAGGTAACCGGTACGTCTTTGGAATGTGGGAGGAAACCAGAGCACTTAGAGGAAACCCATACCGTCATGGGGAGAACGTACAGATTGAGGCAGAATTGCTGCCTCTGTAAAGGTTTATGCTAACCACTACACAACTTTGCCACCCTTATGAAGCTGGAAATCTAGAGAAAGCATGGCTCTGGGCTTCACCCTGCCTACTTGCACCTCCGCAGGCCCAGCAACCCTTAGACCTCCATATTCCTTCACCTCTGGTTTCCTGCTCACCTCCAGGTTACACTGTTGACCAAGCCTCCTTCACCAGGTACACAGACTCTGCTCTTCACCTTTCCACCCCCTCTCCTTTCAACGGCACGACTCAGAAGTGATCTCTTTGATCAAAGTGTCACCAGCCCTATCGCCCTTTTTATCTGGCCCTCTCCGACTTTAAGAAAGGCTCCACAAAAATTAGTTGAACTGAAGGAAAAAACCTGCAGATGCCGAAAACTTGAGACAAAATGGGACTGCCGGAAACACTGAGTGGAACGGTGGTGTAGCGGTTCGCACGTTGCTTTACAGCACATCGATCACCGACTGGGGTTCAATTCCCACCGCTGCCTGTAAGGAGTTTGTATGTTCTCCCTGTGGCCGTGTGGGTGCTTCAGTATCCCCCCACATTCTAAAGATGTATGGTTAGAGAGTTGTGGGCATGGTAGGTTGGCACTAGAAGTGTGGAGACACTTGCGGGCTGCCCAATATCATCCTCGCTGATTTGATTTGATTTGATGCAGTTCACTGCATGTTTTGATGTACAAATAAAGCTAATCTATCTAATCTAAGCAACATCTGTGGAGGGGGGAGGAGGAAGAATTGTCAATGTTAAAACTCTTTTGGAAGCTTTGGGAATATTATTGCTCCCAGCTTCCTTAGTAAGTTGCAGTTAGTCCTGACTGGAAGTGCATTTGCTGCCTTATTGTCGCTAGGCCAAAACGGTCAGAAAGTGGATCAGAATGAGAATCAGGTTTAATATCACCACCATAATGTCATGAAGTTTGTTGTCTTTGTGGCAGCTGTACAATGCAATACATAATAATAGAGAAAAGCTGTGAATTACAGTAAATATAGATATTTTAAATAGTAAAATGAAACAAGAAGTGCAAAAATAGAAATAAAAAAGTAGTGAGGTAGTGTTCATGGGTTCAATGCCCATTCAGAAATCAGATGGCAGAGGGGAAGAAGCTGTTCCTGAATCATTGAGTGTGTGCCTTCAGGCTCCTGTACCTCCTCCCTGATGGTAGCAATGAGAAGAGGGCATAATAGACAGGTATATGGAGGAATTTAAGGTGGGGGGGTTATATGGGAGGCAGGGTTTGAGGGTCGGCACGACTTTGTGGGCCGAAGGGCCCGTACTGTGGTGTACTGTTCTATGTTCTATATCCTGGGTGATGGGGGTCCTTAATGATGGATGCTGCCTTTTTGAGGCATCACTCCTTGAAAATACACTGGATACTACGGAGGCTAGAGACCATGATGGAGTTGATTAAGTTTAAAAGTCACTGCAGCTATTTTGGTTCTGTGTAGTAGCCACCCACCATAGCAGATGGTGATGCAGCCAGTTAGAATGCTCTCCACAGTAACTCTAAAAATTTGCGAGTGTCTTTGGTGACATAACAAAGCTTCTCAAACTCGTAATTAAATACTGTAGAGCTGCTGTCCTGCCTTCTTTGTGACAGCATCAATACGCTGGGCCCAGGTTAGATCCCCAGAGATGCTGACACCCAGGAACTTTGAAATTGCTCACTCTTTCCACTTCTGATCCCTCGATGAGGACTGGTGTGTGTTCCCTCATCTTACCCTTTCTGAAGTCCACAATCAGCTCTTTGGTCTTACTGAGGCTGAGTGCAACGTTGTTACTGCGACAACACTCGACTATCTGATACCTCTCGCTCCTGTCACCCTCTCATGACCAGCAGAAATTCTGCCAACTACAGCAAATTTGTGGATGGCATTTCAGCTGTGCCTAGCCACACAGTCATGGGTGTAGAGAAGGCAGCTCACCATCACCTTTTTACCAGCAATTCAGGAATACGTGAAAGAGTAGTAAAGAAAAAGTGAAAAGGTGTTTAAAGTCCAGCCATGTCCATGAATGTTGGGGGAAGTTTGTGTCCGAGAGCAGCAATGGGGGAGAAGCTGGTGTCGGGTCTAGTGTGTATCAGCTCCCTCCGGTGGAACAGATATCACATTACAGCAGTGGCCTTGCTTAGAGACAATGAAGCCATTTTAAGTTGTTGTCAAGTCTCTAAAAATGCAAAGATTCTGCAAACGTTTGGAGTCCGAACCAAAAATAGACGCAGGCCTCAAATCCGCTAGAATCCGGAAAAGGGAACTGTTGTTGGGAAAGGCTGGGTTTGAGAAGATTGTGCTGTGGTCCAAAATGGATGTCAGGTTGACAAAATTAACCTAACAGGAGAGGTGCCTTTCTCTAGAGTGTGGTCACTGCTTTAGGTCAAACGGTGATGGATTTCAACAGATCTCCTTTCTCCCCAGTACAGCAGTGACTAGGTTTCAGAAGCACCTCGTTAGCCATAGAGGAATTTGCACAGGATAGTTTGAAGTTATGAAAGGTGGCATATAATTATTGATCGAGGAGTTATGAGAGGGGCTGAATGGCCTCTAATGTCAATCTAATTAGTATCTCCATTATGAGATATCTCAGCAAATGAGAAGGCATTTCTTTATGGTCTTCATTCAAAAGAGACAGAGACTCGATGCTTAGTTTTCATTGAGGAATGATCAGTGAAGTCACTCAGCGTTAGGTGCGCCATGGTTGGAAGCGCCATTAGCTGAGATTTTTGATCAAGTCGACTTGCTCTGGGCTGCACTGTGGGTTCTGTGGTGAAGTCTGTAGAACAGGAAGTTCTCCCAGAGTCCAGGCCAACGTTCCTTCCTCAGTTAACACCACCAGAAATAGATGCACTGGTATTTATCTCGTCCGCTGTACTCTGCCCAGTTGTGCACTTTTAGATCAGTGCTAAAATATTTGCAATCTGTTGCTTAGCGTACAATTCAAACATAAAAATAAAAAACTCAAGTGAAATAAATCCGATTGATATTAAATTATATATTCAAGATTCAAGTACAATTATTATCAAAAATGTATAAAGTATACAACCTTAAGATTTGCTTGCTTACAGGTGGTCACAAAGCAAGAAACCTGAAAGAACCCAATTTAAAGGGAAAAAAAAGAATAAAAATAAAAAATAAAAGACCAAGACTCGATGTGCAAAAGGCAGAAAAAAAAACACAAAGCATGCAAGCAGCATTCTGAACCAAAACGGGGTCCTCAGATCTGAAACCTGGAACAGCCAGGAGTAGGCCCAAAGCCTCGATTATCAGTTTATCAAATTAGGAGCCGTAGAGTACAGCAGCCGGGGCAGTCTTCTTGGCCTCAGAACCATGGAGAGGGCCATAGCAGAGAACGAGCGAAATCGGCTCTCTTCCTGACCAACACTCTGTCTTTTCAGTCCATCTGGGCCGGCGTTTATATTGACCAAAAGAAGATTGAAGATCACGGAGAGCCAGCAAAATTGGCTCTCCCCTCCAAGCTGGGCCGGCACTTAAATTCTCTAAACAGTATAAGGTGCCTTGCACTAGGACCCAGGACCTGCTGCTGTGAAGGGCCCCTGGCCTAGACCATGCTGCCGAGCGACTCGCTCCGGGCCAAGATTTTGCTGCCCAGCGACTTGCTTCAGGCCCAGATTTCACTGCCCAACGACTTTCTCTGGGCCCAGATTTTGTCGCCCAGCCTGAAACTGCTTTCAAGCTGGGGTGCCGTATTTGTCAAGTAGGGTGCCGTGCACAATCCTGATTTGATGGAGACGGACGTGAGGGCATGGAGGAACATCTGGTGAAACTTCTGAAATGCCTGCTTCGCTGCTGCTGCTACTGTGCGATCCAGAATCTCTGGAGGAGAAGGCCCCGAGTCCTCGGCTTTGCTTGCTGCTCGGCAGCTGGGATGAGATTGAAGCGCTTGGCAGAGGATGGTTCTCGGAGAGGCTGTATCGGAGGGCTGGTCGAAGGCTCGAAGTTTTCGGACGGACTAAGAATCGGACTGAGGTTGGGTGCTTCCAGGGTGCTGCATCGGCAAGTTTGCGGCGTTTGGAGTTCATGGCAGGGAGAGTTTCTCCCTCCTACTGTCTGCGTGAGATGATGAGGCTATCGGGACTTTGAGACTTTTTTTTACTGTGCCCATAGTCTGCTCTTTATCAAATCATGGTATTGCTTTGCACTGTTGTAACTATATGTTATAATTATGTGGTTTTGTCAGCTTTAGTCTTGGTTTGTCCTGTGTTTCTTGTGATATCATTCTGGAGGAACATTGTATCATTTTTTACTGCATGCATTTCTAAATGACAATAAACGAGGACTGAGTGTCCTCATAATCTAATCTAAGCTCTTCAAATCAGCTAGGCGCCCAGAACAATCCATCCTTGCGCCCAGGCAAGTTGTACAGGCATCGAAATCGAATCTCCTCTGCCCGGGCCCCGACTTCTCCGATGGCGCCCAAACCGATCCAGCCTCACTCTTGGGCCGACTTTACAGGCATCGGAACTCCATCTGCTACGATTCATCCCCCAAAGTCGCCCCGCCATTGTTCGCCGCTTCACTGTTTTCGGCGATAATTTGACTCACTTTACTTCAGAAAAGGTATTTTTAGTGGTGTTTTTAGTCGGATTTATTAGGTATATAATCTACCATGATTTTTCCTGATGTTGGTGCCAAATTTTATCTACTTTATAGGACTTGAGGCCTGTGACTAGCAGTGAGCCTCAGGGGTCAGTGCTAGGCCTATTGTTGTCTGCCATCTATGCCAACATCCAAGAGGAACACAACCTTTTCATGGTTTAGAGGCCTGTGAGCCTCAATGACCTGGAGAGCTATGTTGGCTGGAGTCAGGGCTTTGTGCTTTGGCTCTTGGTAGGGTCACCCATGGCGAACAGGTCAAAGGGTAGAGGCCAGACTAAGAGTGGTCCACCGGTCCTCCAGGTTCAGGGGTTCGGCTCAGGGCTAACAACCCTGATTGGTAAAACAAAATTGTTATGGAAACGGCAACGAAGAAGCTTTCTACATCTGTGTGTGATGGTATTCCTGAGTCTCCCAGCTGGGATTTGCGTGGCTGACAGCAGTGAAAACAGAGAGGTAGCTACTGACATGATGAAGGAAGCCCTGAACACCGCCAGAGATGGAGGACCTTCAATGCTGCCCTAAATGCCAGTGGCGTAACAGGAAGTAAGTAAGTAATCTATACCAACACGATGGATACACATACTTGGGCATAGTTAGTAAGCTTGCATTTTGTCATTAAAATACTTGATATAGTGGACTTTGAAAAAGGTTATCAAAAATTACAGGGGGATTTACAGTCATGGTCCGGATTTGGGTCCCTATAAATTTACTTTGTTTATGTTATGATCCGGACCGTTGACTCCCTGGTTCCTTTTTGTTCCCTGTTTTCCCGTGTCCCTCGGCTTTGGTGATTGGAGGCAATTTACTCTCGACTGAACCGGTAGTTTATAATCTCCTGCTTTCATCTGTTCGGCGCGAGAGCGTCTGCAAAGTCACCAAGGTACGGCGTGCCAATGTCATCTGGCCAGAGCAAGCCTAGTCTCCGCCCGAAGCGAGTGCCGGTAATTCGCCTTTCCTCACCGGAGCAACCTTGTCGAGTTACCTCGCCAAAGCGAGCCTGCAAAGTTTCCTCACCGAGGTGGATCCGTCAGTTAACCCACTGGAGGGAATCAAGAACCGCTGTCTACTGTTCCCGGGCCGAGTCGAGAGCTCGCCACTACTTGGTGGCATCCAAGTTCCGAGTCAAGTCCTAGCCCTGGCGGTCTGTGATTCCTGTCCTATCCCCCAGTCTGAATCCCTTCTCTGTCCCTCTCGCCTCTAGCCCTCGTCTGCACCTCGGTCTAGTTCTATCGCCGGAGCTAGATAGGTACTGTCTGGTGTTCTTTCGTGTTGGTCTTGTATTGTTCTCGCCTCTGTGGGGTAACTCAGGCCATCTTGCCGTTGCCCCACGGGGGGTCATGTCTTGTCGTGTCTTGTCCTCGTATCCGTGGGGTAAGTCTGGCTGTCTTGCCGTTGCCCCACGGGGGGTCATGTCTTATCTCATCTTGTCCTCGCCTCCGTGGGGTAAGTCTGGCCGTCTTGCCGTTGCCCCACGGGGGGGGGGTCATGTCTTGTCGTGTCTTGTCCTCGCCTCCGTGGGGTAAGTCTGGCCGTCTTGCCGTTGCCCCACGGGGGGTCATGTCTTATCTCATCTTGTCCTCGCATCCGTGGGGTAAGTCAGGCCGTCTTGCCGTTGCCCCGCGGGGGGACGTGAGCTCCGGCCCTATGTCCTGTACCCAAGGAGGGGTCCCGGCTCTCTGTTCTGTGTGTGAGTCCCGGCCCTATGTCCTGTACCCAAGGAGGGGTCCCGACTCTGTGTTCTGCGTATGTGTTCATGGTTCCATGTACCTGCTCTTACGAGACCGAGGCTCTGTTTTTCCATGTTCCTCCTCTCCCTAGCGCATGTCATATCCATGCCTGGTTCTGGGGTCCAAGCCTGGGGCAAGACACAGGTACTGGGTCCTTGCCCAGTCCCTGGCTTGGAGTCCAAACCATAGCCTCTTCATATTGCCGCTAGTTCTGGGATCCGATTCCGAGTCCAAGCCCAGACCCCTAGTCCCAGCCTAGTCGTAGTCCTGAATCCTTGTCCAGTCAGCTATTCCTGCTCCTGCCTTGCTCTCCTGGTCTCAAACAATAAACTCAATTTACTTACCCTCACAAGATGTGTCTTGCATTTGGGTCCACCCTTGCTCCCTATGCCCCTCCCCCCACCGTGACAGGATCTTAATCAGATGAGAAAGTGGGCCAAGAAGTGGCAAATGGAGTTTAATTCAGATAAGTGTGAGGTGTTGTATTTTGGAAAGTCAAATGTAGGTAGGACTTTCAGTGTGTATGCCAGGACCCTTGGCAGTGTTGAGGAATGGAGGGACCTTGGAATTCAAGTACATGATTCCTTGAAAGTGGAGTCACAAATAGACAGAGTGGAGAAGAAGCGTTTTGGCACACTGGCATTAAAAGGTCAGGGTACTGAGTATAAAAGTTGGGAGCTTATCGTGTGGTTGCACAGGACACTGCTGAGGCCACACTTGGAGTATTGTATTCAGTTTTGGTCACCCCGTTGTAGAAGTGTGTTACTGAACTGGAAGGAGTGTAGACAAACTTTCCAAGGATTTTGCCAGGTCTCAAGGACCTGAGGTATAGGAAGAGGTTGAACATGTTAGAACTTCAGAATGACTGGTGATCTTATGGAGGCGTATACAATCATAAGGGACGTAGATAGGGTGACTGCATTCAGTCTTTTTCCCTGGGATGGGGAATCAAGATCTAGAGGGCATAGATTTAAGATGAGACAGGAAAGATTTAATAGAAATTTAAAAATTCAAAGTAAATAGTATTATCAAAGTACATACATGTCACTATATACAACCCTGAGATTTATTTTCTTGTGGGCATACTCAACAAATCTATAGAGTAATAATTATATCAGAATCAATGAATGACTGCCCAACCAGATGCAGAAGACAACAAATTGTGAAAATGCAAAAAGAGGAAGCAAAAATATAAACAAATAAGCAATAAATATCGAGAACATGAGATGAAAAGTCCTTGAAGGTGGGTCCATTGATTGTGGGAACTGTTCAGTGATGGGGCAAGTGAAATTATCCTTTTTGGTTCAAAAGCTTGATGGTTGAGGGGTAATAACTGTTCCTGAACCTGGTGGTATGAGTCCGCGGCTCTTGTACCTTCTTCCTGAAGGGAGCAGTGAGAAGACAATATATCCTGGGTGGTGGGTGTATCTGACAATGGATGCTGCTTTCCTGCTACAGTGTTTCATTTGGATGTGCTCAATGGTGGGGAGGGCTTTGTCCATGATGACTGGGCTGTATCCACTACTTTTTGTAAGATTCTCCTTTCAAAGGCTTTGGTGTTTCCATACCAGACTGTGAGGCAGCAAGTCAATATACTCTCCACTACACATCTATAGAAGTTAGCCCAAGTTTTAGATGTCATGCTGAACCTTTGCAAACTTCTAAGGAAGTAGAGATGCTCCCATGCTTTCTTCATAATTGCACTTACCAACTGGGCCCAGGACAGATCCTCTGAAATAATTTAAAGTTGCTCACTTGAGGGGCAACTTTTTTTTACATAAAGCTGGTATGCATGTGAAACAAAAGGTATGGGTGAGGCAGGTGCAATAATTTTTAAAAGACTGTTGGACAAGTGCATGGATAGGAAATTAGAAGGTTATGGGGCAAATGCTGAAAAATGGGGCTGTCTTGGGTGGGCTGAGCCGTGAATAAATAGGTTGGCTTTACTTGATTCAGCCTGGAAGAAAGATTAAGAAGAAAGAAGAGTTTATAAAGAAAAACTAGTTTATGCGGGTTCATGTGGATTTCCAAAAGCTAAGCCTTCCCTCCCCCCACCCCCGCCACACCCAGCACCTCATCCATTTATCTTGTTGACCATTTTCAGTTTGTGACTCATGGTTACTGAAGTTGCTACTGCTGGAAAATCCTCACTTAAACCTCCAAACTCACTATGATTTTGAATGCCTTGTAACTTTCTCTGCTCTGAGGAGAATAGCCCAAGTTCTCCAAGCTCACACAGCCCCAAAACCAACTGAGTGAAGCTCCTCTGTACAACAGCAATGAGAGAATGGTGTGAGGATTAATATTTTTATCAAATATTTTATTTAAAGAATAGGGAAAAAAACTTCCAGACAGATGATTGGATGTCACTAGGAACACAGGATAGACATCTCGGCCAAAAGGGCAGGTGATAAATTCAGCTCTTCTACCCACTCCTGCACAGTCATCTCTGCTGGCAAAACCTTTGACCATGTCTTTGTAAAATATTTCAGTAAACACAAGAGATTCAGCAAGTGCTGGAAATCCAGAGTAACACACACAAAATGCTGGAGGAACTGTGCAAGTCAGGCAGCACCTATGGAGAGGAATAAAGAGCTGGCGGTTTGGGCTGAGACCCTTTATCAGGACCGCTGCCCTGCCAAGCTCCTCTGGCATTTTGTATGCGTTAAACTATTTAAATTCCAGTCTTGGCCTGTTCCCCAAGTATCTACTGCTTGGTATGGGAACACCGATGACAAAGAACGCAAAAGCCTACAAAAAATGATGGGTACGGCCCAGTCCATCACAGGAAAAGCCCTCCCTGCCATCGAGGACAACTGCAAGGAGCATTGTCACAATCTTCATCAAAAGCCCTCACCATCTACACCGTGGTCTCTTCTCGCTGCTGCCAATGGGCAGGAGACACCAGAGCCTCACGTCACACACCACAGTTCTTACCCCTCAACCATCAGGTCTCTGAACCAACTTTGATAACTTCATTCACCTCAGCTCTGAACTGATGCTGCTCCCTTTCAAGGGCTCCACAACTCGTGTTCTAATGTTTGTATTTGCACAGATTGTCTTCTTTTGCACAGTGGTTGCTTGTCAGTCCTTGTGTGTAGTTCTTCATTGCTCCTACTGCATTTCTCTGTTCTACTGTGTATTCAAACAAGAAAATTATTCTCGGGATAGCATATGGTGACATATACGTACTTTGATATGTCCGCCAGAGAAAGCAGCATCTCCCAGTGGCCACACATTTTAATTCCACGTCCCATTCCCATTCTGACATGTCTATCCACGGCCTCCTCTACTGTAAAGATGAAGCCACACTCAGGTTGGAGAAACAACACTTCATATTCCATCTGGGTAGCCTCCAACCTGATAGCATGAACATTGACTTCTCAAACTTCCGCTAATGCCCCACCTCCCCCTCGTAACCCATCCGTTATTTATTTATATACACACATTCTTTTTCTCTCTCTCTCCTTTTTCTCCCTCTGTCCCTCTGACTATACCCCTTGCCCATCCTCTGGGCTTCCCCCCTCCCCCTTTTCCTTCTCCCTGGGTCTCCTGTCCCATGATCCTCTCATATCCCTTTTGCCAATCACCTGTCCAGCTCTTGGCTCCATCCCTCCCCCTCCTGTCTTCTCCTATCATTTTGGATCTCCCCCTCCCCCTCCCACTTTCAAATCTCTTACTAGCTCTTCCTTCAGTTAGTCCTGACGAAGGGTCTCGGCCTAAAATGTCGACTGTACCTCTTCCTAGAGATGCTGCCTGGCCTGCTGCATTCACCAGCAACTTTTATGTGTGTTGCTTTGATATCAAAGTTACTGTGAACTTTAAACTTTTGAAGTATTTTTCCCACACCAATCTTGTGGCCCTTTGCTGGCTCCTACTGAAGCAATATTTACTTAGTTAAGCCCATCAGCCGTACTGGGACATAGGCTGCCAATAGCAGCTTGCCCATCTTGTCTACCCCAGGTGTAGCCCATCCTCTCCTTCCTTTCCCAGGGATGAGGTCCCTGGGGCTTTTGTTGGCATCTCCGTAGCACTGTGCTTTTACGGGATGGAGTTGCTAGCCCCATGCAGGATCCTCCTTTCACAGCCGGGCTTGGGGCTATCCATGGTGGAGTTCATTTAAGCAATCCTTCAATTCTAAGGTTTACATCCTTGCTTTCGAATTGTTCCTACCTCCATGACCTCTCCCGGCACCGAAGCACTCAATGAACCTTCAATTTTCATGACCTACACATCTCCAGATTTAGTCCGCCCTCCCCTCTGGTGGGCGTGCCTTTGGCTGTCACAACTCAAGCTCTGGAACTCCCTCCCTAAAACTCTCCAACTCTAGCT
Source organism: Mobula hypostoma (assembly GCF_963921235.1). Taxonomy (NCBI): domain Eukaryota; kingdom Metazoa; phylum Chordata; class Chondrichthyes; order Myliobatiformes; family Myliobatidae; genus Mobula; species Mobula hypostoma. Next base: position 107,769,524 of record NC_086107.1, read on the forward strand.
CTCCATCCTCCATCGATACAGTCCTTTACACTTTCCTCTCTTACCAATCATCTGCTCCTCAGCCGCAGTCTTCTGTTGCATCTTGGCAAATTTTCTTTGATAGAGTTCTTGGGAAATACTTTGGACAATTAGAGACAGGATTTACGATGGGATATTCACAAATGATTTGGATGAAGAAGTGGGAGGATGGGCTCGTAGGTTTGCAGATTACTTGAAGGTTGGTGGTGCTGTGGAAAGTGTAGAAGGTTGTCGTAGCTTATAGTGGGATATTGACAGGATGCAGAGCTGGGCTGAGAAATTCAATCCAGAAAATTGTGAAGCTGTACACTTTGAAAGGTCATACTTGAAGGCAGAGTACAGGGTTAAAGGAAGGATTATTAACAATGTGGAGGAACTGATGGATCCATTGTGTCCCTGAAGGTTACTGCACAAGTTGATAGGGTTGTTAAGATGGCGTTATGGTGTGTTAGCCTTCGGTAGTTGGGTATTGATTTCAAAACCACGAAGTAATGTCACATTTCCGTAAAACTCTGGTTAGACCACACTTGGAATATTGTGTTCAGTCAGCTGTGGAAGTTTTAGAAGGGGTGTAGAAGAGATTTACCAGAACACTGCCAGGATAAGAAAGCATTTCTTATGAGGATAGGTTGAGCAAACTTGGGCTTTTCTCTTAGGAGCAAAGGTGGGTGAGAAGTGACTTGTTGAGGGTGTACAAGATGATAAGAAGCATAGATGGCATGGATAGCCAGAGACTTTTACCCAGGGCAGAAATGGCTAATACGTGGGTCTTATTTTAAGGTAACACACAGAAGATGCTGAAGGAATTCAGCAGGTCAGGCAGTTTCCGTGGAAACGAACAAATGAGCCGAGACCCTTCTTCAGGACTTTTCGCTCATCTATGCACCTAATTTTAAGGTGATTGGAGGAAAGTCTAGGGGGAATGTCAGAGCTAGGTTTTATTAGGTAGCGACTGGTAAGTGCGTGGAACGAGCTGCTGGGGTAGTGGTAAAGGCAGATACGTCAGGGGCATTTAAAAAACTCTTAGATAGGTGCACAGATGAGAGAACAATGGAGGGTTATGTGGGTGGGAAGGGTTAGATTGTTCCTGGAGTAGGTTAAAGGGTTAGCACAGCGTTGTGAGGTGAAGGTTCCAATCTTTGCTGCATTATAACTGTGAGTGAGGCCTCTGTCAGTTAAGGTCAACCATGGATGTTGTGTCCTAGCTGTCTAGATATGCAAGCCTGAGCAGTACAATATGGAGACCATGCAGCAAGTCCTCTCTCTCCAGGCATCTGATAAACCTAAAGGAATGCAGAGACCGATACAGTTTGGTACCAGCAGCGTCGCAGGAGTTGCTAGTCAGTGTTGAACTCAAAGTAGAACCTGCTTCAGGGACCCCAGCTCCAGATTTTTCCCTTGGGGTTTACTCCAGAAGACTTCCCCATGAGTGGGTATAACCGCAAGGCAACGGAGGTGTCCTTCTCCTCGGTGAGCTGCCGACCTCGGCTGACGAGCCCCATCTGCCCAAAGCGACTGGCTTTATGGCACCAGTAACCCACCCTTGCCCTTTCTCCTGTCAGTAGAAACGGTTCGGCCGGGATTAGTAGCTAAGCCACACGTGAAGGCCAGGAGTTGGACTTGGTTGTCAGAGGCTATTTGAGACGCACGTGACTGGGAGCATTTAATAGGTAGAGGGAGCTTATCCCCACCACCACCCCCGGCGATAGCAACCTTAAGGAAGCATAACGATGATATAAATGCAAATAACAGGAATTCTGCAGATGCTGGAAATTCAAGCAACACACATCAAAGTTGCTGGTGAACACAGCAGGCCAGGCAGCATCTCTAGGAAGAGGAACAGTCGACGTTTCAGGCCGAGACCCTTCGTCAGGACTAACTGAAGGAAGAGTGAGCCTGAAACGTCGACTGTACCTCTTTCTAGAGATGCTGCCTGGCCTGCTGCGTTCACCAGCAACTTTGATGTGTGTTGCCTAAATGCAAATAGTTGTTGTTGACGAACGGTTCTTGCAGAAATGGGGTCATCGGATCATTAATGTATTTTCCTGGACTTACTAATTTATTTTAGGAGCCCTCCTTAATTTTCCTTCTGTCGAGATAATGGATAGAATGCTGCCCAAGGGATCAGAGTAGTCGCTGACACACCAGAAGTTAATAGGTGCAAACTTTCATATTCTGCCACCAGCAGATAAACATAACGTACTTTTAATATAAATTTCAACAGAAAGTAAACGTTCAGTGATTGTAGGCATTTTTAGAGACAAAACCACGGGCGTATATGTAACACTGTGGTTCCGTTGGCTGTGTAAGTCAAGAGAAGGCACCCTCCAGCTCCACCAAATGGGGGAGATTGAAGTGCACGCCCCCCAAATCCCCCTGTTTGTGTGGCTGCTGCGTGATTTGTTACCCTGTCACAAATATGTACCGCAGAATAACAGACAGTACACTGCATACAATTAAAAGATTTAGCTTTATAATTCTTAATTTGACTAAAGGGTTAGTAAAGAAAAAGCCAAAACAGGAAAGGGCCCATTTTAAATGAAACAGTTTAATGTGCACAAGTTGGAGCTCACAGTTTCCCCTTCGCTGATCCTCCCTCGATCTCCCCGGGCTTCATCGAATCCTGGCTCCATTCCGGGTCGTCTCCTCCGACCTCTTCTCCCCTCTCAAAAGCCCCAAGCCCAACCTTAGTGTCCCTTAACAGAGGAACCTCCCTGAATCCGTTCATCCCAATCGGATGGCACACATTTCTCCCCTGTCTTATCTTCAACAGTAACCCAAACAAGCAGCTTACACAGAGATCAGAAAAGCATAACAGAGAAAAAAATATGAACCATGTGAACCAGGGCATCAGAGATGTTTCATTGTGTGGACAAGTGAAGGTGTCGCAGGAACAGAAAGCACAAGGAGATTATCCTGTTGCATTACTGAGCACCACTGCACTGTTTCTATGATTACTGTGCACCAGTGCTACTTTACTGGCTGCAAATTTCATCAGAACTGTGTGCCAGAACGTACGACGCACCATTAGTGCATCCTTACACCCACTGTGCTCCGTTCCCTGCAGGCACATCATTAGTGTGAACCCTACAGTTATTTGTGCAAATACATTCTCAATAAAAGTAATTTTAATAAAAGGACCATTCATTTCAAAGTAATTTTAACAAATTGCAGGCCGGTCTAAAACTCAGGCCATTGAGTCTGTGCCAATATAATTTTCCACACTAGAGTCTGGGTCTAATTGCATTCTCCTCCTATTAACTGCTTCCTTTAAATATCCTATAATCTAATCCTGCTCTCTGTTTAATCACTGCACCCCTTTAAATATCGTACAATCTAATCCCACTCTCTGTTTAACCGCTGCATCCTTTAAATATCCTGCAATCTAATCCCACTCTCTGTTTGATCAATGCATACTTTAAATACCCCACCAATCTAATCCCACTCTCTGTTTAATCTCTACACCCTTTAAATATCCTACAACCTAATCCTGCTCTCCAGTTAATCAACGCATACTTTAAATACCCCACCAATCTGATCCCACTTTCTGTTTAATCTCTACACCCTTTAAATATTCTACAATCTAATCCCGGTCTCTCTCTAATCACTGCACCCCTTTAAATATCCCACCAGTCTAATCCCGCTCTCTGTTTAATTGCTGCACCCTTTAAATATCCCACCCGACAAATCCCGTACTCTCCTGATTTCCACAGCCTCTATCAGCGCAGCCAAATTATTCCCTCTCTGTCTTGGCTTCCCAGTTCCTTTTGCATCCCAGCCTATGTAAACCCATTCCCCTCAGACCTCTTAATAGTCGATATTCATAAGCAACAATCAGAGGATCTAAAAGCGGTGGAGGAATCTTTTTGGCCCCTGTACTCTGCCAGCTCTTCAGTAGAACTATTCAGTCAACCCCATTCTCTCTATTCTGTTTACATTGTAATACAAATGTTTTGAAGTTTTGATGTCTTTTAAAATTTAGAATTGCTCATTCTGGGTTTCCTCCTCCTTTCTCTCGTGCAGTTATTCCCAGTCACTTTACCTCCTACCTAAAATGCGTTTATTCAACCTCTCAGAATTATTGTGGAGCCCAAGAGTATTCTCCTATTACTACTTCACTGCTTGAGGGTTACAATCGCCTGCTACTTACCTTCTCTCAATCTTGAGGTTTCACCGCCCTTCCTCCATCACACCTTCCTCTATCCTTCTACAATAAAATGAGTTCCTCGTTAACTGATATCCCTTGCCTGTCTAAACTTATTTTTCAACTGTACGGTATCTATTCTATGATATAGTCAGTGCCCACTTTATTCAGTACCCCCCGTACCTAATAAAGTGGCCACTGAGTGGACGTTCATGATCTTCTGCTGCTGTAGCCCATCCATTTCAAAGTTTGACATGATGCTTTTCTGCACACCACTGTTGTAACATGTGGTTATTTGGGTTACAGCTTGAACCAGTCTGGCCATGCTCCTCTGACCTCTCTCGTTTTCAAGGCATTTTTGCTCACTGGATGTTTTTTGATTTGTGCACCATTCTCTGTAAACTCTAGAGCAGGGGTTCCCAACCTTTTTAATGCCATGGACCAATACCATTAACCAAGGGTTCCATGGACCCCAGATTGGTAACCCCTGCTCTAGAGACTGTTGTGTGTAAAAATCCCGGGAGATCAGCAGTTTTTGAGATACTCAGACCACCCCATCTGGCACCAATATTCCACAGTCAAAGTCACTTAGATTGCATTTCTTCCCCGTCTGATGTTTGGTCTGAACTGAATCTCATGACCATGTCTGCATGCTTTTATGTATTGAGTTGCTGCCACGTGATTGTCTGATTAGAAATTTGATTAGATAGGTGCACAGGTGTACCTACTTAAGTGGCCACCGAGTGTAAATAAGTGATTTTGATTTATACAATCCCAAAGATGTACCAGTTAGTAAGTTAATCAGTCATTGTGAATTGTCCTGTTCCACACCATCAGAGGGTCAGTACTGAGGGAGTGTCACACTGTCAGAGGGACAGTACTGAGGGAGTGTCTCACTATCAGAGGGACAGTACTGAGGGAGTGTCTCACTGTCAGAGGGACTGTATTGAGGGAGTGTCACACTGTCAGAGGGACAGTACTGAGGGAGTGTCTCACTGTCAGAGGGACAGTACTGAGGTAGTGCCTCACTTTCAGAGGGACAGTACTGAGGGAGTGTCACATTGTCTGAGGGACAGTACTGAGGGAGTGTCTCACTGTCAGAGGGATAGTACTGAGGGAATGCCTCACTGTTGGAGAGACGGTACTGAGGTAGAACTGCACCATCAAACTCACACACATGGCAGAGAGAGTTTTCTTCCTTCTCCCATCTGCGTGAGATCATGGAACTTTCGAGAGACTTTGAAATATTTTTTACCGTGCCCATGGCCTGTTCTTCATCAAGTTACGGTATTGCTTGCACTGTTGTAACTATATGTTATAATTATATGGTTTTTGTCAGTTTTTCAGTCTTGGTCTGTCTTGTGTTTCTGTGATATCACACCGGAGGAACATTGTATCATTTCTTAATGCATGCATTACTAAACGACAATAAAAGTGGACTGTGTGTCCTCATAATCTAATCTAATCTAATACCCTTCTAAGCCTTTCCTATCCATGTACACGTCCAAATGAATTTTGAAAGTTCTTATTGTACCTGCCTCAACCACTTCCTCTGGTAGCTCAAAGTTCAAAGTATATTTATTAAAAACTATGTATACATTATACAATCTTGATATTCGTTTCCCTGCAGGCAGCCACAAAACCAAGAAACCCCAAAAGAACCTATTTGAAAAAAAAAGACCGTCAAACACCCAATGCGCAGACAGAAAAAAAAATCATGCAAGCGATAAAAGTAAGCAAATAGCACTCAGAACTGAAGTTTTATGAAAGACGGAAAGGCAGGAATCACTACGACTGAAGCAGGCCACAGCCTCAGTTCAGTGCAGAGCTGAGTAAGTGTCGTGGGGCTGCGAGCAGAACCGGCCCATCTCTCATCTTCGGTCCTGCCACCCTGACCTTTTCAATCCGGCCTGGCGCTTTAGTCACCCAAACATCTGGCCATTCCTCACTCTTGGACTGCTCTGGCGCTTGGATCCTATTGCCACAATTCAGCCCATATCCGACCATTCCAATTCAGCTGGACCTTCCTCGATCCAACCTCTGCCATGCCTTATCTTCACCTCCACTCGCCTAGCCTTGCCTCTGATGGTGATCGTTATTAATAAAGCACTATTAATTCACTCATTCCGCACATTTTATTTAATAAAGTTGTCCCTCAGGTTCCTATTTTTATCTCTTCCCCTCGCACCTTACACCAAAATCTTCTTGTTCTTGATTTCCCAACCCAGGGATAAGGACTGACTGAGTTCACCCTGGCAGGATTTTAGCAGTGTGGAGGAACAGAGGGATCTTGCGGCCCCACGTTCACAGATCCCTCAACGTTGCTGTGCATGCTGTTAGGGGTGTTGAGAAGGCATGAGATATGTTGCCTTTCATTTGCTGGGGATTTGAGTCCAAGAGCCACGGGACAGTGTTGCAGCTCTGTAAATTTTAGACCAACACACCACAGTGAATTTCTATTGCATGTAAACACATAGGGCAAATAAAGCTGATCCTTGAATATTGTGTCCAGTTCCGGTCACCTCATCATAGGAAGGATGTGGGAGGTATAGGGAAGGTGGAGGGAAGATCTACCAGAATCTGTACTGTGCTGTAATATGCTACGTTAGCTACCTTTCGTAATTTTACAAGCCTCTCTAACAGGGTTTTCCAACCTGGGGAGCCTTGGTAGGGGGCCATGCCATAAAAAAGGTCGGGAACACCTTGCTCTGTAAGATTGTTTCTCGGTCTCCTACACGCCAGGGATTGAAGTCCTAGGCTGTTCAACCACTTCCTTTAACTCAGGTGAAGGGTTTTTGGATATTGTTATAAAAAGATCACCAGACAGGTTATTGAGTGACAGATCAGGCAAGAGGGGGAGATTAGCTATTGCCTTCTTATTTTTCTTCTTAAACCCCTCTCTCCTGACCACCTCTGCCAGTGCCTCTGGGGGCAGCTTCTCCATTTTCAGGATGAAGTTATTACCCGTCACCCTGAAAATGGAGTCGTTATGGCGATGGCCCTGAGCCTTGTTCTTCATACCAATGGAAACGTCTCCACACCAATTGTACGGTCACTTACCGTATGGTATTGAAGTGTTCCTGCAACTAATGATCTCACTTTATCTCATGTTCTCACTATTTATTGCTATTTATTTACATTAGCACAGTTTGTTGTCTTCTGCACTCTGGCTGATCTTTCACTGATCCTGTTATACTGACTATTCTTTAGATTTGATGAGTATGCCCACAAGAAAATGAATCTCAGGATCGTATATGGTGACATATATGTACTTTAATAATAAAGTTTACTTTGACTTTGGTATTGCATTGTCATCTTCACCCACCTGAACACTGAACGGATCACTCAGCACAACCTGTGGATTCACTTCCAAGGATTATATAACTCATGTTCTCTGTATGTACGTATATGTTTATTTATTTATCTATTTATTCATTTTTTAATTTTGTATTTTCTCAGTTTGTCTTCTTTTGCACATTAGTTGCTTGTCAGTCTTTGCGTTTTTCAATGATTCACTCATATTGCTTTGTTCTACTGTGAATGCCTGCAAGAAAAAGAACCTCAGGGTCATATCTGGTGACGGCAGATTTAATACTTTGAACTTTGAACTCATTATAACACACCTTTTTTTTTATCCTTCTAAAGACCTCTACTGGGTCAACTCATGGGTTTCTTTTACCAAAGGAACCCCAAACTCTTCCACCATTTCCAACTGGCAGTGACGATAACAGTTCAGGTGTCGTCCCAGAAACAGCTCGTCAGAACTACAAGTCTCTTGTTCTTCACCCTTTTATTCCTCAAACAGTTAAATCAAAACATACGCACAAATCAGCACATATGAGCCCTGAAGAAGAGGCAGCCCTTGGTCCGTGTGACAGCAGCCCTCTCACTGAACTCTCCCTCGCGGACGTGGGCTGTAAGTGATATTTTCATTTGATAAAGGCTGCCTCTGGTATCAGTGTAAGGTGGAACAATGGCTGGTTTTATGGTGACTGTGCGCTGATATCCCTGAGAAGGCCCTGGAGCCAACTTCTCGCTCCCTCTCTCCCTCTCTCTCTCCGAGAGGAAATTGGGCGTTGCCATGGTAACCGGTTTAAGGCCTCCTGAGCACAATGCGCTGCCTGTGACAGGCGGGGGGGGGGAAGAAGTGATAAACAAAAGAGGAGAGGAAGCCGGCCAGGAATGGATTGCTGAGGCGATGTCGTGTTTGGAGCTTAAAAAGTTTCTCATCAATCGCCACAGAGCACGGAAGGAGGCCATTCGGCCCGATATGTATGTGCTAGCCTTTGAGAGTAGCTTTACAATTATGACACCACTTACTTCTTTTCCCCAGATCTATGGAAGCATGTTCCCTTTCCAAATAGACGTTAAATTCTCTTTTTAAGTTCCCTTTTGAATCGGCTCTCATCACCCTTTAGGTGGCCACACGCTACAACACAACAGCCCCTGTGAAAGGTATGATTTTGGTTGAAGAACTACGTTCATGTAGATGGTAAGATATTAAATGGAGGGGATGAGAAATGAAGATAATCTATGTACATTACATGGAGGATAGAATTTTCAATTGAATGTCTGGTCCATTCCAGAGACAGAACCTGAATAGCAGGAAACAACAGGAATTCTGCAGATGCTGGAAATTCAAGCAACACACATAAAAGTTGCTGGTGAATGCAGCAGGCCAGGCAGCATCTGTAGGAAGAGGTGCAGTCGATGTTTCAGGCCGAGACCCTTTGTCAGGACTCTATAGCAGGAGTTAGTCAAGGATTTTGCCAGGTATTCTTGACGCACTCCATGGCCACATTACTTCTAGAGGTTTGCAAATCAAGAACGAGGCGTTAAAACTTGCTTCTTTATAAGCAATCCTACACGCTCATTCAATGAGAAGTAATGCTGTCTTGTCTTGAGACTGGAGATCACCATTTTCTTGTGGTCTTGACAGTACCTTCAGCTTCATACTAACATCAAATCAAATCACCTTACAAAACACAGTCAGGGAAACGGCCAAAACAGTATTGGACTGATTTGCATCCAGGAACTGTGCTCAGATATAACCTGTGTGTTTCTTGGCAGGTCCATTCCCAATAAAGGATGAGTATCCAGCACGTAAAGGCACAATCCCCATGACAAGCAGACATCTACAACTCTCTGGGATGAAAGCGAGAGAGAAAGGGAGAAAGGAGGAAAGAGAGAGAAAGAGTGAGAGAAAAAGAGGAAAACAGAAAGCAAGAGAAAGGGAGAGGGGAAGGAGAAAGAGTGAAGAAAAGGTGAGTGTGTATGAGGGAGAGAGGAGGAGAGAGGTTGGGGAGGCAGGGGAGATTGGAAGATAGAAAGAGAGAGGAGGGGGAGATAGATGGGGGGAGAGAGAGTGAGAGAGAGAAAGAGGGGACAGTGATGGGGAAGTAGGAGAGATTGATAGAAGAGGGAGGGGAAAAAGCGAGAGAGAGATCCCAAACAGAGGAGAAACATAGAAACATAGAAAATAGGTGCAGGAGTAGGCCATTCAGCCCTTCGAGCCTGCACCACCATTCAGTGCGATCATGGTTGATCATCCAACTCAGAACCCTGTACCTGCCTTCTCTCCATACCCCCTGATCCCTTTAGCCACAAGGGCCATATCTAACTCCCTCTTAAATATAGCCAATGAACTGGCCTCAACTGTTTCCTGTGGCAGAGAATTCCACAGATTCACCACTCTCTGTGTGAAGAAGTTTTTCCTCATCTCGGTCCTAAAAGGCTTCCCCTTTATCCTTAAACTGTGACCCCTCGTTCGAAAGACTGCCAATACAATATGTTAGGGTGTACTACTGCCCAACACCTTCACCAAGTGGGTTATTTTGCCCGCTAATGACACTGGAACAAAATGGGAAAGGCACCAGCATTCTGACAAAAACTTTTCCTGTTTGTAGTTTTGTTGTTATAAAAGATATTGAATAAACGATATTGACAGCAGGCTGTCAGCTGCTGGTTCTTTCGCAGGCCCTGTGATACCTCACTTCTGCAGTTTGATAATGAAATGCTCTCAGCCCTGCCACCCACTGTATGAAAATGTCAGCAGCCAAATGCTGGAGAAAGCACTCCCAGTTAGTTTTAGGACACTCTGTGGACTTTGGAAGGTGTTAATAGACAATAGACAACAGGTGTAGGAGTAGGCCATTCGGCCCTTTGAGCCAGCACCGCCATTCACTGTGATCATGGCTGATCATCCACAATCAGTATCCAGTTCCTGCCTTATCCCCATAACCTTTGATTCCGCTATCTTTAAGAGCTCTATCCATCTCTTTCTTGAAAGCTTCCAGAGACTTGGCCTCCACAGCCTTCTGGGGCAGAACATTCCACATATCCACCACTCTCTAGGTGAAAAAGTTTTTCCTCAACTCCGTTCTAAATGGCCTACCCCTTATTCTTAAACTGTGGCCTCTGGTTCTGGACTCACCCATCAGCAGGAACATGCTTCCTGCCTCCAGCGTGCCCAATCCCTTAATAATCTTATATATTTCAATCAGATCCCCTCTCAGCTTTCTAAATTCCAGTGTTGAACAGCACACGGCGAGTTGGGAAGCTTCTCACTTGGGTCTCCCAATATCAGCAGTGTTTCCATTTACACGATGATAATAGCAAGAGAGTGATATGCTCCAGGTTATACTCAGACTGTATATGATGCAACTATGAAAATGGACAAGGGAGAGCCAGTGGATGTAGTGTACCTGGACTTTCAGAAAGCCTTTGATGAAGTCCCACATAGGAGATTGGTGGGCAAAATTAGGGCACACGGTATTGGGGGCAGAGTACTGATATGGATTGAAAATTGGCTGGCTGACAGAAAACAAAGAGTAGTGATTAACGGGTCCCTTTCGGAATGGCAGGCGGTGACCAGTGGCGTACCACAGGGTTCAGTGCTGGGACCGCAGCTGTTTACAATATATGTTAATGATTTAGATGAGGGAATTAAAAGTAACATCAGCAAATTTGCCAATGACACAAAGCTGGGAGGCAGTGTGAAATGTGAGGAGGATGTTATGAGAATGCAGGGTGACTTGGACAGGCTGGGAGAGTGGGCAGATGCATGGCAGATGCAGTTTAATGTGGATAAATGTGAGGTTATCCACTTTGGTGGTAAGAACGGGAAAGCAGATTATTATCTAAATGGAGTCAAGTTAGGAAAAGGGGAAGCACAACGAGAGCTAGGTGTTCTTGTACATCAGTCACTGGAAGCAAGCATGCAAGTACAGCAGGCAGTGAAGAAAGCTAATGGCATGCTGGCCTTCATAACAAGGGGAATTGAGTATAAGAGCAAAGAGGTCCTTCTGCAGCTGTACAGGGCCCTGGTGAGACCACACCTGGAGTACTGTGTGCAGTTTTGGTCTCCAAATTTGAGGAAGGACATTCTTGCTATCGAGGGAGTGCAGCGTAGGTTCACAAGGTTAATTCCTGGGATGGCGGGACTGTCATATGTCGAAAGATTGGAGCAACTGGGCTTGTATACTCTGGAATTTAGAAGGCTGAGAGGGGATCTGATTGAAACATATAAGATTATTAAGGGATTGGACACGCTGCAGGCAGGAAGCTTGTTCCCGCTGATTGGTGAGTCCAGAACCAGAGGCCACAGTTTAAGAATTAGGAGTAGGCCATTTACAACGGAGTTGAGGAAAAACTTTTTCACCCAGGGAGTGGTGGATGTATGGAATGCTCTGCCCCAGAAGGCTGTGGAGGCCAAGTCTCTGGATGCTTTCAAGAAAGAGATGGATAGAGCTCTTAAAGATAGCGGAATTAAAGGTTATGGGGATAAGGCGGGAACTGGATACTGATAGTGGATGATCAGCCATGATCACAGTGAATGGCGGTGCTGGCTCGAAGGGCCGAATGGCCTACTCCTGCACCTATTGTCTATTGTCTATTGACTGCACTATGATAATTGTAGGTTGTACCTATGAGTTCCAAAAAGTGAGAAAGTTATACTCAGTGGTCACTTTATTAGGTACACCTACTCGTTAATGCAAATATCCAATCAGCTGATCATGTGGCAGCAACAAAATGTACAAGACATGTAGACATACTCATGAGGTTCAGTTGTTGCTCAGATCAAACATCAGAATGGGGATGAAATGTGATCCAAGTGACTTTGACCGCGGAATGATTTTTGGCGTCTCTCGGGGTGGTTCGAGTATCTCAGAAACTATTGATCTCCTGGGATTTTTACGCACACTAGTCTCTAGGGTTTACAGAAGATGAAATTAAAAAAAAACAGAAACATCCAGTGAGCCGCAGTTCTGGGGGTGAAAACGCCTTGTTAATGAGAGAGGTCAGAGGAGAATGGCCAGACTGGTTCAAATTGACAGGAAGGCGACAGCAACTTAAATAACCACGTGTTACAACAGTGGCGTGCGGAAGAGATGTCTGAATGCACAACATATCGAACCTTGAAGTGGTTGGGCTACAGCAGCAGAAGACCATGAACACACACTCAGTGGCCACTTTATTAAGTACAGGAGATCCATACAGTAATAAAGTGGCCAGTGAGTGTAGGCGTCATACATGGTGAAACCTCGATGCTGATACTTGGCAGTGGATAAATGTCACTGTTGATAGTGAACCGAGTGCCTGGTTCATTTTCAAGATGGGCACAGAGGTTGTCAGGGCCGGAGGTGAGGGTCAGGCCAGTTCAGCTTGCTGCTCCACAAAGTTTACTCATCTCTGCATTGAACTGAGGCTGTGGCCTGCAAGTAACGGGCTTCGGAATCGGCTGCAGTGATGCCTGGCTTCGCGTCTGTGGCTCACTTTCATAAACTTCACTTCTAAATGCTACTTGCTCACTTTTATTCTCTGCGCAATGATTTGTTTCTATTGGGTTTCTTTGTTTTGTGGCCTGCAAGGAGTCAAATCTCAAGGCTGTGTAAAGATAATAAATGTACTTTGAACTTGGATATCATCAGCAAATGATCATTGACCATCTATTCTGGAATAAATATCTTACGTAGGATTGCAGACGGAAATGGGCAGTAATTTTTCCAATTTCCACTCTCCTATGCATGGACCCTTTTGGTATTGACTGTAGTAGTAGTGCGATCACTCTAGTTGATGTTCTTCTAAGCGCCTGTCTATTGGTGGGTCTTCAAACGGCTGCAGAAGCTGATCCGGGATCCACGTAACCAGGATGTTAGGTGGATTCTGTTAATGGAGAACATCTGAGCATGACTTTCTTTAATACAGGGAGTCTGTTGCATGGGCAGCCACCACAAGGTCCTTGACAGAGTGGTCCTTGACAAGGTCAGGACACAGTGAAACACAACTGGGGTCCCAGCACTTCTGCAGCCTTCCTCCATCTTCACTGCATTGTGATTATGTTTCGCCAACTCCACCGTTGAGGTCCTGGTTGGATCGCTCTTTGTCTGGAACTTCCCCCTTGACCTTACCGTCGTGGGTGCCCCTGCAAGGAGCAAAGCGCCAGATGGCTAAAGTCCAGATGCATTCGCTCTCGGAAACCTCTCCACCACGACAAGGTGACGATCCTTGGAGAAGTTATTGACTGTATGACATGCCATCTCTTTAACCTTTGATGTTTTAGTTAATGTTACCATGACACCAATTTCCCAATATGCTTTGTAAGATGAACTGCTTCCTGATTTCACTCTCAGATGGCTGGATCTGATTTTAGGATTGATTTTCCCACTGATAAATTATGGATTGTGGACATTGCTGGCAAGAACAGTATTGTTGCCCCTGATTACCCACCCTACAGCAGGTGATAGAGGCTCACCTCCTTGACTCAGGTGAAGGTGCTCTCATGGTGCTGTTAAGTTGGGTGTTTTGGGATTTAGACAGTGATAATGATGGAACTGCTACTCGGACATGGTGATGTTCCCATGGGCTAGCCTCCTTTGTCTTTCTTGGTGCAGGGAATCGCAGATTTGGGAGGTACTGTTGAAGGTATCTTGGTGAGTAACTGCAGTACATCTTGTAGATAGTACACACAGCAGCCACAGTGCAACTGTTGTGGAGGAAATGAAGGTTTGTGGAGGGTGGGGTGGGTGAGGTACCAATCAAGCAGGTTGTATCTTACCTCCACTTTTATGCACCTCTAAGAGGGGACCACAATCTTGTCGTAGGGTTTGGAAGCTTGCGTGTCTCAATGACCTGGAGAGCCACGTTGGCTGGAGCCAGGGCATTGCTCCTTGGCTCTTGGGAGGGTCACCCCTGCCAAACAGGTCAAAGTAGAGGCCAGACGAAGAGTGGTCTACCAGTCCTCCAGGTTCAGGGATTCAGCTCAGGGCCAACGACCCTGACCGGTCAAAAAACAATTGTTGCGGAAACAGCAATGAAGTATCCTCCTATACAGGCAGAGATGGAGGCCATTCGATGCTGCCCTAAGCACCATGGTGCATGCAAAAATATTAATAACTACAGCAGATTTTCAGACCTGTCAACCTGTGTCAGTTGATTGTTCCATGCCTCTCTGATCTCCCCATTCAATACATCTTTTTATCCAACTCTCCCTTGTGTATGTTATCCCTTAAACTCATCTCTCTGCTATTTACCTCAGATTGCTTCCCACCCCACTCCTCACTCTCCATAGACGAGTTACTCCTTAATTCATAATCATAGAGTCATAGAGCGCTACAGACAGAAACAGAGCCTTTGACTTATCTGCCAAGTCTCATTTGGACCTTTGTCCTCCCTACCCCACCCATTTTAAGTATTTATCTGGACTTCTCTTAAATGTTGAAATCGAACACAGATCCACCACTTGTGCTGGCAGCTCGTTCCACATTTTCACCACCCTCTGAGTGAAGACGTTCCCTCTCATGTTCCCCTTAAATATTTCACCTTTCACCCTTAACCCATGACCTCTAGTTTCAGTCTCACACAATTTGATTCACCAGGATGCTGCCTGGTTTAGAGGGCATGAGCTATCACGAGAGGCTGGATAAACTTGGGTTGTTTTCACTGGAGCAGCGGAGGCTGAGGAGAGGTCTGATAGAGGTTTATAAGAATATGAGAGACACAGATAGAGTAGACAGGGAATAAGAGAGTAAGAGTTCGGCATGGACTAGAAGGGCCGAGATGGCCTGTTTCCGTGCTGTAATTGTTATATGGTTATATGGTTATATGGAATAGCTTTTTCACAGGGTAGAAACGTCTAATACCAGAGGGCATGCATTGAAGATGAGAGGGGGTAGGTTCGAAGGGGATGATTTTTACTCAGAGTGGTGGATGCCTTGAATGTGCTGCCTGGTATGGTGGTAGGGACAAATACATGAGAGGCTTTTAAGAGATTTTAGATGGATGTAAGGAGGATGGAGGGATATGGACATGGGATATATAGGAGGGATCGACGTTTAAGTGTTTTTGACTTGCTCTTTAGCTGGTTTGGCACAACATCTTGGGCTCAAGGGCCTGTTCCTGTGCTGTGCTGTTCTATGATGGTCTTATATTTATTCAATTCCCCACATCTGAGTGAGAGTGATGACTCCATGTTCCCCACTCAGAGCAGCCCTACTGCTTTATATGTGGGCACAGTCCTGTCATACAGAATTAATCTTCATTCTGGCTGCAGGCCTATTCTAACTGATCTCAACATGCCAGGGGTGGGGTGGGGGGGCTTCAATCTGATCATTATCTGATGACCTTGTCAAGTGAACCTCCATAAGGTCTTCCACAATTGGATACTCTGCTGGTGTTTTCTGGTGACCCAGGGAATCACTCCAGTGGGAGTCAGCTCCGCTGGAAATGGAGAGGAGATACTTACAGGGAACTGTAAACCCACTAAGGACCATGCAGAGCCCTAGGGTCAAAAGAGCATAAGAAACAGGAACAGGGTCAGGGAGCGATTCTAGTTTTTTTTTGGGGGGGGCGCTTTTGAACGAAAGGGTTAATCTGTGTGCCCAAGCGACACTGTATCTAACCTGGTTATTTTGAAATCCTGTAATCGTATTAGTGGTGTGGGATTTGCTGCCTGCTATAAGGGAACCCATTGTATAGGAGCAGGGCTTAAGCTTGCAGTCAGTCCTAACCACACTGCTGCTCTCTAAATGGCCTCTTTGTTCCCCATGGTCTCAAGAGCAAGTCTGCAAATTGCAGACTCACGTTTAGCTGAGAGTCGAGCAGTTCAACCTCTCACTCCAACCTACACACCGGCCTCCCCCCGGCACCCACCCCCTCTACCACTGAAAGGCTTCACTCCTGAGAGGAAATGTACGGTGGGGACAGCAGCAGTTCAAAACAGCAATCTGTCAAGATCTTCACTGAGGTGGTCTTTGGGATTTTAATTTTGTAGCTCGAAATAGAAATGGTCAGCTTAATGAACTTGTTGTGTTTCACTCTACAACCCACCCAATCTTTGTTTTCCAAGATACCATGATCTGGGAGTGTTGTGGTCATGTTCTCAGACTGGTAATCCAAGGAATGAGGTTTCAGATCTGATGGAGGACAGGTAGAGAGTTTTAATTTAAGGTAAAGAATATGGAAATAAAGAGATGTGAAAGGATTTTCCTAGAAGCTCATTTAGTTCACTAATATTGTTTGCAAGAAAGATTTCTGTTGTACCTGCTTGGCTTCTAAGTGTGACTCTATATCCAACACCATCTCAGTACTGTCCTCTGAACTGAAATATATGGGATCCTGGGATTCATAGCACGGGGGCTACAGTGATGGCAAGGGCACAACTGGTATACTGTACCCATCCTGAACTCCACACTTTAGAAAGGTTGTGAAGCGACTAGCAAAGAAGTCTACAAGCATAGTTCTCAGAATCGAGGACTCGGGCTACAAGGTTACACTGGAGAAGCAGTCACCCTCTTTTGAACAAAGAAGTTGGTAATTTGATTGGACCGTACAATATTATGGGTGATTTACACAGAGTGAACGGAGGGAAACTTGCCTTATTAGTGAATAGAAACATAGAAACATAGAAACATAGAAAATAGGTGCAGGAGTAGGCCATTCGGCCCTTCGAGCCTGCACCGCCATTTATTATGATCATGGCTGATCATCCAACTCAGAACCCCGCCCCAGCCTTCTCTCCATACCCCCTGATCCCCGTAGCCACAAGGGCCATATCTAACTCCCTCTTAAATATAGCCAATGAACTGGCCTCAACTGTTTCCTGTGGCAGAGAATTCCACAGATTCACCACTCTCTGTGTGAAGAAGTTTTTCCTAATGACTCAAGAATAAGCAGATCCCGTTTGTAGGTTCTGCCCGTGACCACATGGGTTTCCTCCGGGTGCTCCGGTTTCCCCCCACAGTCCAAAGATGTACCTGTTGGTAGGTTAAATGGTCATTGTGAATTGTCCGGTGATCAGGCTTGGATTAAATCTGGGGGTTGCCGGGTGGCACAATTCCCAGGGCCAGGAGGGCCACGCTGTATCTCAATAAATAAAAATAAATATATATTTTTAATGAAGAGGGAAAAAACAAGAATACAGTGGGAGACACACAAAATGGTGGAGGAACTCAGCAGGCCAGGCAGCATCTATGGAAAAAAGTAGTCAACATTTTGAGCTGAGAACCTTTGGCATGACTGGAGAAAAAAATACCTGCTGAAGGGTCTCGGCCCGAAAAATCGACTGTACTTTTTTCCACAGATGCTTCCTGGCCTGCTGAGTTCCTCCAGCACTTCGTGTGTGTTGCTTGGATTTCCAGCTTCTGCCGATTTTCTCGTGTAGATGGGGGGGGGGGGGGATGTCTTTTTACATATGATCATCTTCTAGAAATCACAGAAGCATAATTAGTGCTTTTGAGAAAGGATTGGACAGGCAGTGAAGTGAATACTTAGCAGGGCAATGAGGAAAGAGCGGGGACATTAGATTGATGTGATTGTTCTTCTAGAGGCTGGCATGGATTTAGTTAGTTGAATGGCCTTCCTTTGTGCTGAGTCAATTCTACGGTCCAATGAAGTGGGGCATATATGATGCTCTGTTAGCTTCTCAAGGATAACTTACAGAAATCTCTTAAACTCGTGACTTCTGAAGAACAGGGGCAGAAGATGCATGGGAGCAATATTCGCTCTCAGCTGTGTATGTGTGCGTGTACACACATCTTTTGCTACTAACTCACAAAGGAATTTAAACTGTGCACAAAAAGTTGTCACCTTCTACCTCGTGGCATGTTAAGTATATTTCACGATCGTACACAATCACATTTTCTTTTCAGTTTCTGATGCAGACAGTGTTGACAATGTGGAGTTTGTCGTGATTTGTCTGCAGGTTTTAGAACTGGCTTACTTATTCTGTTTTTATTGAAGAAATTATTGATTCACTATGTCAAATTCCAAAGAGGCAAAGGGTGTGAAGTGTAAAAGAACTGCGAGTTCATTTAAAAGCGGAATGGCTTAATGAAACCGAAGAAACTGGTACACCGAAAGCTCATGAGGTCAGGAATGTGCAACTACAAGAAATATTTATGTACAATACAGAAAATGGTGTTACCTGCATGTATTGTGGCGATGCAAAAGTTGCCGGAGAATTTGCAAGTGGAAGAAGCGGAGTGATATTTGGAAACTTGACTTTTTAAAGTCTGATTTAGCAAACAAATCACAAATGGATGGTGTGCAGAAGTTCCGGTGAGAAAATACTTCATTACCTGCTACAGGCTTACTACTTATGTTTTTATGAGTGCAGATGAACGAGAGCAAAAACGATCAAACCCTGACAAGATCCAGGTTCTTATTGACAGTGTTTTGCTAGCTGTTAGAATGAATACCTCTACATATAAAATTCAGTGCGAACATGTTGTCACTGGGTAAAAGCTTGCACAGCACAAGATTTTTTGTGCACTCTGGCCATTCCAAATTAGAGGGAACATTGCATGGGAGCTACTTTCTTCCCAGGTAACACCATGTCAATGCAAACATATTCAGGGGAAATGAGAACAAGTCCTTGATCTTCATTTAACGTTGACATTTAGGCATCCTAGAGAATTGGCAGCCTCCAGTTTCTGTCTTCTTTTTTTAAATGGGGGTTGAAGAACCTCAGGACAGAAAAGTGGAAGGGTTAAGTCAAATTCAGGCTTTGGTCATTCTCCAGTGATCTATTTTAGCTTTGTGGGAATTTATCAAAAGCAAATTGAAAAACACCCGAACACTAATCCCTCCTACTGACACAATGTCCATATCCCTCCATCCTCTTCACATCCATGTGCCTATAAACATCTCTTAACAGCCTCTGTTGTATTTGCCTCTACCAGCACACCAGGCAGCACATTCCAGACGACATGACTCTCTGAGTAAAAAGCTTATCCCTCACATCCCCGTGGAACCTACCCCCTCCCTGCCCTGTGGCATTAGACATTTCAACCCTGGGAAACAGATATTCTCTGTCCACTCTATGTATGCCTCTCATAATCTTGTAAACCTCTATCAGCCTCTGGTGCTCTAGAGAAAACAACCTAGCCACTCGAGATAGCACATGCCCTCTCTAAACCAGGCAGCATCCTGGTAAATCTCTGCAAAGCCTTCCTATAGTGGGGCGACCAGAAGAAGGATCTGGAAAATGGTCAGGAATGAGTGGTATCCCTACCCCTGAAGCTACAGGCTCTGAGTTCAGCTCTACTGTGGAGTCTTGTACTCTTGGTTGGCAGTGTTAATAAAAATCCTGCCCCATCTGAGATACCCTATTGGATGAGATGTTAAACTGAGACTTCACCTGCTCTTTCAGTCATATGTTAAAAAGTATCCAAGGAACTATAATTTCAGAGAATAATTCTCCCTGAGGACCTGGGGCCGATATTTATCCTTTAGACGACATCGCTAAGTCAGATCATTTTGTAATACAGCGATTATATTTCAAAAGCTCTTCTGAAGTGTTTTGGGAGAACCTGAGGTTATAAAGAAATACAAGTCTATTTTGCTCTCTTCTCAGAGACCGAGAGAGTGTGAATACAACCACATCCCAGGAATCAGGATAAACGAGAGGGTGCAGTTCATATAGTTCATAAACTAAAATAAATATATTATAGGAATCGAAGAATATGGCTTTGGTATTTACATAAATGAAGATGTGTGTGTGTGTGTGCGTTTGTAATCTTGAAGAGGTTTGTTCGAAGTAAATTTATTATCATAGTATGTATATAGTAGTAGTTCTGGTCGCCTCACTATAGAAAGGATGTGGAAGCACTGGAAAGGGTACAGAGGAGACTTACCAGGATGCTGCCTGGTTTAGAGAGTATGCTTTATGATCAGAGACTAAGGGAGCTAGGGCTTTACTCTTTGGAGAGAAGGAGGATGAGAGCAGACATGATAGAGGTGTACAAGATAATAAGGGGAATAGATAGAGTGGATAGCCAGCACCCCTTCCCCAGGGCACTACTGCTCAATACAAGAGGACATGACTTTAAGTTAAGGGGTGGGAAGTTCAAGGGGGATATTAGAGGAAGGTTTTTTACTCAGAGAGTGGTTGGTGCGTGGAATGCACTGCCTGAGTCAGTGGTGGAGGCAGATACACCAGTGAAATTTAAGAGACTACTGGACAGGTATATGGAGGAATTTAAGTTGGGGGCTTATATGGGAGGCAGGGTTTGAAGGTCGGCACAACATTGTGGGCCGAAGGGCCTGTACTGTGCTGTACTATTCTATGTTCTATGTATATGTCACCATATACTACCTTGACATTCATTTTCTTCCAGGAAAATAAAGAAACATAATAGAGTTTATGAAAAAATATTACATATAACAAAGACTGAAAAACATGCAATGTGCTAATGAGGATGAATTATGCCAATAATAAATGAAAAATGTAAGAAATAATACCGAGAATATGAGTTGCCTTCCTCTTGCTGTGGCAGGAGCGATTCCTCTCTCTCCCTTGTTAAGTGAGAGTGAGAATGAGAGTGAGTGAGAGTGAGAGAGAGTGAGAGTGCGAGAGAGGGAAAGAGAGAGAGAGAGCGAGACAGACAGACAGACACTGTGGCATGTCGAACTGATGGGTGAGCAGGTTTTTTTGATGGCCTCTAGATTATGGTCTCTGGGGACTTTGCTATTCCTTGCATGGTGGGTGATGGAGGAGGCTCAAACACGAGGAAATCTGCAGATGCTGGAATTTCAGGCAACACACACAAAAAATGCTGGTGAACGCAGCAGGTCAGGCAGCATCTATAGGAAGAGATACAGTCAAAGGGTCCCGGCCTGAAATGTCGACTGTATCTCTTCCTATAGATGCTGCCTGGCCTGCTGCTTTCACCAGCATTTTTTGTGTGTGTTGATGGAGGAGTCTGTTGCTTTTTGCTGAGATAGGTGGGGGAAGGGGTGGAGGGTTGATGCTTTCACTGCTGCTTGTGCGTGAGAGGGGGCAAGGGGGGAGTTTGGGGTTCTAACTTTTTTTCCTGTCATTCATTCTTTGGGGTTTTTCTTCTGTTTTGTGGATGTCTGTGGAGAGTAAGAATTTCAGGTTGTATACTGCACACATTCTCTGATATTGTAGAGTCCTTGAAAGTGAGTCCATAGGGTGTGGAGTCAGTTCAGCATTGAGGTTAGTGAAATTATCCACACTGATTCAGGAGCCTGATGGTTAAAGGATAATAACTGTTCTTTAACCTGGTGGTGTGGGACATAAGGATATAACACACTTTTCATCTCTCTTCCCTCCGGATGAAGGCTCAGGAGCTTGAAGACTCATACGGCCAGATTTGGGAACAGCTTCTTTCCAACTGTGATAAGACTGCTGAACGGATCCTGACCCAGATCAGGGCCGTACCCTCCAAATATCTGGACCTGCCTCTCGGTTTTTTTGCACTACCTTACTTTGCATTGTTCTATTTTCTATTTATGATTTATAATTTAAATTTTTAATATTTACTATCGATTTGTAATCCAGGGAGCGGGAAGGGCAGAATCAAATATCGCTGTGATGATTGTACGCTCTATTATCAATTGTTTGGCGACAATAAAGTATGAAGTATAAAGTATATATATATCCCTACGAGGAGGTGTGAGTGTGTATGTGAGATTCCATATTTATGTGTACACAGATGTGTTTGTGTGTGAGTCAAGAGAAAGTGTGAATGTGTAAATACACTTGATTGCATGAGGTGTGTGTACTGTGACAGTATGAGTTATCAGCGTGAGCCTGTATGAAGAGGTAAGTACTTGTGTCTCAGCCTGTATGAGATAAAGGCAAGAGATTCTGCAGATGCTGGAAATCCAGAGTGAAACACACAAAATGCTGGAGGAGCTCAGTAGGGCAGGCCACATCTATGGCGAGGATTGAAGAGCCAGCGTTTCGGGATGAGACCCTTCATCTGAGTTTGTGAGACAACGTACAAGGTGGTGCGAGTGTGTGAGAGGCCATATCAGGAAGCATAAATACATGTTTGGGAGACTGTAGATGGAGGTATGTGTGTGTGTGTGTGTGTGTGTGTGTCATTGTGTATTTATGTGAGGCTGTGTGAGAGAGTGCATGTCTGTGTGTGGTGCCCCAACCGAAAACCTGAGACAGAGATTTCCACTGACTACCTTGCATGGCACTAATTCCTTGGCTACCTGCCATAAAATATATTTTTCCAAGGAAGTTTTTGCCTGCTGCCGGGCTGATTCGAGGGCTCCCCACCTCTTCTAGTCTCAATCCCCTGCTGCCCTCCACCCCTTTGCGGACTCCCTCTCGGCCCCGGCGCTGTCTACGTGTGCGCCTATGAAAAATAAACGCTACAACTTCATTAAAATAACAGACACCATCCAAGGGAGTAACAGGCCTACAATTCTATCTGGGTGATGTTATAGACCGCAATGGCAGCTTAGGAAAGAGCGTCCAAGTCCTTGGTCTAAACACCAGCCAGCACCCTCCCTCCCAGGTATTTACATTACAGAACAGAGCTTCACTGTGTGGTGTCAGCTCAGGGAAAGGTTGAGAAATCACACAACCTCCGCCCAATCAAGACCACTCCTGGGCTATGTTGGACTATGTCTGTTTCAGTAACCTGGCTGGATGGGTCAGATCTGAATTGTCTGCATCTGCATTTACCCCCTCAAACCTCTTCATACCCCTCTAGGTCCTTGGAATCTGACTTGTCAGAATGGTTTTTTTAGAGTTGTGGGTCCAGAGGATTGGTTTTGATCTATACCACAGGGCGATCTAGTATCGAAGACTTCGAGGTGGAGTGAGTGTGTGACAGATAAGAGTGACACATGAACAACCAAACACAGAAATTGGAGGTGCAATCTAGCAGAGACAGGAGCACGAATAGCTGTAGCATTAGAGTCACAGAAATCGGGACAATTAACCTTAAAGAGCAGGTAATGATGGGAATTCATCAGGATCCAGCAGGAGTCTGGGCTCAGTGGAATAAACCTTGGCAATGCTTCCCAGGTGGCACCTATTAAGGATTGTCAAATTATGTTAGGCAGGTAACAAACACAAGTATAGCCTATTGGACCAATGCCTACTGATAGGCCATCAATTTTGCTGCTTCAGTTAGAACTCAGGTATCTTGCACTCAATTGTAACACCGCTCGACTGAACTTGGCTCTGGACTGCAGTGACAGTCACTAACCTCGACAGGAGTCAGCTCATCTTGCAAGAATCTGGTACCAGTTGGAGATTTAGGTTGAAATTGCACGTGATATAGCAATGTCCATGTGATAAACACTCAGTGGTCACTTAGGTACAGGAAGTACCTGATAAGGTAGCTGCTGAGTTTATGGTTGTTGTCTTCTGCTGCTGGAGCTCATCCACTTCAACGTCCGACGTACTGTGCATCAGAGATGCTCTTCAGTACTCTCTCTGTGGGTTTGCACATTCTTCCTGTGACTGCGGGGTTTTCCCCCGGACGCTCTGGTTTCCTCCCACATCCTGCAGATGTGTTGCTTGGTTTATTGGTTACTGATAAGCATTCCTAATGAGTAGATAAGTCAGCAGCGATCTGATGGGCATGTGGGAGAGAACAGATTATAAGGAAGTAAGTGGGGGAATGGGATCGATGGGGATACTCGGAGACAGACTCAATGAGCCGAATGGCTTTCTTCTGTATTGTAAGGAAATACATAAAATTTCTACTTTATTAGGAACTGTACCTCCTGTATTTAATAAAGTTCCCCCAAGTGTATGTTTGTGGTCTTCCACTGCTGTAGCCCATCCACCTCAAGGTTCAACATGTTGTGCATTCAGAGATGCTCTTCTGCACGTCACTGTTGTAATGTGTGGTTATTTGAGTTGCTGTTGTCTTCCTGTCAGCTTGAATCACTCTGGCCATTCTCCTCTGACCTCTCATTAACAAGGCATTTTCACCCCCAGAACTGCTGCTCACTGGATGATTTTTGTTTCTCGCACCATTCTCTGTAAACTCTAGAGACAATTGTGCATGAAAATTCCAGGAAATCAACAGATCCTGAGATACTAAAACCAAGAAACATTCCACCAGCAAAATCATTTAGCCCACATTTGTTCCCCATTTTGACGTTTGGTCTGAACAACAACTAAACCTCTTGACCATGTTTGCCTGCTTTTATGCACTGAGTTGCTGCCACATGAAGCAACTGAATGTATTCTGCTTCCAAATTTTTTCAAATTATTTCAATAGAGTCAAATTTTAGGCAGACATTTGCAGCACTCGAGAGAAAGGAGACTGGACTCTAGGACCTGCAGAAAATGAAGCTGTCGTGCCGTGAAATGGGACTGGGATTAAAGTAGGTCAGATAGATATTTAAACTCAAGAATGGTACATTACCCATCTATGTGACTAGAAGTTTTATCTGAATTAAGAAGTTGAAAGTACAAGTATTGCAAGCGGTTTTAGGCCCCTTATCTAAGAAAGCATGTGCTGGCATTGGAGAGAGTCCAGAGGCGGTTCACGACAATAATTCCGGGTATGAAAGGGTTAATGTGTGAGGAGCATTTGATGCCTCTGGACCTGTACTCTCTGGAGTTTAGAAGAATGAGGGGGAATCTTATTGAAACTTACCAAATATTGAAAGGCTCAGGTAGAGTGGATGTAGAGAGGATGTTTCCTGTAGTAGGGGAGACTAGGACCAGAAGGCACAGCCTCAGAATAGAGTGACATATCTTCACAACAGAGATGAGGAGGAATTTCATTAGCCAGAGGATGGTGAATCTGTCACAGACAGCCAAGTCACTAGGTATATTTAAAACAGAAGCTGATAGGTTCTTGATTAGTAAGGGTGTCAAAAGTTACGAGGAGAAGGAGGTGAATGGGGCTTAGAGGGATAATAAATCAGCCATGATGGAATGGCAGAGCAGACTTGATAACCTGAATTCTGCTCCTAGGTCTTATGGTCTTGCCCGAGCAGAAAAATCCATTTTAGATGTGCTGCGTTCTAACAAGACACAATAAACCTGTGGTGTTCTTTCTGGCTGCAAAGATGGTTTGTTGCTCCTGAAAACATCTCAGTCAGGAAGCAAGGGCTTCCCAAAAATCCTCCAGCCTTTGCTTCGCTCTCTGTTTCAGGATATATTAACCCACATCTAATGGAAGAGGTGGTTGTCCCTCGGGGTCCAAGGAAGACTGAACATTGTGCAGTCATCTGTGGATACGCATGTGGCTTCGGAGGCCGAAGGACAAAGCACACACGTGGTTGCAGGTTGGACATGGAATGGCGGTTGTTAGAACAGGTGCATACACAGCTTTGTGGTGTCGGTCTCGTGCCGCTGCAAGGCGCTGATTTCGGTCATCCTCAAAGTCAGATACAGCTTTTCTAATCAGGGCGCGCCACGCAGCCCTGTCGGCTGCGGACTCCCCGGGTTGTCGAGGCTGGAGGTCTGCCCATTTGATGTACGATTTCAGATTGTCTTTGAATCTTTTTTTGGGGTGGCCTTGATTGCGACTGCCATGCTCAGGCTCACCGTAGAGCAGCTGCCTGGGGATTCTTGTTTCACCCATGTGGATTACATGGGCAGTCCAGCGTAGCAGGGCCTGGAGGATCCTTGCCTCAATGCTTGTGCTGTTGGCTCTGTCAAGTACTTCCTGGTTGGTGAACATTCTATAGAACAACACGAGTTCTCTCATCTATGTAATAAGGTATTTATACCTGTTTATCACCAGACAATGGAAAGCATTCCATTACTTTTACCTCAATTTGCTGAGCATAGAGTCTCACAGCACAGAATGCAGACATTTCGTCCACTGTATCTATGCCAACACTTTAATAGTGTTACCACACACTTCCAACCCCTCTGTTCTTTCTGTGCAACTCTTCTAATTTCCCATTCAAGTACTTATCCAATCCTTTTCGAAAGTTCCTGTTAAATCTACTTCTACCTCCCCTGTTAAGGCAGCAAGTTCCAGATTTCAGCAACTCACTGGGACAAAAAAGAAATCTTTTCATCTCTCCCACCCCATCAGTATCTTTGCCAGATGCCTTCAAATACTCCATATTTTGTTTGTTTGGAGTCTTCACTGTGCATCCTGCCGGCCTTATTCCCAAAGGAATATGCAAATATGTGTTTCCCTGCCGCTCCTGTAGACTCCTTCTCTTGCTGGACTGGATTTAAGTGCTCAGGAGCATGTTTTTTTTTTAAACTGGTGAAGATAATTTAAATTTGAGTTGCCAAGCTGGCATTTTATCTAAGCTTTTTTTGCAGAAAGGCGGCCTTGCATTTCTAAAACACCTGAAAATTGAAAGACTGCAGATGGAGAAAATCTGAACTAAAAAAAACAAAATGGTGGAAACACTCAACAAATTTTACCTGAAGTTCTACCTCTGTTTCTCTCTCCAAAGATCTGCTGTGCATTTCCAGTAGTTTTCATTTTCATTTTTAAAGCATCTGCTCTGTTTCAGTCAAAGCAATTTACAAATTCATCTTGAGGTCTCCATTGGTAAGGGTCGCCCATGGATATTGCATCTCAGCTCTCTATGTGACAGGCAAACCAGGGAAGTATGACATGTAGAGCAAGTTTTGGGTTCATAGCAGACTCCCCCCTCTCCATGCAGCTGATGAATCCAAAGGAACAGCAGACACCGATGCAGTTTGGCACCATCAGTGTCACAGGAGTTGCCAGTCAGTGTTGAACTCAACACAAAACTGCCTTAGGACTCCACCATCGAATTTTTCTTCAGGGTTTACTCCCAAAGCCTTCCCCATGAGTGGGTATAGCCACAAGGCAGTGGAGGTTTGAGATCAGAATTTTCCTTCTTCTAAATGAGCTACCAACTGTTGCTGACGAGCCCCATCTACCCGAAAGGTTCTGAGGCACCGGTGACCTGCCTTTGTGCCTTCTCCTGTCAGACTCTACTTTAAAAACCGTTTCAATAGCTTTAAAGTGCTTGAGAACATCCTGAGGTTCCAAAAGAGCCAACAAAATATAATTTGAAAAAGGTATTTATACCATCTTTTGATTATCCTATTTTGCATTGGTTACATTGAGAAATAATATGGGATTAAAATGATTTCAAAACACAATTTGGCTCCAAAAGATGAAGGTGAAAAGTAAAGAAATTTATTGCTAATTATAAACATTGAGTCAAAAATATAGTCTTGATCAACATTGATTTCCCTCCCATCTTAGACCTGTTTCAGACTGCTGCAGACTAAATAAACGCGAGGCTTTGGGAAGGGGTAGGAGAAACCAATGGAACATTGTACTAGAGGAAGGAATTTACGTGCAACACTTATAAATCAGTGGTCAGGGCTTAGCTAGAGCGTTGCCACAATTCTGGGCCCCATGTGTTTTCTTTTCCTCAGATGGATGTAAAAGGCCTTGGAAATTTACAGAACAGTCCCAAGGCATTTAGCCCTGCCGTGACTGGAGAAGCTGGGGCTGTCATCCAGAGCTGATATCAGAGCTGTTCAAAATTACAAAGGGTTCTCATAAGAGTAAATGGGGAGAGATTGACTCCAGCCATGGAAGGGTTGTTAGCCAGACAGCAAAGTTTTAGAGTGATGGAAATGATAATAGAGTGGATTCCAGTTAACTGGGACACATCTGAACCAGTACATTTTGGCCCAATTAAGTGGCTGCCCAATTTGCCGAAGTTTCATGGAAATAGTTAAAAAGGTATAAAAAGGACCAACTAACAAATTATGTTTTTAAATAAAATACGGAACAAATTAGAACACTACCAATAGAACTCAGTACTATAAGAGCATGTACTAGTTTCTAATAGTTATCGACGGAGGTTTTCATGCAGTGTACGCAATGAACCAAATCAGTGCAGATACCGAGTGCAGATAATAGACTGCCTTCATACGATGCTATCGATGATTTGTATCCTTCAAATCTTCATTCTCATTGTAACATTCAAGATGATGATCGATACCTTCAAATTCTTCATAGTTCCTAACTTGTCGAAGTAGTGAAATCATTTCATTTTCACTCCCGGATGTTTCTGGCATCTCCAAGTTTGAAGGCTTTAAACCACAGTGAGCAAAACAGTTTGGAATTGTCTTACTGCTATTTCTCGCCGACTATCAATGAAAAAAAAATCACTGCTTTTTGAATACAAAAACTGATGCTATTTCAAAGTTGCTTGCTCTAGGCATGGTGTAGTGTCTAATGGTTACAAAAGTGTGCACAACTTATGCTGGTTAGAAACTTCGTCAATGTTCTCCTGCCCCAATTAAGCATTAGTGTCCCAGATAAATGAAGGGAATCCTGGCAATTTTTTTGATTAGATTTTGTTCTTTTAAGGGTTGTCCCAAATAAGTGGCTGCCCTGATTAACCGATGGCCCAATTAACTATGTTATTTTGAGCAACATACACAAAATGCTGGAGGAACTCAGCAAGTTAGAGAGCAACTATGGAGAGCAATAAACGGTCAATGTTTTGGGCTGAGGCACTGCATCGGGATGGAAAACGAAGGGGACAGAAGTTAGAATAAGCAGGTGGGGTGGGAGGGGAAGGAGCATAAGCTGGCAGGTGATAGAAGAGACGAGGTGAGAGGGAAGGTGGGTGGAGGGAGGATGAAGTGAGAAGCTGGAGGTGATAGGTGCAGGAGGCAAAGGGCTGTAGAAGGTTGTACAGAAGGACATTCTGCCTATTAAAGTGGACAAAGTATTGTAGGAACTCAGCAGGTCAGGAAGCATCTATGGAAAGGAATAACCAGTTGTTGTTTTGCGGCAAAGCCCTGCATCAGTCAAATTTCAAGGTTTTATACTGCATGCATACTTTGATAATAAATGTACCTTGAACACTGAACTTTGAACCTTGTGATCTGGAGCAATGAAAGCTCTAACAGGAAACTGAATAAATTGATGTGGAGGGGAGAGGGAATTGACAAGACTCTGGGTTAAAGGCTAGGCAGGTATTGTCGGAGTGTAAGTGCTGAAAGAGAGAAAAAAAACTTATGGCTGACTGAATGGAAAGGCCTCCTTTAAGTTTGAGACTTTGAAGCATTTAGGAAAGTAAGTGTCACAATGGCCTTCACTGCAAGGAGCTTGAAGCACAAGAAAGATTTTTGCCTCAGCTGAGCAGGGTTTGATGATATTACACCTGGAGTACCTCATGGAGCTTCAGTCATTGTTTCTGAAGTAGGTCTCATTGACTGTGCAACTGGTGCAGTGTGAAATCACTTGATTTCTGGAGGGGTGGGATGTTTGTGGGGAGAAGCGATCTTTCAGGGAAAAATTGAGCAAGGCTGCCTGGTACTGATTGGAGTTGGAAAGAACAAGAAGGGATGCTAAATGAAATATACCACATTTTGAAAGGAATTGTCTCCTCAGGCTGGAAGACCTAAAACTAATGCCATGGTCTCATCTAAGGGGTAGAGGTGAGGAGAAAACCCTTTCCTCCAGATAATTGTAAGCCCTTAGAATTCTCTACCCAGGAGCATTTGGATGTTCAGTGATTGGCACATTCAATACCAGGATTAAAAGATATTTGGACACCAAAGGTAATCAGAAGATCAGGGAAGAATTTGGCCCTGAGACACAGGATATGTGGGAAAGTGGGACAGGTGCAGAAATATCGAATACTAGAGGGCATAGCTTTAAGGTGAGGGGCTGAAGTTTAAAGGGAATGTGCAAGACAAATTTTTGTTTTTACACAGCAAGTAGTAGGTGCCTGGAACCCATTGCCAGGGTGATAGCGGAACAGATATACCAGCAATGCTCAAGAGGCACATGAATATGGAGGGAAATGCCTCACGTACAGGCCAAAGATTAGGTTAATTTGGAATCATGTTCGGCTCAGGCATCATGAGCCAAAATGCTTTTTCCAGTTCTATATAGATAGGTATACTTGCTATGTTGGACATGGTGGGCTATTTCTATGTTCTAAGACTATATAAGCTACAAACAATTTTGCCCAGTAGACCACCCTGATGTTTATAGTCTACTGGATTTTCCATGGACTTTCTTTGCTCAAAGCTATCACTGTAACCCTCCTTTTCCTTCATTGGATAATGTTACTGATAAGTTTTCAGACTATAAGGTAACCAGAGAATGTGAAGGACGAAAGTAAAGGCATGTTTGAAACGACTCATGATCTTATCATAGAGCAGGTTCAGAGCTGAATTCCAATCCTGCTCCTAATTATCCTGCAAAAATTGGTGTCAAATGATGCCTGTATGAAGGTCAGAGATGACTTAGGACTGTGGTGTCTAGTCCAACCTCCAAGAGGACCACAAGCTTGTCGGAGGGTTTCGAGGCTTGCGCCCCTCAATGACCTAGAGAGCTGTTTTGGTTCAGGGCCTTATGCTTTGGCTTTTGGTAGGGTCACCCATGCCACATAGTTCAAAGGGTAAAGGCCAAACTAAGAGTGGTCCAGATTCAGGGGTTCAGCTCAGGGCTAACAGCCCTGCCTGGTGAAACAAAACTGTTATTGAAACAGCAATGAGGAATCCTTCTATGCAGGAGAGATGCAGGACCATCATTTATTTTTGAAATGCTAGCAGCGTAACAGGTAGTAAGTTTTGGCCAAGCAGCACAACCAATGGCTTGTCAATCTTTACACATTTATTTTTTGAAAGCAGTTACAACATAATAAACCTAGTAATAACAAAAACAAGCTATGGTACTCACACATTGTAAATATTCTATAATACAATTTCAAACCTGCCCAACAGGGTATAAATACTCCAGTTTACATCATTACCATGAAGTGAGGATGAATTTGAACTGACTGTTGTTCTCCAAAGAGTTGTGTCCTGGGACATGCCAGGGACTTGGAGAGTACTTGCCTCTCCTTCAGCCAAACTGATTGGGACTTTCTCAGCTCTCAGGCCCACCATCTCTTCACCATCCCACCCAGATCATGCACCATTGGAGAAAACAGAAGGATGGCATCTTAATTCCAGTTATTCCAGGAATACGGAAGACGAGAACTCTGAGGGGAAGACTGCATGTCACCTCTTCCCATGGAGGGCACTGTGTGGGAGGACGGGCTTAAGGATTGCCCAAACCATTCGGCCCACCCATAAATATTAACAAATCATCCCTCCAGCCAAGCCACCAGAAAGGACCTCCTGACGGGGAGCTTTCTCCAACCCCCCCCCCCCCACTGAGTCTGACGCCATTGGTGTGGAAACAGTAATAAATAATGTTAGAAATCCTGTGACAAAATGGACCTCCTCTCCTCCCCCCATCCCCCCATTATTGAGGATCCGCTCGCAGATCCCCCTACCCTCTCAGAACCAGGATCCCATGCAGGAGGAAGCCCCCTTTCGGTAGGTATCTTTTGGAAAAGCAAATCAAAATAAAGGGGACAGATAAGAGCAAGGCAAAAACCAATCTCTTTTTAAAAAAAATCAGGCTTTTCAAAATCAAGTTCAGGTCTGAAAGAATCAACACACACACACACACACACACACACACGCGCGCTGACACCAACACAAGATCTCAAGGCCTGTTTAAAAAGGTATCGGTGAGAGATTTTGGCTTGCCTGCATCGAGATCCACCCCCCCCCCAGTTTGGATAAAGAAATATATACAGCTATTCTGACATTTCTCCTGTCCTCTTTTTTCCTGAACATGCCAGATCTTGTTTGGTAGCTCATCCAAAGCAGCATTCTTTTCACACAAGATGAGGCTGAAAACAGTTGTTAGATTGATCTTAGAGTAGGTTAAAGTCTCAGCACAAGCTTGGGCCAAAGGGCCTCTACTGTGCTGAGGTGTTCTATGTTCGGCAGTGGCAGGGCAGCCGTGCGAAATATAGTTCTGTAGGTGAGGGGATCCAGACCCATTACAAAACTCCTCTGCATAATGGCAGATTTCACAAATCAAAGCATGAGTACATGAGTTAGAGTGTTATGTTGAAGTTGGAAAAGCCATGGTAAGGTCTACTTTGGAGTATTGTGTGCAATTCTGGTCACCTACCTACAGGA
Source organism: Mobula hypostoma (assembly GCF_963921235.1). Taxonomy (NCBI): domain Eukaryota; kingdom Metazoa; phylum Chordata; class Chondrichthyes; order Myliobatiformes; family Myliobatidae; genus Mobula; species Mobula hypostoma. The sequence continues at coordinate 107,801,884 of NC_086107.1, forward strand.
AAAATATCAGTAAGATTGAAAGAGTGCAGAGAAAATTTACAAGGATGTTGCCAGAACTTCTAGGGAAAAGGCTGAATAGGTTAGGATTTCATTCCCTGGGAGAGTCTGGAGAGATTTGACAGAGGTATGCAAGATTATGATGGATATAGATGGGGTAAATGCAAGCAGGCTTTTTCCACTGAGGTCAGGCGAGACTAGAACTAGATTTCATGGGTTAAAGATGAAAGGTGAAATGTTTTAAGGGGAGCCTGATGGGGTGCTCCTCTTCACCACTGGGTGGTGAGAGTGTGGAACAAGCTGCCAGCGGAAGTGGTGGATGTGGGTTCGATCTCAACATTTAAGAGAAATTTGGATAAGTACATGGATAGGAGGGGTAAGGAGGACTATGGTCCGGGTCCAAGTTGATAGGACTACGGACAATAATAGTTCAACGTGGATTAGATTGGTCAAAGGGCCTGTTTCTGTGCTGTGTTATGACTCCATGCCTTTGATTATGAGGGAAGCCAGGGGAAAAATAAGGTTGTTCACCTCAGAGCAGAGAAGGTTAAGAGGAGATTTGAAAGAGGCACTCAGAATTGAGTTTCTTCCACTGGCAGGAATGTCATGAACGAGAGGGCACAAGTTCAAGATGATTGGTAGAATCACTAAAGGTAATTTCCTCTCTCCACTTCCAGTTCAACAAGTTCATTTATTTATTTATTATTCATTGAGATACAGTGCAAAATAGGCTCTTCGAGCCATGGCCCCAGCACCCCCCCCCCATATAACCCCTAGCTTAATCATAGAACAATTTACAATGGCCAATTAACCTACCAACTGGTAGGTCTTTGGACTGTGGGAGGAAACCCATGCAGTCATGGGGAGAACGTACAAACTCCTTACAGGCAGTGATGGGAAATGAACCTGGGTCGCCTGTACTGTCCAGAGTTGAGCTAACCAGTTGTAACCTGAGATAGGCTGTCTGAAAAATCAGTTTCAATCAGGCCTTCCAAAAGTGAATTGATACTTGCAAAAGGAGACACTTGAATGTTCATGAAAAATTCACACTCCAACCTGTGGGACTAATTGAAGGCTTCTTTTAAAGGGCTTTATACACTGAATAGGCTTCCCCTGTAGATTGAGGATCTACTGGATATCGGGCTGAGGGGCTTGGATGTGTGCCTAATTGAATTCCCCCAACTCAATGCCAGAGCAAAAAACTAGGATGAGGAAAGGCTCTGGTCTGGTTGATGGTCATCAATGATAAACCCTAACGTCACAGGTAACTACCCCAGTGAGGGAGAGTTCACAAAATAATTCCTCAGTAGACCTTCAGCAAAACACAATATCCACCTCTGCTGCAGGTTCAAAATGGCTGCTGAAGAACAGGGATTGGGGGCAATGAGAATCCTGCCATTAAAATTAGGATTATTAAATATATTCAACAAAACAAGCAACAAAGTTCCTTTAATGTTACACCCTTACTACATCCAGTAAGAGTTCCAACCATTCGGCTATAGAGGCAAACAACACAGTCCCCATAGTGATCTGGTCTCAAACTTGTATAGTTATGGAGTGGGTGAAGTTTAATCTTACTTCTCCCACTTCTTGAAAGATAGGGCCCTATTTTGAGGAGCTGGCGATGGTTTCTCATTATGACTTTTGGAATAGGGATACATGGCCAATTCTAATAAGCCTCAAGGGAATTTAAGGAGCAGAACTCTTCTGGGAGGGCTAATTGGAAAACTGACCAGTGAGATTATAGCCCAAGCAACCTTGAGCGAGAAGCTCATTGTATGGGAGGCAGAAAATTCTGCCAAGGCTGATGTTTATTTCCCATCCCAATGATGGCTTTCCCAGAACTACAATTTCATATAAATATTTGGTGTAGAAATTGAGTCACCCATCTTCCAAATCAGGGAAGCCCAGTAGATTTCCTGTCCTAAAAGATACAAGTGGTTTTTGGTTCATGGTCACTATTACTGAGACAAACATTGTATTTCTGTTTCCCAAAACTGTCATGGCAGGATTGAACTCTGTCTTTGGATCATTAATCCAAAATTACCACACTACCTTTTACATCTTTATATACTGTATACAAAAGACTGTTTAATAAATTAAGTACTTTGTTCAACTTTTAATGGTCCTACATACTCCCTGTACTTATCTGCTGAAGGAGATCTGTGATCCAGTGTTTGCAACTGGATAAGGCCTCCAAACTTTTGCATTTCTTTCTCCTGTGTCATCACAATGCAAACTGGGTCTACAAGAGATTCAAGAGACCCAAACAGTCCAATACCATAGTGTTTGTGGCACATTCCCGGGCCCAAATGGAAAACTCTTCATCCTGATCAAATGATTCTTGAATGTCAAAGAGGCTTCCTCCTCCATTCCACATCCTTTCTCCAACTACAACTAACAAAACACATCCGGACAGAAATATCCATATTGCTGTTTAAGCATCCCTGTAATTCTTCTCCCAGAACTGCTGAAAGCACCTGGGATCTTTAGTCCCTGGATTTACCAGGAAGGCTTGCCAAACCCTAGATTAGCCTCCTGCAAGCCTAAAATAGCCAACACTCCATCAATGGAGTAAACTCTCAAGGAGGTGAATTAAAACGGCTCCTCGTCAGTCCAGAGGAAGTGGACAGGGCCAAAACTCTGCCCGCTCCACAACAGGTGGGACTTTAAAAAAAAACAGGAGGAATCTTGCCCCAATGCATTTTACACTGGGGATTTTTTTTGCCGCACCTCTGGAAATTATAAAAAAGGGGCCGAAAGACTCTTAAAAGTCTTTGGAGTATGTACAAGTTTTCCACCCTACCAGGTCGCCAAGGCGATCACACATTCACACACTCACACACACACACTTGCACAACGTTAGCAATGGTGAAAAGTCCCTCCCTCCCCCGCCCCCCAGTTAAACCAAACAGCAGCCTGTGTGAGAGCTAAGCAGGTTAAAACAAACTAAAACGACATTTACTCGCTAGTTGAAGCAAAGCAGGCTTAAGGCTTCCCCGCGGTTCCTCACTCAGGCGGAGGTGGGGGGAACATCTTGAGCAAGTCCACAAGTTTGGTCAACACCTCACTCACTCGGTTGGTGTGTGGGGGTGAGGTGGGGGGAACTTCCACGCTTTCGATCATAGCCCGAGAGGTGGTTATTTTGGGAGGGAGAGGGATTGGAGTTGTTAAAAAAAACGGGAGAGAGGATGACTATTGGCAGAGGCGCCATGAGCCAACGTCTCCCCTCAACTGACAGCGATCACACATGGCGCCGGCCTGGCGTCAACCCTCTTGTCCATAGGCGCGAAAAACCCTGCGGCTCCGTCCGGACGCGCGGAGAATATTGCGAGCCGCTCGTCAGCGGGAGGGGGTCAATCTTCGGAACCGTACGTTTTTAATTGTTTGTTTTGTTTTAAAAGCTGTGGTATTTCGTATTTTTATTTCTCCTTCAGTCAGGTGCAAAGAAAACAAAAAAGGCGGGTGGCCATTGGTAGGAGGTAAAAAGGGGGGTTGGGGGTAGTCATTATGGGCGGGTGAGCGTCGTGTAGACGGGCTGCTCCCAATGGGTGGGACTGCGGGACTGGGGCACCGACTGCGGGTCACTGATGGAGGTGTAGAGCGGGCGCTGCGAGGCGCCCATGTAAGAGAAGGCGGTGTAGAGTCCGGAGGTCTGGGCGGACGGGCTGTAGTAAGGCCCGGTGGCCTGGTGCTCGGGGTAGTCGAACTGGGACCTGGTGATGCTGGGGAAGGCTGTGCCGTAGTGCGGGAGGCTGAGGGAGGTGTAAGTGATCTGCGCCGAGGAGTGCTGCTGCTCCGAGTAGTGGCTCGGGTGCGACTGCTCAGTCTTGATCTGGGTCTTGGACTCGGCCGAGGCGGCGGCCGGGCCCGACGGGGCTGAGCCGCTGGCGTGTTGCTTGGAGATCCAGGCGGAATGTCCACCGGCCAGTGCCCCTCCGAGCCCGTAGTTTCCACCGTAGGCCCCGGCGCCCAGGGCTTGCCCGTGGCTGGGATGCCCGTTGGGCGGCAGGTACTGGTCAAATTCATGGACATCGAAGGTCTCCATGTTGGACATAACGTCGTGACTGAGGTCCCCGATGTCCATGTTGCTGAAATCGATGTGCGGCTTCCCTCCTTCTACCAGCGGGCGTCCTTCCCGTTTCCCCTCCGCTTTTCCGGGCTGCATCTCTGTCTTTGGGGTGGTGGGGGGAGTTGGGGGGCCATGGCTCTGCCCTAGAAGCAAATGAACAAAAAAAACCTTCAGACCCTCTCACAGGAGAAACATTGGCACAAAATACGGGCAAAACGAAGTACAGATGGAGGGGTTTGAACTAAAAAAAAATTGGCAATTCCTTTCCAACCCCCACAGATGCTGTTTGAGCTGCACTCCTTTAGCAGACTGTTTGCTGGTGGATACATATGACTGGAGTCTGGACAGACATACAAGAACACAGTGGGTCAGGCACAATATATTATGAGAAATGGACAGTCGATGTTTTGGGTTCAGAACCTTCAAATGTCAGGATGAAGGATCTCTGCCCAAAACATCAACTGTCCATTTTCCTCTATAGATGCTACCAGATCCACTGAGCTCCTTCACCATCTTGTGTGTTGAACAGGGAAAACCAAGGTGGATGTTGAGGAAGAGTGGAAAAAATCATACTACATCTGTGCAAAGCTCTCATTGCACAAGAAGTCTGTCCTTATGAAGAACTGGAGGGAGGATACTTGGATCCCAGATGTTAAATTGTAAAGAGAAGTTAGAAATCTTGAATTGTATTATCTGGAATTTGGAAGGTTAATGAATGGTTTGATCGAACTCCTGCAGATATTACAGGATACCGATGAAGATTATAGAATCTGACAATTGGAGTTAGAACATACAGAAGTAAAAAAAGTAATAAACAATTTTAATCAAAATGAATTTGGACCTCTTCCATGAAGGATATTTATTTATTTATTGAGATACAGCATGGAATAGGCCCTTCTAGAATGTGCCACCCAGCAATCCCAGATCCTAGCAGACAATTTACAACGTCCAATTAACCTACCAACCAGTACATCTGTGGACAACAACCATCAAATTAACCATGGCCTAATCATGGGTCAATTTACAATGACCAATTAACCAACCAACTGGTACATCTTTGGACTGTGGGAGGAAACTGGAAGACCTAGAGGAAACCCACGTGGTGACGAGGACAATGTACAAACTCCTTACAGGCAGTGGCGGGAAATGAACCTGAGTACCGGCACTGTAAAGTGTTGTGCTAACCACAATGCTACTGTGCCCCCTCACAGTGTTAGATAAATTGTTAGTTTTAAATGGCATTGTTTTTAACCAAATATATTAAGGAAACAGGGTGAAGGTGTGTACATGAGGTGCAATCACAGATCTGCCTTGATCTTATTGAATGAGAAAACAAGGTTATGCAGCTCAGTAACTTTTTCATAAGTGTGAAGAATAGGTAAATGTGTCACAAATGTAGTTCATGCCCATCTACGTATGTCACCTTTTATGTGGAACACCAACTACATATTTAAGGGCGTAGGTATTTTTTTAACAGCCTAGAGACTACTAGACAGGTATATGGAGGAATTTAAGGTGGGGGGGGGTATATGGGAGGCAGGGTTTGAGGGTCGGCACAACATTGTGGGCCGAAGGGCCTGTACTGTGCTGTACTATTCTATTCTATTCTAGTTTAATGCATCCTTGGGAAAGAAAGTTAGTAATAGGTATTTCATATATCAGAGAGATCTAAGGAGCAAAGGTCTTGCTTTGATAGATACAAGCATTAAAGCAATGTCCAACACACTGGCAAAAGGTCGCTATTGACAACAGCAGTATGGCCAACCCATTCTGGGTGGTGGGGTGGAGATCAGTCTCTAGCAAAGGAGGTGTAAGGTACTCCTTTGCTAGCTGCAGGTCACCATTGGGCAAGGTGGTAGCACTTGCTTAGCCTCCCTGATCAGGGTCACGTGAAGTCATGGGAGCAGGTGGTGGGTATCTCAAATCTTGATTATGCGACCACCGACGCCAGGCAGACAATCTCTGTAGAATATTGATAATGGCTAGGGTCACCTGTCTTTATAAAGACACTGCCCAGAAGAAGGCAATGGCAAACCACTTCTGTGGAAAAATTTTGCCAAGAGCAATCATAGTTATGGAAAGACCACGATCACTTACGTCATACAACATGGCACATGATGATGATGATGATCTCATTCAGGAATAACAAAACAGTTTAAAACATGTAGTTTAGATTCACTAAGGATGGCAAGGTTCAGTTATTGGGGCCTCAACTATTTGGGTTATATTTCAGTTCCGAGGAAGGGTACTATGTGATAACGGTTCTCATCTTGTCAAAATCTTTTCATAAGTTAGAAAGTAGAGCCAGGAACATGCAGTACCCTCCACTCACTTGGTTCTGCGCAGCTCCAAAAACACTGAAGAAGCTTAGTGCCATTCAAGACAATTCAGTCTTCATTTTTATCCCACCTACCTCCCTAATCATTCGTACCTTCCACCATGATGTAATGTGGGCTACCCACAAAACGAACTGCAGCTATTCTGGTAGATACTCCAACAACACCTCCCAAAACACTGACCTGTACTGCCAAGAACAGCAAAGGCACCGTCAGTTGCAGGTCTCCCTCTGAGTTACACCCCATCTCTCAATGTTATTCTCAGTATCTCATGTTTTCAGTATTATTTATTATTATTATTTCTAGCTGCATAGCTTGCTTTTTTGCACATTGGTTATTTATCAGTCTTTGTGTAGTTTTTCATTGATTCCATTGTATTTGTCTGTTCTACTGTGAATGCCTGCAAGAAAATGAATCTCAAGATAGTATATGGTGATATATACATACTTTGGTAATAAATTTACTTTGAACTTTGATCCTGAATTGGAACATCATTATTACTGGGTCTAAATCCTGGTAACCCCCTACCTAGCTGCACTCTGAACTGGAGCAGCACAAGGCTCACCAATACTTTTCAAGGGGCAATTAGAAATGGGTAACAAATGATGACCTAGCTAGCGATACCTATATTCCATAAGTAAATAAAAAATTGCCATCGAGTTGGATTCAAACTATAAAAATATGTAAACACAAGAGATTCCTCGGATGCTGGAAAATCAAAGCAACACACAAAATGCTGGAGGAACTCAGCAGGCCAAGCAACATCTATGAAGTAGCAACTTTGCTTCCCATTCCCGTTCTGACATGTCAGCCGATGGATTCCTCTAGTGCCATGATGAGGTGACACTAAGCAACACCTTATCTTCTGTCTGGGTAGCCTCCAACCTGATGAAATGAACATCAGTTTCTCAAACGTCTGATGAAGGAGACTCCCTACCCTAATCATTCCCTATTTTTTGCTTTCTTGTCTCACATTATCTCCTTACCTGCCGATCAACTCTCTCCAGTGCTCCTCCCATTCCCTTTCTTCCATGGGCTTCTATCCTCTGCTATCAGATTTCCCCTTCTCCAGCCCTTTACCTCTCTCACCGATGAACTTCCCAGCTCTTTACTTCACCCCCTCCCCCTCTCCTGGTTTCACCTATTGCCTGCCACCTTGAACTTCTTCCTCCCCTCCTCCTACCTACTTACTCTGACTTCTCAACTTTCTCTCCAGTCCTGATGAAGGGTCTCAGCCCAAAACAGAGGCTGTTTACTCTTTTCCAGAGAGGCTGCCTGATCTGCTGAGTTCCTTTAGCATTTTGTGTGTTGTCTATGAAGTAGCAAATAGATTTTAAGATCTGACTGCAAAGTAACGAGAGGAAACTCGATGAAAATAAAAAAAGGGTGACAGAGATTAATTAATGTTCTAATGTAAAGTGCTATTGGCAAGTGAACTTTATCCACATACTTGAAGTGTCTGCAGCAGAGCTTATCACATTTAAAGAGGGAATTTGTTGAAAGTGATTGGGTACAGGATAAAGTAGAAAATGGAGATTCAGAAACAACACCATGAGCTGAATGCTCTACTTGTATGATTGACTAAATTGTAAATAACTTGGAAAATGTGTAGCTTGGGTAGTTGATGGTTGGGTTGAGTCATTCCCCGATCCTGCCGATTCATTTGCAAACATTTCTTCACCCATGAAGATCGAGAGAGGCACAAATTCGACTAGTCATCAGTGAAAGTCACGGTGCAAGCAAACTCATGGCATGCAAAAGAATTCTTAGAACTGTGGTTTTCTGCGAACAATTCTGCAAACAGATATGTAGACTTCAATCCTTTATGAGTTGATGTGGGCAAAACTCCAGACCACAATACATAGAGTTTGCCATGCAATGAGATCCCCTCCCTACATCACAATTCAGTTTCCATTATAACGACCAATCGGCTGATTGATAAGAATATGAAGGCCAAGCATTCGGAGGACACAAGCCCAAGTTAACAGCACACTGATGATGTATCCTTGTATGGTAATGAAACATTTGCAAATGAATTGCCAAACTCGGAGAGCAACACAACCCAAACATTGACTAATTTTATAAAGGAAATAATTTTGTTGATAAATTAGTCTTCTCTTAACTCTGCTGCCAATGAAGTACCACCATTCATGATGACATAAATATTAGGAGGTTGGATGGCCTGATAACCTTCATGATTGGGAAAGCAATGAGAGGAAATTAAATGTCAGATGCATATTGTTGAAAAGGATCGGAAACTCCAAGAGGAGAATGATGTTCCTACCCTCAAGACCTTCCCTGCTGGTAATAATTTTGCCCATTCAAGACTGCTGCAATTGTAGAAAGAGTCAGATTGAGATATGGCCAGAAAATGCATCACCTGTGTGCTCACCATGACCCTCTGCAAGTGGAGAGCTCCCAGTTGTGCGCCCACGATCCTGAGGCACAGCCTTGTAGTGGGGCTGGACAGAGGAGATGTGGCCATCCTCCGGGTGTGCATCGGCATCACCTTGACCAGGCTTCATGTTCTTCCGTCGGCGGGGCTGGTACTTGTAGTCCGGGTGGTCCTTCTTGTGCTGGGATCGCAGTCTCTCAGCCTCTTCCACAAAGGGCCTCTTGTCATTCTCATTTAGTAACCTGCGGTGAATAGGGAAGAAAAGTAGTTCTGTAATTCTTCAATTTGAGTTCATGCAACTGAAGAAAAATGAATTTATTATTTATTAATTTATACATTTTGGAGAATGCCACTCAACCCATTGTGTACTAGCAACATGATAGGGTTGTCCTATTTCTCCTATTTGTTCCTGTTCTTTTCCTTTAGCATTGAGAGTGTCTCCTCCAAGAACTTATCAATGCTTAAATCATAGGCGGCATGGGAGCATGGTGGTTAGCATAACACTTTGCAGTGCCAGTGACCTGGGTTCAATTCCCACCACTGTCTGTAAGGAGTTTGTATGTTCTCCCCGTAACCACACGGGTTTCCTCCAGGTGCTCCGGTTTCCTACCACATTCCAAGGAAATACAGGTTAGTAGGTTAATTAGTCACTTAAATGTATTTAGATGGCATTGGCTTATTGGACTAGTAATGCCTGTTACTGTGCTGTATCTCTAAATAAAAATAAAATACAACAAGTACATTGCTTTTTTGTTAATGGTCAAGTTTGAAAATTCAGGGGCTGAGCCCACTCCTGAGATTCAAACATATAATCTAGGCTGATAATTCCAGTGCAGTGTTGAGGGAGCATGGTTAGAAGTGAGATATTAAAACTGAGTCCTTGCCAACCCTCTCAGATGGCTGTTAAAATCCCATGGCTACTTTACAAGGAGCAAGTTTTCCGCAACCAGCTCTTGGGCCAATATTTATTCCTAGCCCATAGTTATACTAATGATCAGACTTCACTGGGTGTAAAGTGATTTGAGATGTGTTGATCATGATGCAGAAATGCAAATCTTTTGTTCCATTTTCTCCCACTGGATTTTCAGCTAGTTAGCTTGTAACACCATCACCTTCTGCTAACACAAAGTTCTCATCGATCTCCATCTCTCACTGGGAGCAGGACAGATCCGGAATCAAATTTAGTATCACTGACATGTGTCTTGAAATTTGTTGTTTTGTAGCATCAGTACAAGGCAATGCATAAATTAAAAATTACAATAAGAAATATGAAAAAATAAATAATGCAAGAAGAGAGCAAAAATAGTGAGGTGGTGTTCATGGGCTGGCTTGTTGTCCGTTCAGCTGTCTGATGGCAGAGAGGGAAAAAGGTGTGTGTCTTCAGGCTCCTGTACCTCCTCCCTAATGGTGTTGATGGAAGGAGGACATGTCTTAAGTCATGGGAGTCCTTAATGGTGGATGCTGCCCTTTTGAGGCATTGCCTTTTGAAGCTGCCCTCAATGCTGGGGAGGTTAGTGCCTGTGATGGAGCTGGCTGAATTTACAACTCTCTGCAGCTCTTTCCAATCCTGTTCGGTGGCTGCACCATACCAGACGCAATGGAGCCCGTTAGAATGCTGCTCACAGTACAGTACTGGACTCCAAGTGTAATATTATGGTACTTCCCTTGGGTCAAAATCATGAATGGGATTGATGTGATGAATAAGGATAAAATGGGGAGCGCTCGATCAAGAGAGCTGATGGGCTCAGTAATCTCCTGCGATCCCACATACGGCATGCCTCAGTTCTCTTTCCACAATCAGTGAGAAAGCTGCCTCAATTAAAAAATAACACTGGGACAGATACACTCATTTCATCATCATCAGAAATCAAGAAACAATTTTCCTAGATCCCATTGTTATTATTGAATATGGTTTTAACTAGGATACAAGGCCAGTGGGTCTATAAGTTGTGGTTCAGTGGGTACTGAGGTTCCCCCCCTCCCCGCCAAGGTCAAGGTTGCACGTTTAATCCTCACACCAGAGACTTGAGCGTATTATGCCGGCAGCATTCTGCTATGGCATTGAGGGATTGTTGCACTATCAGAGGTGTCCTCTTGAGGAGACTCGAAATGAAACCTTAGTTTGGCTTGATGTTAAATATTCTAGAATGCCCTTTAAACAGTAGGGCAGTTCTCACTACCCTGACCAACTTCTATTCCCTGACCAACAGCACTAAAGTGGGTTAGATGAAGTGTCTTGGCCCGAAACGTAGACTATTTCTTTCTGTAGTTGCTGCCTGACCTGCTGAGTTCCTTCAGCATTTTGTGTGTTACTAAAAGGGGTTATCCAGTCATCATGGTATTGCTGTTGTGGGATCTTGCTGAGCATCTGACTACAGTTCACAAAAAAAACTTGCACTGTTTATTGTCAGAAGTTATCTTCTTAAACCTACACTCAGGCTAGGCCCAGGACCCAAAACCGTAGGCTCCAATTCAGACCAGGAGCTCGGCCAGCGAGCTGCTTAAAGTGATCTCATTCACTTTAATACTGGAGTCAAGTATTATAAAAGTGGTGACGTTACCAACTTCCTGAAACAGGGTTTGGTCAGGTCAGCCCAGTGTTGCCTGGCAGACAAAATAGCGACACAGGGAGGTTCTCTGTTATCCAAATGGGTGAATGTGTCATGGACCATGTTCACTCAGGAAATTTCACTAAATTGTTAACAGAAAAGTGTCTGCGGATGCTGGAAATCCAGAGTTACGCATATAAAATGCTGGAGGAACTTAGGTTAGGCAGCATGATGGAGAGGAATAAAGACTCGGGCCGAGACCCTTCATTAGGACTCACTGAATTATCTCAGTATGTCCAAGAGAAAGGAGAGACCTCCACATTTAGTCTCTCAGATCCTCTCCACGCGGGAGATGCCGACTTAATTACTAGAGCTCCTCAATTCTCATTCCCTCAGAGACATACTGATACAGTGAATGGTGCCTCCCACAGCTTCCTCACAGATATGTCTGATCATTCTTGCTCTTTTGGGATTACCATAGTGTCTTTCACTTTCTCGGGGAAATACGTAGACAGTGGCATTTCCCTTTACCTTCTCCAAGAAATCTTTATATCGACTAGTCTCTTATGGAAATAACTGTACAATCACAGCCATCTCTCAGGGAAGTTGCCTCCTTCTACCAGTTTGCATCCTTCCTATTTCCCCCCCACTGCTTTTCCAGACTGCATCTCCATCTTTGGGTTGGTCAGGGGAAGTTAAACTGTAACTTTACAGATATCGCAAATGGATATTGCGTGGGTCACATTATTGCCAATCTGAATGTGCATTCACATCAATATGGCAAGGATACAGAGATGATTCACAAAAGGATACAACTCAGGTGAGCAAAGGACAGGGTTAATGGGTGTGACCATGCAGAGATATTGGAAGTTACGGAGAAGTTTGTGAAGTTCTAAGGAACTGTGGATTAGACAAGGTGCAGAGTGTGAGCTGAAGAATCTGTCCATCGGAACAGAGGAGGGTAGCAGGGTATGAAAATCAGCAGTGTAGCTGCATATATAACAGAAAACTAACTGGCTCTGGGGCTTGTACTTGCTGAAGCTTAGAAGAATGAGGGGTGAATCTCTTTGAAACCTCTTGAATATTGTAAGGACTAGGTAGAGTGGACACGGAGAGAATGTTTCCAATAGTGGGGGAATCTAGGGACAGACAGCACAGCCTCTTAAAAGCAGAGATGAGGAATTTTAGCCAGAGGGTGCTGAATCTGCTGAATTAATTGCCATGAATAGCTGTGGAGGCCAAGTCATAGGGTATATTGAAGGCAGAGGTTAATAGGTTCGTGATAAGTCAGGGCATCAAAGGTTATGGGGAGAAGGCAGGAGAATGGGGTTAAGAGGGATAACAAAACTTCCACAATAGAATGGCAGAGCAGACGATGGGCCAAATAGGCTAATTCTGTGCTTAGAATGCTTTGGAAAATAAAGATTACTATAGTACCTTTCAGTCAGGTTGTGTAATTACATTTCCAGTATGTCTGAAATGGGATTGAGGCACACAGCAAGATCCCATAAGCTGCAAATTGACAATCTGTTTCAATGATCATAGCTACATAAATATTGGCCAAGGACACAAGTAAGATTTACTATAAGAAATATGCTGCTGAGTCAATGGGGTCTTGATTTAATACTGCATCTAACAGTCCCAAACTCTATCAGTAAAGGCCCTGAAACAATCAGCTTGGACTATAGACAGGAGTAATTGGAGGAATTTAACTAATGTCTCTGGATATGGGGGCGGGGGAGTGGTGGTGACTGAGCAATTATCCCACTCAGTGCTGGAGATCACAGAATTTTCATGCTTTGGAGCTAGGGAAAAAGGGTCATGCAAGGGAGATAAGTCATAGTCATGTGTCAACTAGTATACTCATAGTCATAGTCATACTTTATTGATCCCAGGAGAAATTGGTTTTCATTACAGTTGCACCATAACTAATTAAATAGTAATAAAACCATAAATAATTAAATAATAATATGTAAATTATGCCAGGAAATAAGTCCAGGACCAGCCTATTGGCTCAGGGTGTCTGACCCTCCAAGGGAGGAGTTGTGAAGTTTGATGGCCACAGGCAGGAATGACTTCCTATGACACTCTGTGTTGCATCTCGGTGAAATGAGTCTCTGGCTGAATGTACTCCTGTGCCCAACCAGTCCATTACGTAGTGGATGGGAGACATTGTCCAAGATAGCATGCAACTTGGACAGCATCCTCTTCTTAGACACCACCATCAGAGAGTCCAGTTAACCCAGTTATTCCTCATGTTAACCCATCGACCAAATGCCCTTTACTGGATAGGATCAGTGAAAGGTAAATGAAGATATTACATTTGGTCATCTGTTATTCTTGTATGATCTTAGGCCTGTGGCTACTCTGCCATTCTATCACAAGAAAGCAGCATTCATCATCAAGGACACCTACCATCCAGACCATGTCCTTTGCTCACTACTGCTATTGAGGAGGTGGTACAGGATCCTCAGGCCTCACACCATCAGGTTCAGGAACAGTTATTACCTCTCAACCATCAGGATCCTGATCTGGTGTGGATAACTTCACTCACCCAACACTGACTTGATTCCACAACCTATAGACTCATTTTCAAGGACTCTACAACTCATGTTCTCAGTATTATGTATTATTTGTTTTTTTTTGGATTTGCACAGTTTGCTTTCTTTAGCACATTGGTTGTTTGCCAGTCTTTATGTGTAGCTTTTCATTGATTCTATTGTATTTCTTTGTTCTACTGTGAATGCCTGCAAGAAAATGAATCTCAGAGTAGTACAAGGTAACATATATGAACTTTGATAATAAAATTACTTTGATCTTTTTTGTCATCTTAAATAGCCTTCATTTACATTAATGCCCAATGGCACCAGAGAACAGGAATTCACAGCAACTGCAGAGATCACCTAGGATTTTTTGCTCCACTTGGTCAGGAACATCCTTCACCCCTAATACTTTATACTTTATTGTCACCAAACAATTGGTACTAGAACGTACAATCATCACAGCGATATTTGATTCTGCGCTTCCCACTCCCTGGATTACAAATATTAAATATTAAAAATAGTAAAAATTAGTAAATATTAAAAAATTAAATTATAAATCATAAATAGAAAATAGAAATAGCTTGCTTACATTATTTCCAACACAGTAAACTGCCCTAAAGGCTGTCCCAGAAGTTACAGTTAAAGTTACTCAGTGGGATCATAAGCACAGGTGACACAAATGTAATTGAGAGCTTGCTTTTGGGATGTCTAAGGGGAAGAGGGACAGCTGGAGAGGTTTTGAGGGGAATTTTAGAAATTAGTGCTCAGCCACCTAAAAGGCACAGTCGTCAGTGGTGGAATGTTTTAAATCAGAGGCTGGATTTAGAGGACTGCAAGGATTTCAAGGTTTTAAGTCAAAGAAGCCAGTGTAATCCAACAGGTTGCTGTTAAATTGGGTCATACAAGTTAACAAATCACATGCAAGTAAAACATTTTTTACCCCTCCAGAGACCTTTCCCTGGCCATTTTACTTTATGCTGTACTCTATTCAAATACAATCCATGATGTTAAAGAGAAGTCCCACAAGGGAATCACTCTCCATATGGTCAAAGCTAACAGCAATGTAGCAATTAGGCATGCGATAGAGAGTGAGAGCCGGCGTACAGGGGCGTAACCGCAGGGCCGTGAGCAAGACCACGACCGTGCATGGTGTGTATTTTATTACAGCTGGTGCTGCTTCACTTTGCTGGGCTCTGCTTTGAACTAACCCATTCCACTCACGATGTCTGAGGGAGAAAAGAAAGAAGTTTCATTTGAATGATGTTCCTGCAAGGAGGTCTGTGACCCTGAACTGGTGCCAGAGGCAGCCGAGAATTCCTGTCCCCATCACTCCTACACTCCTTTTCTCCGTAAAAGAATCTCAGAAAAAGTAGCCAGTTTATGACATATCCCAAATCTTTGAGAATATGACCAAAAAAACTATGCACTGACCTTTAACCCCTTCCTGCCTTCTGAAAGTCAAAGTCAGGCTATCTCAATATTCCTCTCAGACTCAGTTAAAATTAAGCAGTAGGGGCAACTAAATTTGAATATGTAAGTACAAGGATCAGTAAAATGTGACTCAAATTTTTGCCTTTGATTTACTGACATCTTCATTGCTTTCCACTTTGGGCCTTTATGTGACTCTAGCCCTGCACCTGCTGCTTTCTGAAGTGGCCTGAGATTCGGGGCGGCGCAGTAACCCAGCGGTTAGCCCACCGCTTTTACAGTGGCAGCGACCCAGGTTCAATTCTGCCACTGTCTGTAAGGAACCTGTACGCTCTCCCCATGACCTGCGTGTGTTTCCTCTGGGTGGTCCTGTTTCCTCCCACATTCCAAAGACGTGCAGGTTAACAGGTTTATTGATCACATGGGTGTTATTGGGCAGCACAGGCTCGTTGAGCTGGAAGGACCTGTTACCGTGCAGTACATCTAAAATAAAAGCAACATTATTCCATTAAAATATAAAACATCATGACCACTTGGCTTCAATTTAGGACCCTGTGGAGACCCATGCAATATGATTGAAGCAGCTCAAGGTAGCTGATCAGTTTTAAGGGACAGCCAAGATGGACAATGAATGCTGGCCTTGCCAGAATAGTTTACATCCATGAGATAAAGAAAAGTAAGTTATAAACTGTTAAACTGTGGATCCTTTGAATGTGGAATGTGGATTAAGAATGGAGGATTCATTCAGTGTTCAAGCAGCACTCCTGTGCCATACTGTTAGAAGCCATTAAAGGCAGAGGTGTTTTTAAAGCCCCATGTTACATCATGCCAACACCTGCAAATTTATTGTTCTAGAGCGCCACAACTATCTCACCTCCCACCACCAAATCCACCTGACCAATTGCTCTAACCAGTACCAAACTGAACCTGCAAAGTTGTCAGATAACACACATCAAAGTTGCTGGTAAGTTGTCAGATAACACACATCAAAGTTGCTGGTGAACGCAGCAGGCCAGGCAGCATCTCTAGGAAGAGGTACAGTTGACGTTTCGGGCCGAGACCCTTCGTCAGGACTAACTGAAAGAGGAGCTAGTAAGAGATTTGAAAGTGGGAGGGGGAGGGGGAGATCCTAAATGATAGGAGTAGACAGAAGGGGGAGGAATGGAGCCAAGAGCTGGACAGTCGATTGGCAAAAGGGATATGAGAGGATCATGGGACAGGAGGCCTAGGGAGAAAGAAAAGGGGGGGGGGAACCCAGAGGGACAGAGGGAGAAAAAGGAGAGAGAGAAAAAGAATGTGTGTATATAAATAATGGATGGGGTATGAGGGGGAGGTGGGGCATAGCAGAAGTTTGAATTGTCAGATGCTCTTTTGATCTCTGGAAAGAACAGAACCCACCCATATCATGGACACAGCCAGCAGAGAGTCCATGGAGGTTTTACCACTGACTGCGGTATTAAAATTTTTCAGGTTCACGGGTACATGTGCATTGCAAACACCCATCAACACCTCAACAATAAAGGCATGCATTTACAGTTACAGGAACATTCTTAGACAAAATGACACCAAACTGCTTAACATCAGGCGTGTCAACAAAAGCTTGGTCAGAGAGCTGGCTTTTAAGAAGAAAAATTAGAGGTGAAAGAAAACTTCTAAGACCAGAAAACACAACTACCAATTGAAATGTTTGGGGAGAATCAAGAATTTGAATAGCTCAAAGATCTCAGATTTGGACGAGTTTAATTTTATGGAGATTGGAATGTGGGATGACAGCCAGGAGTGTTTAGGAATGGTCATATCTGAAAGTAACAGAGGCCTTCTAATTCATTCGGAACTGAGAGAATTTGAGTGGTGAGGGAATAAATCTTTTATATTCACGAGGAATTCTGCAGATGCTGGAAATTCAAGCAACACACATCAAAGTTGCTGGTGAACATAGCAGGCCAGGTAGCATCTCTAGGAAGAGGTACAGTCGACACTTCGGGCTGAGACCCTTCGTCAATCTTTTACATTGATGGCTAAACTTCCATTGCCTATAGATAACATGAAGAATCCTTGTCAAAATTGACGTTGGAGAGAATTTATCAGCCTTTTTAATTTCACAGTCTGGTAAACCATAAGACATAGGAGCAGAATTAGGCAATTTGGCCCATCAAGCTCTGCCATTTTATCATGACTAATCTATTATCCCTCAACTCCATTTTCCTGCCTTCTCTCTGTAACCTTTAATGCCCTCATTACTCAAGAACCTATCAACCTCGGCTTTAAATATACCCAATGATTTGACCTCCATAGCTGTCTATGGCAATAAATTCCACAGATTCACCACCCTCTGGCTAAAATTACTCTCACTTCCCCATACAGTTATGTTCTGCTTGGTTTATCCTCATCTCCAATCCAGAATAAAACTCTGAAAAGAGGATGGGGGAAGAAATATGACATCTGCATTAGTGCAGTTGGACTCCTTCTTTGCCCCAGCACCCTCCCCCTTCCTGTGTACCTTTCCTGGCCACACCCATCTCGCCACATGTACTTGGCCCTATCCCGCCAAGAAGCACAAGGCAGCAATTCAATCCCTGACGACATCATCAACCGCGAGAGGTTTCAGGAATTGTCAGCACGAGCCAGGGATCGGATTTCTGTCTCCAGCTCACTGCCAGACGCCAGTTACACTTTCCCCGATTATAAATAGATTCAAGTTTATTTTTCAAAAGGTAGGCTTAATTCCACTGGTGAGCAGTTCGGATCCCACCTCAAAATCCCCTAGTTTTTTTTTTAACATCCCCCTCCCGTGGTTTTCTCCCTCAGATCTGAAAGCTGGGTGGTCATCCTGCTCTTGGGTCCTCAGTGCAGGCCAACCTCCTGCTTATGCCCAGGAGGTTCATTGGAGAGGGAGGATAGGGAAGAAGGTGGCAGGAGAAATGAAAGCTGGTCAGAGTGGGTCAATTCTAACTGCATTCCTTTTCTCAGGGATGTAGTTCTGCACCCCTCACACATCACTGCCTCCAACTTGCCATCTCACGGGCAATTCAGTGATAGCAAGATGTGCAATTACGTTGCGTTGTTCCACCACACTAGTGTGTCCATGACACACAGAAGCAGAATTAGGCCATTCGGTTCGGCAGGTCAGCTCCACCATTCCATTATGGCTGATTTATCATCCCCCTCAACTGCACTCTCCGGCCTTCTCCCCTTAACCTTTGACAACTTAACCATGGACTTATCAACCTCAGCTTTAAACGTACCCAATGGCATGGCCTCCACTGCCGTCTATAGCAATGAATTCCACAGATTCACCATCCTCTGGCTAAAAAAAAATCCTTCTGTCTCTGTTCTGAAAGGATGTCGTTCTATTCTGAGGCTACACCCTCTGGTCCTAGACTCCCCACATTTGCAGTGATACTGAAAGTGGCCACTGTGTGACACAGCCTGCATTTTTATAGCATCTACTGTTGTAATTTATTCCCAGGGGACATCAAAAGTTAAAAACTAAAATCAACACGCATTAGGAGATAAAGGCAAAGACCAAAAGCCTAATCAAAGAATTAGTTGTTGATGGCCGCCTTAAAGGGAAGTCACAAGGATTTTAGGGAGAGTTTTCTAAAGCTTGGGGGTCAGACAGTTGAAGGCGTGGCCATCAATGAAAGATCGATTATATTTTAAAACGATCAAGAGACTGGAATTCTAGCGGAGATTTCAGAGGACTGAAGGAGGTACAAGATAGTGTCAGACATGAAGACAAGGGTGAAAAACTTTACGTTGGCTAGCTTGCCAAGCAGTAGATGGGCGCCATTCAGTGCAAGTTAGGGCAAGGGCAGCAATTTTGAGCAATTTAGGGTTTATGGAGGTGGATTTAGGAGGCCAGATGAGAGTGCATTGGAACTGTTGACTGGAGATTGCTCATGATCAGAAAAAAAACAAGCTTTAGATCAAGTACGGAGCCAGCACCCAAACTGGACAAGCGTGCCTTCTCTCTTATGAATTTTGTGACGCAACTTTTCGTAACTCCAAAGAGCTTTACAGCTAACGAAGTTCTTTCTAAGTGTCAGCATTGATGTAATGTTGGAAACAACGGCAAATTTGTATACAGAAGCCAGCAATGTGCTTTTCGGAAGACTGCTCGATGGTCAAATATTGACAAGAACAGTATCCATCCCTTTTCTTCCGATTCATACAGTCTTCTACTGAAAGCGATACCTGGGCTACTGGTCCAAAAGACACCACCTCCAACAATGCAGCAGTCCCTCGGTACTACATTGGTAAAGTCAGCCTAGCTGGATCTTGCGGTTTAAGCTGAGACGAATCCACCAAGAGAACTAGCTCATAAGCCCTGTCTGACAACTTGTAGACAACAGCACGTGTATGGAGAAAAGAGTGAACAGTAATTGATGACTAAAGTTTGGTTCACCTCGCTATTAGTATAGCGAAAACAAAGCAGTAAGCACACAGAAACATTCCAATTGAAGACCGGGAGCCTGTCTCCGCATTGACAGGCCTGCCATCTCCTCCGAGGGCCTTCAATGTCACTTGAGTCGAGAGAGCCAGAGCAAGCAAGCCGAGTTTGTGGCTACCTGCCCGAACCCCACCGCAGGTTCCCAGTGTCTAAACAACCTCTATCCGCCCCACGGAGCTGGGATCTTCTCCGTGCGCAAGCATCTGCTGCTGGTGAACATTATTCGGACGATTTGGCGTTTGCACCTCCCAAGATCGCCAGTGAATTTACCAGTAATTCACACAAAACGATGGACCCTAGGCGTGATTTCCGCCAGGCCCGGCAATGTTCCTTCTATTTCCTTCTTCTGCTAGTATGGTAGTTAGGGAGTCTGATTTCCCCTTATTGGTTCTTTCTCTACATCCAATTCTTACCTTCATCTAATACTCCCATTGCAACTCATTTGAACATTTTGACTAATTTGTCCCCGCCTTATTTTTCTTCATTACCTGCTCTTTCCCCCCTCTGTCTTGTTCTCGTCTTCTTTCGCGGCGTCAGTGTCGTTAAACTCCTTATTCTGTCATCCATTTCGCCTTGCGTACATTGCTTGCATCCGTTTTGTCCGTTTATTGAACTTCTGCTTTTCGTTTCCCCACTGTCCCGATCCTCTCCTTCCCACACATCCTCTCCCATTTCTCGCCTTATCCGTCCCCTCAGCGTCCTGCTCTTTCCCTCGCTTTCTCTCCAATCCACAGAAATCCAAGTGTTGAAGCCCAGCAATCTCGCCAGATCTTTCCCCCCGACATTCAGCCCCATTCCACCGCGGTTCTCCCAACGAAAAATGTGGGGTGGTGGGGGGGAGGAGTTGACTTTTCACGGGTTGAAAAAGACAAAACCTTTCGACCGAACGTTTTACCTGCCGAGTACGTTACCACCCGGTGGCTCAAACTAACTTGCAACTATTTTGTCCAATTTATTTATTATGAAGTAACTTTTCGGACGACCAATTAGTCAAAACCTTTAAAACAGCAGGTCTGCAGCTCTCGAAAAACGAATTAGCACACGCAGATACGCAAGGAAAAAACAGGAAATGCTGGAGACATTTCTTTGTGGTTCAGATTTCCATCCTTTACCACTTCTACATCAACGGACGGGAGTCAGTAGAGACCGACTGAATCTATGGAGAAAGCTAGGAGGAATATTTAACCCTCTACCCTCCTTCAGTCATACTTTACCCCACATATTTTACTCGCCTTAACAACATTTTTCTGAAAATCTTACGCTAAATTCAGGATTAAGTAGAAGGAAAATTTATTTATTCTTGTAACAGTGCGTAACAGCGCATGGTTTCTAGTTGAGAGTTTGTTAAAGAAGGTGGGTAGGTGTGTTAAGTACATTGAGATTCTCGGGGGAGGGGGAACTGAGGGTTTTCTTTATACACATGCAAGGACTCACCTCCACAGTTTGCCTAGTGTTTTGCTGAGTTCTGCGTTGTGCAGATGTGGGTACTGGTCTGCCAACTTTCTCCGTGCCGCCTGAGCCCATACCATGAAGGCATTCATGGGTCTCTTCACATGGGGCTTGCTCTTGGAGGATCCGTTGACTCTAACAGGCATGGGGACCAGAGTCCAGTCGTAGCCTTCCAAGACCTGGCTCACAGCCTCTCTGATGCAAAGGGGGAACTTGTCTTCCTCGCTCTCTCGCTTCCCACTCCCTTCCTCGGTGCCAGCCTGATACTGAGATTTCTCTTCCCCATCGGCAGCAAAGGACGAGCTGGGAGACAGCACCGAGTCACTCTCAGACCCTCTCGGGCTAGCCACGTCTGACACACTGCGATCATCCGTCATTCTCTTTTCCAATTTTTCCCCTTTCAAAAAAAAACACCCCGGAATTTTGTGATTACTAACGGCGAACAAGAGAAAAAAAATGATTTTTTCGCTTTTCCACGTTCACACACACACACAAAAAAAAAGTCTGCAGGCACGGAGAACGGGGGCGGGGGGAAAGAAGATTTTCTTTCCTGAAGTTGTCAAACTTGTTTTTGCAAGTTAAGATTTGTCAAAGTTAGATCGTAACGTATCCACAGAGTCTTCGACAAAAAAAACTTAGATTATTTAAAAGTTTTCCCCCCCCCTGATTTACATCGAACCTCTTATTTCAGGTTTTGTTTAATTTTAAAAAAAGCCGGGCAAATGATCCTGCTGCAGTAACTCTCGGCACAGTTGCAGACCTATGATGTTTGCGCAACCATACAACAAGCGAAGAGAGAGAAAAAAAAATCTGCTCTGCTCTCCGAAACACACGTGAATTTAACCAAAAGAAACTTTGGAGCTCTCGGCTCCCTTCCTTTAAATATAATGCTCAACCCCACGGTCCAATCTCTCATTGCCATTGGCTAAACTGGCTGCCAGACCTACACGCCCATTGGCTTCTTTCCCCCATAGCGGGTGGGGTCTAGTTCTGACTCCTCCCGTGAAAGGCGGTGACCTGGAGGAATTAGCGAAATTATCAGAAAAGATTTTAAGGAAGCTTTAAGATTTAGAGAGAAAAAGAGAGACATAGATAAATATCCACAGCATATTATGCATTCCTTGGCGACTTTGATATTTTGAAACTTAGAAAGAATGCTTTCTTTCAGTTTTAGAACTATAAAGTCAACAGGTGAGCCTGCCAATTGGACTTGAATTAACGTGATGAAAGGTTTCGCCCGAAACATCCACTATTTCCTTTTCCATAGATACGCCCTTACCTGCTAAGGTCCTCCAGCATTTTGTGTGTGTGTTACCCACGATTTCCAGCATCTGCAGAATCTCTTGTATTTATGAATTCATCCATTGGACTAGTGCCCTTGGTCCTTGTGTATCCTAGAGCTCTTGGATCCTCAAGGCTTGATGCAATCACAGAATAGTCTTCATTCCTGCTTCCTGAAACGTAAGGTTGTTTGAAGGAAGCTTTAGGAGATCCAACTTAAAGCTTGATATTTGCAGCACACCGTGGATGACAGAGCAAGGTTGCTGGGCAAGGTGTTAATACAAACTAACTGGTTGCATCACCGTCTGGTCTGGAGGGGACAGGACAGTTCACAGGATGGAGTAAAAGCTGCAGAAAGTTGTATACTGAGCCAGGTCCATCATCGGCACTAGCCTCCCCAGCACTGAGGATACCCTTAAAAGGTAATGCCTCAAAAAGGCAGCATCAATCATTAAAGACTCCCATCACCCAGGACATGTCCTCTTCTTATTACTACCATCGTTTTAGAAACATCTTCTTTCTTATTGTTATTTATAGTATTTTTGCGCAAGACAACTAAAATTGCAACATAATGCATGATGTATGTCAGGGATAATAAACCTGATTCTGATTCAAACTAGTTAAAGTCATAAAGAGTTATACAGTATGGATACTAATTTTTGACCAACTGAGTCTGTGTCTGCCATCAACCATCCATTTAGATGAACAGCATTTTAATCTCATATTCCCACCAACACCCCACAACACTCCACCATTCACTTGTACTCAGTGGCAAATTAACCTACCATCCTGCACCACAGCGGGTTGTGGGAGGAGGAAGACCCGCAGGAGGAAAGCTCTCGCCCAGGGAAAACCCCACATAATCATGGGGGGAATATGCCAACTCCACACAAGACAAGTTTGAGCCTGGGACACAGGAGCTGTCAGGTAACAGCTTTTCTTCTAGCTCAACCTTCTCAAAAAAATATCTGGGCAGCTTTTATGAGCACCTCATCTTCCTTTTGCCTTTGTGAAAGTGCAAAAATTACGTCCATACCCGGTTTCAAACACTGTTATAGATTTTTTTGTGTAAATTGTCTCTGAGTCCAAGCTCATGGGCTTGAGTGTCACTCAGGAGAAATGAGCAGATCCATGAAGCCATAGATGAGTCCAATACTCATACATTGTCAGAGGTTTGGGATGTGTCCTTAAACTAAGGACTTGTCTGCTCTCTTGAATGGATGTAAAAAATTCTGTGGCATACAGGTCAGGATCACAATCAGGTTTAATATCTCTGACGTATGTCATGAGACTTGTTCTTTTGCGGCAGCGGTATAAAAATGCTATAAGTTACAATAATAAATAAATATTTATATGCTTGCTTACTTACTACCTGTTACACCGTCGGTGTTTAGGGCAGCAGTGAAGGGCCACTACCTCTGTATGTTCATACCATCACACACAGATATAGAAGGATTCTTCATTGCTGCCTCTGTAACAGTTCTGTTTTACCAGTCAGGGTTGTTAGTCCTGAGCTGAACTCCTAAACCTGGGCAACCAGTGGACCACTCGTAGTCTGGCCTCTACCCTTTGACCTGTTTGGCATGGGTGACCCTACCAAGGGCCAAAGCATAAAGCCCTGACTCCAGCCAGCATCACTCTCCGGGTCATTGAGGCGTGCAAGCACCTAAACCCTACCACAGGGTTATGGTCCTCTTGAAGAAAAAATATTATCTTTACAAGTTGTGCAGAAAGAGAGCAGAAATAGTGAGGTGGTGATAATGGGTTGGTTCATTGTCTGTTCAGAAATCTGATAGAGGAGGGGAAGTGACTGTTCATAAAACATTGAGTGTGTGTCTTCAGGCTCCTGTACATCCTCTCTGTGGTAGTAATGAGAAGAAGGCAAGTCCTGTGTGATGGGGGATCTTAATGATGGATGCTGCCTTTTTGAGGCATCACCTCTTGAAGAGTCCTCAATGTTGGGAAGGCTAATATTAGCAATGGAGCTGGCAGAATTTTCAACCACCCAACAGCTTTTGAAAAGTGATAGTGACGTGTTTCTTTGGATTTACTGTGAATGCCCGCAAGAAAACGAATCTCAGGGTTGTATATGTACCTTGAATATTAATTTACTTTGAACTTTATGGTAGTGCAGCCACACAGCTTCAGCAACCCAGGTTTAATCTTGGACTTCGGTGCTGTCTCTGAGGAGTTTGCATGCTCTCTCTATAATAGTTTGCCAAAGATATGTTCTTTGCCAGGTTAATTGGCTACTGTAAATCATCTGTCATGTAGGTGGTGGCAGGAGAGTTAGGAATATGAATGTAAGAGGAATAATTGCTTCTAGCGTAGGAGGATTCAAGATTCAAGATTCAAGTTTATTTGTCATGTGTACATCAGGACCCCCACCACCCAGAACATGCTCTCTTCTCACTGCTGCTATCAAGGAGAAGGTACAAGAGCCTCATGACACACACTACCAGCTTCAGAAACATTTTGTTACCCCTCAACTGTCAGGTTTTTGAACCAAAGGGGTAACTTCACTTGTCCCACCATTGAAATGTTCCCACAACATATAGACTTACTTTTAAGGTCTCTTCATCTCTTGTTCTCAATACTTATTGCTTATTTATTTATTATTATTATTTCTTCTTTTTGCATTTGCACATTTTGTTGTCTTCTGCACTCTGGTTGAATACCCTAGTTGGGCAGTCTCTCATTGATTCTGTTATAGTTATTATTCTATAGATTTATTGAGAATGCCCATTAGAAAATGAATCACAGGGCTGTACATGGTAACATATATGTACTTTGATAATAAAATCTACTTTGAGCTTTGAAGCATAGAGTAAGATATGACATTTGATGGTTGACATGGATGCAGTGGGTTGAGGCACCTGTTTCTGAGCTCCGCTAATTTAAAGAAAAGCAGGAATGTTCTTAGTGTCGCAGCTAATAACTATTCATTGACCAATATCTCTTTAAAACAGTTACCGTGTTCCTGTTTGTGGAAACTTACTGTGTATAAATCTATTGTCTTGTTTGCTACAGCATACTGCACTTCAGAAAGTCAATGTTCGTGGATTGCTTCCTGAGACCGTGACAGTTGCTGCAGGAATGTAAGTTTTCTTTTCTGCTTAGAACTGTCACAAACTATATGTGTGCCAGTCCTAATCTACTTTCCACCATTGTTACAGCATAGAAGGAACCCATTTGTCCCATTGAGTCTGTTCTAAATAATCCAATCTATCTCATTCCCTCTTTTTGCATTATCTTATGAATTATGGTTTCACACTCTATTTAAATCCCTCCTTGAATCTGTTTTCCTCAACTCTTATCTACATAAAAACAATCTTGCAATCACCACCTATGTTTTAACGAACATTTTAAATGTATGCCTTTTGGCTCTTGAACCATCTGCTAATGGGGGACTTCTTCCTTACCCAGTCATGATCTGTCCAAGTCATGGCATGAGCTCCATGACAGGGAGGAAGCTGACAGATCATTAAGGGTTCTAATGATAGGTCATTGCTCTGAAATATTTAGTGGTTTTCTCTTGTCACAGATGCTGCCTGACTTGCTGGTTGTTTTCTCTTTTTATTTATGTTGTTTTTTTCACTCTTGTGAAATCTCCTTTTTTATTCTTTGCTCAAAGGTTACAATCCTGGCTCCTCCTATGTACCCTGATGCCCTCAACCCTGGAACCCTTCTAATACATTTCTTCTGTACCCACCCTGGAGTTTCAATATCCTTCCTAAACTGTGCTGACCAGAACTGGAAGCAGTACTCCAATTGCAACCTAGTGATTCTTTTTGTACAGATTTATTATAACATCCCTGCATATTATAATAACATTGCTAACATCAGGAAGGAGGTACAGGAGCCTGAAGACACACACTCAATGATTCAGGAACAGCTTTTTCCCCTCTGCCATCCGATTTCTGAATGGACATTGAATCCATAAACACTACTTCACTATTTTTTAACTTTTATTTTTGTACTACTTATTTAATTTAGCTATTATATATATGCTTACTGTAATTCACATTTTTTTCTCCATTATTATGTGTTGCATTGTACTGCTGCTGCAAAGGCAATAAATTTCACTCTATATGTCGGTAATATTAGACCTGATTCTGATTCTGAAATCTTGTATGACATATTGTTTTCTAACAGTTCTCATAATATTTCTTTTAAACATTTAGCACAAATACATCCAGATCCCTCTGATTCTGTGCGCCCTTCAGAACTGTGTTATTTCATCTCTTTTGATTTTCTTATTACTTTTGTCAAAGTTTATTACTTCATACTTTGTATTAAACTTCATTTGCCACTTGTCCACTCTGCTTGTTTATCTATACCTTCTTCCAGTCTATTAATTTACTCTTTAATATTTGCCTTATCTCCAAGTTTGAAATCATCTACAGAATTTGAAATGGAGATGAAGAGGAATTTATTTTGCTAGGGCGTGGTGAATCTGTGGAATTCTATGCCACATGCAACTGTGGAGACCAAGTCATTTGGTATACCTAAGACAGAGGATGATAGATTCTTGATTAGTTAGGGCATGAAAAGATACGGGGAGGAGCAGGAGATTGGGGCTAAGAGGAAACCTGAAACGGCGGAGCAGACTCGATGGACCAAATGGCCTAATTCTGCTCCTATATCTTACGGTCTTATATTAGACTCCAAGCCCTTAGTCAAGTCAACTACATCAAAGAAAATCAATAATCTTAGGATCCACCTCTGTGGGACATCACCTCGCCATTTTCAATCCTAAACAAATGTTTCCTTTCTAATATATCTCTGACCCTTTTCTTTATTTTTTATTTAATGATACAGTGCGGAATAGGGCCTACCAGCCTTTTGAGCCGCGTTGCCCCACCAACCCGAATTTAGTACTAACCTAATCACAGGACAGTTTACAATTAACGTACCCAGAACATCTTTGGAGTGTGGGAGGAAACCGGATCACCCAGGGAAAACCCATATATTCCAGGGAAGGACATACAGAGACTCTCTCATCTGAATTCCGATGCCCCGAGCTATAATAGTGCCCAACTAACCTCTGTACTACTCTGGCACCTGCTTACCAGCTTCTGTGTCAAGGACTTCTGAAAATACACATGAATGATATTCATTGCATTCCCTTCACTGCTGTTGTCCGTTCTCTTGTCAAAAGGTTTACACAAATAAGATTTATTTTTTAACAAATCTACATTGGCTGTCAATTATTAACTCAAAATATTCCCAGAATAATTTTTCCATCAGTTATTGTCTCTATAAGCTTCTTCACCATTGATGTTAAACTGACAGATCTGTAGCTACCAGGAATGATTCTGCATCCCTTTTGAACAAGGTTGCCACATTTGGCACCTTCCTGAAACACGTTGCTCCACATTGGTTGGACTGCACTTGGAGTACTGGGAGCAGTTTTGGGCCCATTTTCTGAGAAGGGATGTGCTGACATTAGAGACGGTTAAGAGCAGGTTCACTGGAATGATCCCAGAAATGAGAATGGACCTGTACTCACTGGAGTTTAGAAGAATGAGGTGGGACCTCATTGAAACCTATTGAATATTGAAAGGCCTAGACAGAGTGGATGTTGAAAGGATGTCTCCTATAGTGGGGGAGTCTAGGACCAGAGGGCACATTCTTAGAAGAGAAGGATGTCCCTTTCAAACAGAGATGAGGAGGAATTTCTTTAGCCAGAGGGTGGTGAATCAATGGAATTCATTGCCACAGATGGCCGTGGAGGCCGAGTCATTGAGTATATTTAAAGCAGAGGTTGATAGGTTCTTGGTTAGTAAAGGCGTCAAAGGTTGTGGAGAGAAGGCAGGAGAGTGGAGTTGAGAGGGATAATAAATCAGCCACGATGGAATGGCAGAGATGACTTGGTGAGCCGAATGGCTGAATGGGTCTTATGTTTTTATGGTCACATGCCTCAGAATCCTAACTCAGAATGGAAAACTCCAATGCACTCTCAGAATCCACAGCATCTTTTTTGTGGGGTGAGAGTTCTAGATGTAATCCACAGATGGGCCTAAGAATTGACACAGCAATAGGTCACTTGGTCTTTCCAATCTGCCTTGCTTGTTTAGAATCTAGCCACCTCTGCCGTAAACATATTCAAACACTTTGCAATTGTCAATACTGAGGATGACGAGATTGCCGTGCTACTCCATTCAGTGTAAAACAACGTACGGGCAACTCAGTTACGAGAATGACTGAACGTAAAAATAACTTCTGAGTTACGTATTTAGAATGATACCTAGAGTACAACTGGATTAAAAACAACCATTAATTGATTTTAATTAATTGGGAGGACAATATATTAGAGCATTCTAACTGGATCTATCACCGTCTGGTATGGGGGGGCGGTGTGGGGTGCTATCGCACAGGATCAGAGTAAGCTGCAGTGAGTTGTAAACGTAGTCTGATCCATCACGGGCACTACCCTCCGCAGTATCCAGGACACTTCAAGGACCAGTGCCTCAAAAAGGGGGCATCCATCATTAAGAACCCCCATCACCCAGGTCATGCCCTCTTCTCATTGCTATCATCAGGAAAGAGGTACAGGAGGCTGAAGGCACACACTCAACGTTTCAGGAACAGCTCTGCCATCTGATGTCTGAATGGACATTGAGCCCATGAACACTGCCTCTCTACTTTTTTTTCCTATTTTTACAACTACTTATTTAACTATTTAATATTGTATATGTGTGTGTGAGTGCGTGTATCAGTAAGGTGACAATTCTCAGAGAAGGCACTTCATTAGTTGTATCATCAATAAAGGATTTGCAACAGCTAAAAGGAGAAAGTCAATCCACTAAATTGGTTTGTTTGTAACTACTGATTGAGTTTTATTCTTTTTCCAGTTCATGCTGTTGCTGCCACAGAATTGTTTAATTGGAGAGTGTAGAGTGAGCTTTGCTCTGTATCTAACCTATGTAGTATCCTCCCTGGGAATGTTTAATTATACAGTACAACATAAGTCTCTTCTCAAAGAGTTTGCTGAGACAATGTAGAGTGAACTTTATTCTCTTACCAACCTGTGTTGTATCTTTTCCCCTGGAGTGTATGGGAGTTAGAACAATGGAGGTACCGTGGAGAGCACCCGGATTTAGTTGCATCACCGTCTGGTAGGGAGCCTCCAATGCACAGGATCGAATAGGCTGCAAAATGTTGCAGACTCAGCCAACTCCATCATGGGCACTAGCCTCCCCATCACCGAGGGCACCGAGGGTGTACCAAGAAGATCGGATCCATCATTAAGGACCCTCACCATCCAGGACATACCCTCTTCTTATTACTACCTTCAGGCAGAAGGTACAGGAACCTGAGGACGAACGCTCAATATTTCAGGAACAGCTTCTTTCCCCTCTGCCATCAGACTTCTGAATGGTCCATGAATTCTACCTCACTATTTTGCTCCCATTTTACTATTTTTGTACTATTTATATTTTTATATATATTTCACGTTGTGATTTATAGTAATATTTTAGTATTGCAGATGCTCCATATTTTCTGTCCATGAAGGATCTCCAACCACGCCTTACTCTTTCAGCGTCACCAAGAGGACATGGCCACAATCATCATGTTGGCGATGGGTTGGGCATGTGATGAGAAGAGAGGCCAACTCCATCTTCGAAACAGCACTTCATTGGACCCCTGAATGGAGGAAACGCGGGAGACCAAAGACAACTTGGCGCCATACAGTAGAGGCAGAAATGAGGACCCTGAACCACATCTGGGTCACAATAGAGAAGATGGCCAAGGACAGACAGAGATGGAGGTCCTTCCTTGCTGTCCTAAATGCCAGTGATGCCAGTGGCATAATGGGCAGTAACTAATTAACTTTAGTATTGCATTGTATTGCTGCCAAAAAGAACAAATTTCGTGACATCTGTTAATAAACCTGATTCTGATTCTGAGTTGGAAGATCAGTGGTGTCAGGCATTAATAGCTGAAACTAGGGAAAGATAAGATCTATCTTTGTGGTTAAATTAAGACAGACCAAATGTTGTTCATTGTTAAATAAACTGACTTTCTTTTCTCCCCTGTTAACTTGAAACTCACCCCCTCTTGCTCTAGTCACTTTTTCCTCACTCTATAGTACATAGCAATTTAGCAAGAACAGTCACCCATTTAGTGGAGCTAAAAGTTCTTCAGACATGAAGCATTCATGAGCGGGTGGGCTCCAAAATGCTTTGACAATTTTTAAATCAGTCTTGCCCCCAACATTCCTGGACAAAACGGCCCAATCCTAGGAAGCTGAAGTTTCCCTTTAATAAGTAAGGGAAACGTGATAATGCCAGCGGGGGTAGCTTGCTCCCAACACAGTAAAGTCAATTGTGTACCAGGTCCGTGGCACCCTCCCCACCCCCCCCCTCACCACCACTCGGCGTGTCGATGAAAAGGGATCATTAGACTGGCTGCCCCTGGAGTGGGCGGATCAGTGGGAAGGATACAATAAAGGGCTACAGTCTAGTTCTTTGTTCGCCCCTCATTCCCACAATCAGCAGGGTAATGGCCGAATTATGGCTGGAGCACTCACAGGCCGGAGTCTGTCAGAGATTAAGAGATGAATTGTGTGGCTGCCCCCAATTCCAGCTTCAAACCCCACCCCCCCGCTGTACCTCTAGGCCAAGAAATCCCCACAGGTGCCTTATTTTCCTGGGAGCCGCAGAAAGCAATTTATTTTTCTTCTTTTAATCTCTGCGATCAATTGAGAATACTCACAATTTGTCCATATTGGAATGTTGGTTTGTAAATGCAACGTGGAAGCGCCGTTGAAATTTCACTTTCAATTTGAAAAAAGAAGCAAGGTTTTCACAAACTGAAAAGAAAATCAAAACAAATCCAGTGCAAAGCTGCCTCTGGGCCTCACTGCAGATCAGAAACAGTTTATTTCACAGCATTCAGGTTTTCTTCTCCAGCCAGGAATCAAACAGGGCAGCAAAACTTGCTGACAAATTGCGCTCCATTGTCCGAAGTAAATTCATCCTTGTGAATTTTATCTTTTAACCGTCATAGCTAATAAACACAGACCATTATATCAGTGGCAGGGTACTAGGAGGGCTGAGAGGTTTCGGGGTCTGTGATAGAGAGTGCTGAGATGACAGATATAAAGTGATACTGGAATGTCGGGTATTATCTCACACAGCTGGAATGCAAAGTGCTGGGAATGATCACTTTCTCCTTCAATTTTGATATCTGGTATCACTGGCAAGACCAAATTGTTCTTTAAAAGTTTGGAAGTCGCCTTCGTGAACCACTGCAGTTTGGTGAAGGTGCTCTCGCAGCAGCCAGTTCCAGGATTTAAGCTCAGTGGCAATGAAGAAGTGACGTTGTATTTCCAAATGTGTACTCTGCAGGTCATGTCTCTCCCATGCCCCTGATGCCTTTGTCCCTTTTGGATGGTAGAATTGGTTGGTTCTGGGAGGTGCTGTCAGAAAAACCAGAGGCAGATTTATCCTGAATTACTTTAGTGTATTTTCTTTTTTGTTCGTGAAACATCTTTCTGAGAAGGAATGAAAATAAAATTTCAATCAATGAAGGAGATTCTGCAGTGACTTTATGTAATAGCATCCCACTGTGCACAAATTATGAATATTCTTGATCAAATGACCATATGGTCATAAGGAATAGGAGCAGAATCAGGCCATTTGGTTCATCAAGTCTGCTACACCATGCTATCATGGCTGATTTATTTTCCTTCTCAACCCCATTCTCCTGCCTTCTCTTTGTAACGTTTGATGCCCTTTCTAATCAAGAACCTATCGACCTCCACTTTAAATGTACCTAACGACTTGGTCTCCGCACTGTCTGCTGAAATGAATTCCACAGATTCACCACCCTCTGGCTAAAGAAATTCCTCTGTTCTGAAGGGATGTCCTTGTCTTCTGAATCTGCCCTCTGGTCTTGGACTCCCTCACTGTTGGAAACATCCTCTCCACGTCCACTCTTTCAATATCCGATGGGTTTCAATGAGAACCCTCTTCATTCTTCTAAAAATGCATAGCCAGAGACTTTTTCCCCAGAGTAGAAATAGCTAATATTAGGGAGACATAATTTTAATCTGATTGGAGGAAAGTATAGGGGGGATATCAGAGAGTGGTGGGTGCATGGAACACTCTGGCAGGGCTAGCGGTAGGGGCAGAAATATTAGGGGCATTTAAGAACTTCTTAGATAAGCACATGGATGATAGAAAAATGAACAATTATGTAGGAGGGAAGGGTTAGATTCATCTTAGATTAGGTTAAAAGGTTGGCACACCATTGTGGGCTGAAATGCCTATATTGTGCTGAAATTTACTATATTTAATTAGAGACTGAAATTAGAAAAAAAGTTTGATTTTTGCAAAAAAGGCATCTGAGAAGTTTACTTGGTGCGTGGTGTATTAAACAGAAAAAGATCTGCACTGACATCCTACGAGTAATGGTGGTACCCTAATTAAACTCTCCGGACGAAGTGGCCTGTACTGGTAATCCAAAGATGTGAGTTCCTATCTCACCATGGTGATTTTTTAAATTCAGTTAATCTGGCATTGAAAAGTAAATCAGCCAGTATTGGTAATAATATTGACCAAGATGGTAGATTATAAAGTCCTATCTCATTCACTAATGCTCTTCAGGGTGAGAAATCTGTGGGTCTTGCCTACTATGGGCCTGTAGGACGGATGTATGTGTCTCTAAAGAACTGGTGGATGAGGGCAGTGTTTCAGATTTGTTGATCATAGATAGGTATACGGACGAAAGAAAATGGAGGTCTATGTGGGAGGGAAGTGTTAGATTGACCTTGGGAGTAGGTTAAAAGGGCAGCACAATATTGTGGGCCGAAGGGCCTGTACTGTTTTATGTTCTATATGTGACTGTAAATCGGCACCAACATGGTTGACTCTTGACTGTCTCTGAAATGGCCTAACATGCACTCAGTTCAGGAATGCCACATTCTTTGCTCGTTGTTCATAATTGTTTGTTGATAGAGACAAGCACATTGCTAGCAGCGGCAGCATTTCTTGGCCTCCCTTCAGAACAAGATGACGATGCATGTCCGCTATGCCTCGGGGGTAGGATTTTGTGGGAAGCAGGCACTGTTGGCTGGACCTCGGACAATCCTGCCCATTTAGTGGTGATCTAATTTAAAATGATGAAATGATTGGTGGGGGAGTGAGGCGGGGGGAAGAGGGAGGAGGATGAGATGAGAGAAGGAGGGAGGAAGGCGAGATGAGGAGAGAGGGAAAAAAAGAGGGACCAGATAGAGAAAGAAAGCGAGAGGGAAGTGAGGAAGAGAGGAGGAGGGTGGGGAGAGAGAGATGAAAAGAGAGAGGGAGCTATAGCTTGTGCTATAGCTCCACAAAATCCTGGTTAAAGCAGTATTGTGAACATTCTGGGCACCAGGGAACCATACATATACCAGAACTACACTAGGTGGCCACTTTATTAGGTATCCCCTGTACCTAACCAAGTGGCAACTGAGGGTATGTTCATGGTCATCGGCTGCTATAGCTCATCCACTTCAAGGTTTGACTTGTGCATTTAGAGATGCTTTTCTGCACACCACCGTTGTAACCTGTGGTTATTTGAGCTACTGTCACCTTCCTGTCAGCTTGAACCAGTTTGGCCATTCTCCTCTGACCTCTCATTAGAAAGGCATTTTCACCTACGGAACTAGTTCTTGTTTTCTTGCAGCATTCTCTGTAAACTTTAGAGACTTTTTGTGCACAAAAATCACAGAAGATCAGCAGTTTCTAAGATACTCAAACCACCCCATCTGGCACCAACAATCATTCTATGCTCAGAGTCACTTTAATCACGTTTCTTGCCCCATTCTCATGTTTGGTCTGAACAACAACTGAATCTCGAACATGACTTCCCAACCTGGGATCCACGGACCCCTTACTCAATGTTTTTGGTCCATGGCATAAAAAAGGTTGGGAGCTCTTGTTCTAGACCATGTCTGCATGCTTTTATGCATTGAGTTGCTGCCACATGATTGGCTGATTAGATATTTGCATTAATGAGCGGGTGTACAGGTGTACCTAATAAAGTGGCCACAGTATGTGCATTCAGTCATACATTGACTTCAAGAGTTAAACATACTTACACGACCTGCAGTTACGTTTCTTGGAATGTAAAATTAATTTAGTTGGGGTATATGGAGAAACTAATTGAGTAATCAGGTCAAAGTTGCTGGCACAGATTGGGAGTATAGGACTTGAGGCTTTTAGGAAGTTAAAGACATTTGTACATGTAGTCGCATGGTTGAAATTTAGAATTCTCTGGCTCACGAAGCTACTGATGTGAATCTGTTTTTAACTTTAAATCTGAAGTTGATGAATATTTGTTGGAATCAAAGTTGACAGAAGTTATTAAGGGACTTAGAAAGAAGTAGTTACATGGAATTTGATGACACAACAGCCAAGTAGTCTTATTAAATAGGTAAGGGACTGAGTTCCTCTTGTCTACCTTTTCCCTATTCTTTAATTTTCTTCTGGTGTCAGTAAATTTTCATCATTTATTAAACAGTCTTGGCCCTGATCCCAGACCCTTCAGTAGCACCTTGTCTCTTTTCTTTAACTCAAGAAGGTAGCTGAAAGCTGGGGGTTAATGGCATAAATAAATAGAAGAAAGTGCTTATGACATGTTTGTGTTTCTGCTTTAGACGTCTGCCTTTGATACAGAGAGACTTTGGCATTCTATCAGATGATTGCTGAGGGTCCGGGGCTCAGCAGAAGAGGCAGTGGAATGGTTCGGGTGATAAAACGGCCGTCCGAGTACCTGGGGTAGCCCCAGCACACCAATTGCTCACACAGGGTGGCCTTTATACATGGCCTGTGGTCTGATATAAAACTGGTATTGTGCTGGCCTGGCTTGGTTTTCCACCCAGGGCTGCAAACAATGAATTTAATTTACAGTGAGGTCTTTTAGAAGCGACAGAGGCCTAGAACAATCCGACTTGTGTTTCCAATTTTGCAGTATGAATGGTAAGTTAGATAAGACATTGGGGCCTGGTTGTGTGTCCCCTTTGTTCAGGCCCAGGTGAACTGGAATCATGTGATCAAATGTAAAAACTTGTTAAACTGAAAAGCTGCTGGGACAGAGTCACAGAGCGACAACATGTTTCCAGTCTTGTTGCTGTCCGTCTCCCTTTGATTGCAGCGAATATGCCAGAATCGAGCACATTTGGTTGTTTGTAGTGGTTGGAGTTTAGGCCCTAAGCAACATCCACTGGAGTGGAATCCACCGCAGCGGTGGGAAAGTGATTATTCCTCATTTCTGGAAACAAAAGGTATGTAGAAGTGTCTCACATATTTGGCAACAGAGAAAATAGTTTTTCGTTAAGAATGGCATTAAAATGGAATATAGTTTGGCTGATGAACTTTGGTTCTTGTAATATAAGTAAGGCCTAGCTTGTTGCTCAGTACTAAAGTTAATTGGAAGCTTGGATGAGATTGAAGTCAGATTCCCACCAGTGGGTCAAACCTAAGAGACGAACAAGACATGGACATGGGTGACGATATAGAAGTTATATCTTATTGTGGAAAACACCCTCAACTGGCGGTCAATGAATTTCTCATAATATTGACTGATGAAACTTTCTGTATCCCTCACCATCATACTGGAGAATATTCTGTGATGTCTTAAGAAGCCAAACATGGCGATTGAAGTTAATGAGATGTCGATGTAAATGTTCTTGTTAGAGGAGCTCTGAACATAACTCTGAGGAATGGAGAATGCATTTCAGTGACTAGTCCTCTCACCTCCAGGTGATAAGATCGAGACATGGTCCAGAAACTTGGGTACATAATCCAGACTGATAACCTCAGTGCAGTGCTGAGGGAGGGCAGGTTCCGTAGACACATGTGTAATAGACTGCGAATAAGTGGGACAGTTCTCCCATCGTCCTGGCCAGTATTTAAACAATATTCTTAAAAGAAATATATTGCCTGGTCATTTTCACATTGTTTTTTGTAGGTCCTTTCTGTGCACAAGTTGTTTGTTGTATTCCCTATCTTACAATCATAAATGCTTTTAAATTTCTTAATTATTTGAGAAACATTTTGGGATTTCCAAAGGTTGTAAAAAAGGAAGTTTTGAAATTACCTTACTAATGTTGGGACTCGAAGACCACTTGATTGGTTGATTATGTCGATGAGTTTTAATTGGAAGTGGGCGGGAGGTTCGGGTGCAGGGCATCAGATGGAAGAAAGGTGTTCTGACGTCAGGAAGTCATCATGGCAGTGTGGGGGAAGAAGAGGAAAGGAGACTAGCGGCCATATTTATCTGTGGAGGGGACTGAGGGGTTGAAGACATAAGCTAACGTTTGAATGCCTGTGACGTTTTGTTTGCAGAAGAGCGACATGCTCTAAATTCTGAATGTTGCGCTTTAATCAGAGAGTTTAGCAGAATGGTTTGACTGTGTGCCTCACAGCCACATTTCCAGGTAATCAGCTGCCTTCTGTTACTCGATGTGCTTCCCTGCTCGCAGCAGAGTTATCGCTGTTCCCACACACCACTAGTTGAGAGCTCAAGAGCATACTCGCTGCAGCAGATTGACAGAAAGCTTTATGAGAAATCTCAGAACCACTGAAGTAATTAAAAAAGCTGTTCAGAAACTCACCTGAAATCCCAGGTTTTACCTTATTCCCAGGCACCTATTATTCCCATATAATTTCCACACCCAAAAGCCAGACAATCTCAGGCACCTGTTACTTTATGTATAATCCCCTCCTTAATCTCTTGATTACATCCCAGCCTGTAACTCACTCCAGATTACTCTATATAAACTCCATAAAACCCTCAATTGAATTCCAACATAACCCATTCCCAGGCTACTGTTAGTCCTTATAAAGACTCTCCCAAGCTTCTTGGTTGTAACAATCCCTGTTTGTAGTTCTTTCCTTAGCATCTGTATTTCTGAATTTCACCCCCTGAAACCCATGATTTGAATCAAGCCTGTAATTCCCCTTGTCTGTCTGTCTGCCTTTCTGTCTGTCTGCCTTTCTGTCTGCCTATCTATCTGTACATCTGTCTACCTATCATTCTATCTATACACCAAATATTCAGCTTCTAGCCTGCAACACAATCCTCCTATTCTCTTGATAAGCTTCTTCATTTGGATGGCAGGCAGGATCAACTTTATTAGCCATATACATTTGCATGTGTTAGGAATTTGCTGTGGTGTGTTTTGGGTGGCATACAACAAAAAAACCCCCACAATAATAAAGAACAAAGAATTACATAAAAAATAAAGTTAGAGGTTAAGGGTACAGATACGGAATAAAATGCATAAATGCATAAATACAAGCATGCATTTACAACGTAAACAGCTTTATAAAAAGTGGTTTAAGGTGTTTACAGTGCAGTGACAGGGTATTAGATAGGGGACGCAAACAACAGGAATTCTGCAGATGCTGGAAATTCAAGCAACACACATCAAAGTTGCTGGTGAACGCAGCAGGCCA